>NC_082597.1:60732888-61034569 GCF_030936135.1 Gavia stellata | reverse complement strand
GTTTTAATTGTCTCCAAGGCAGTTTCCTAATAGGATTAATTTTGTTTCCTCGCTTCAAAACTTTCCATGGATAACTCTTCAACTATAATCAGATGCTCTATTTTTTCCTAAGCTCCTATTGGCACTTGAGGTTAGCCAGCAGCGGTTCACTGTCATGGATTTCGGTAGTATTGCAAGTGGTGGTATCTTAACTGAATGCTGGTTCCTTTAAAATCACTCTTGATGGCTCACCAGCGTCTAACTCCAGAGAACTTTGTCAGCAGTTCCTACGTGTTTTTCACTTATGTGAGTCTTATATCTTAAAAAAATTGTGTTTTGCTGTAATGGCTAGGAAGCTTAGTAACCTGTTCTTAAATGTGTGATGGCTTAGTTGTTAATACAATATGCATAAGACTGGGTAATTAATGCTTTTAAAAATAAAGTCTAGCCTTGCTTATATTGTGAGATCTTTTATACAGCCCAGGCTTCAGGAACATGTAGGAAATGAAGCACCTTAAAAACACACCAATGGTTTGGGTTTTTTAAGTTGTCAGTATGTTGCTAAATCTCAAAAAAAATGCTTGTGTTCTATTTAGTATCTATCTTTAATACAACTATTTAGAGTTAAGAATCTTCTGTTGCTGCATTTTACTAAGGTTTGAAGTCATGAGATGATGTTTTTTATAATCTTTAATTAACTTGTAAGGATGATCTTCAAATGTATGGAGAGAGAGTTAGGCTTCCACCTCCTATGGCAGGTCAGTGGGAGTTTGGTGCCCTTTGGGATCTCCCCTGCAGTGCTTTTGACATTTTGCAGTGATGCTTCCATAGCAGCAGGTGGGTGCAACTTATGGGGGAAAAAAAAAAATCAGTCTGAATTTGGGAGGATTGGTGTCTTTGTAGTCAAATGAATGTTCAGGTTTTATCTGACTGAGGTTAAAGATCAGAGTGCCAGATGCAAGATGTGTATAGGCTCTACTGCTAACAAAAATGAGTGGAAACTCCCCTTAATTTCAGTGGGTAGTGATCGGATCAGATAATTTATGAAGTGATCCTTGGTATTTAAAGTCCTAGAAGAAACCTTCAGCACTGTGAATGAAAAATCAGGTATGTTTTTGTGCTGTATTTATTTACTGATAAGGCAGTCTGTCTGGCCCGGTATGTCTTTGAAGTATTCATTCAGCATCTTGGTTTGGGGAAGGCTGGTAACTTGGCTTCTTGTGTTGTTAATATGGTACTGCTACGCAGTTCCTGAAGAGAGGGCGAGTCCAGTTGGTGAACTAGCTGTTGAATTTGGGTACATTATTACGGACCACCTTGCAGCAGCTGATGTCAACAAGGAAGGCTATAACTGCTGAGTCTAATAGAAATGCTTAAACAGGGAACAGAATAAACTGGCCTTTTCCTGGAGTTCTCTGAACCGTCCGTTCAGTTCTGTGTTAACTCCTCAGAATCAAACAGACTTCACAACTGTTGCTTCAGCTTGCAAAGCGAAGTTAATTGTATGGAAAACTCTCTCAACAATAGAAACAAAATTCTTGTAAGAAGTTGAGCTCTGACCAGGTAATTTGACTGTGGATCTAGACTGGTAATTTTTTGTTTCCTAGGCATTTTTTAAAAAATGTTTCAAAGATGCCACCTTCAGAAACATTTAGCAGGTCTAGCATACTATGCTCAAGTTGTACAGATCTGTGGGAGCAGTGTTAGGTTAATGTTGAAGAACTCTGAAAACTCTGCACTTGAGTATCTTTTTTCAGGTACTTGTCTATGAAATTCCCAGGGTAAGTACCTAAATGCCTGTACAGGTGGACATATGTGGGTTTTATGCTGTTGCAGTGTCTATAATATTCTGACAAAGATTTCTCATGTTGCCCGTGTGATAGTAAGAGGTGGAGCTCACTCCTTGTTTTCAAATTCTTACTGGATTAATCTAGTTAGGGCTGTGGAGATGTAGTCAAGGTCTTAGTTGTCTGGGTGGTGCTTTTGGGTGGGCTTCACCCCAGGACAAGCATACTAGAAATCATATTGTGAGTTCCTACTGTCTGACTTTGTTTACAGATTGTCTTTTAACATTGTTGAAGACTTGTGTTGTTTTCTCCCTTATTCTTCTGGAGTGTCTGTTCTAGATTTGCTTTAGACTTAACCTTTTTTTATTTATTTTGGCTTTAATTGTAAGTGATCACAGTAACAAAACTTGCTTGGATGTCCCAAGTGGAACTTTTCTTTTGAACTTTGGGTCAGGGTGATGGGCTGCTGTGCTCCCCGCCTTTTTGTTGTGATGGTGGTGAAAAGTACAATTCCAAAACCCATTCCTCAAGAACTATTTTTTATTTTACTAGTATTCCTATGCTTTTTTAAAATCACTTTCTTATTGACATATACTGCCTGAGACCACTATATGAATTTCAGGTCCTAAGCGGACTTCTGCACTACAGCTATTAAAATCAGTTGCTACTCTGACTTCTTTGGTAATTTATTTGTTTCAATGGTCAAGGCACAAAGCATGGGGGGGGAGAAGCAGGGAGGAACTGTGTCCTGTGAGGTACAATGCAGTTTGTATTGCCACTTATCTGGGAATTTCTTTGTGGCTATTCTTCTGGCTCTGGTACCCATGAGTAGTAGTGTTGTCCTGAGCTTAAGGCATAAAAACCCTATGGAGTCCTCCCCATGAAGCAATCTCTTCTGTCCTGTCTTTTCTCCCTTTTGATTGATCATCTGATTGTCCGTTTCTGTCTTATAAAAGGTAATTCTTCTGTAATTCAGATGTTACTGTTCTGACCTGCAGATTCTTGGAGTATTGTATTTTCTCATGCTGCATTTATGTGATTAATGTTTACCCCTGCAGTCATGTTGGTATAAAGTATCTGCGAAGTATTTCTACTTCAAGAACAATCTGCGTAGACAAAGCAGCAGTTTTGCTGGTTTGGTAAAACTGCTACAGCCTAAGTCTTCCAATAAAACTGCATTATGTTTCTATGTCAGAGGTAACATTTCTAAGAATCTTACTTAAGATGGGAGAAGTCTGTAGATTAGGTTGAAGTGGCAACACAAATTATAGCTGTTACCAAACGTGGAGTGCTAATACTTGTACGTTGAGCAGCAGTTATTTTGGTTTGGTTTCTTTTCTCCCAGCCTCCTGACTGAAACAACCTCAACTCATAATTTTGCAGGTACTGCAGGTATGGCTGTCCTACTTTGATGTATTTTTTAAAACCTTTCACTTCTCTCTAGCATTGTCACTCTGGCTACTCAAGTTTTTAGTGCCGATACTGAGAAAACTTCGGAATTGGCAATGGTGGATAGCACCTGCCATTTTGGCTTAATGCTTTTGCCAATGTTGATGTATTTGGGTTGTATCCATGAGGAAAACAGCTTTTGATGATCTTTGGAGGTCTTTTGCAATAGTTTATATTTTGAAGAGCTAATACGGAATACCTAGTTTCTCAAGTCAGGTCAGCTGAAAGCTCAGAAGTTATATGGAAGCTTAGCAAAAGTAGCTTCCTATTGCCACCAATATTTTGATGCTAAAACTGTTCCTTTTTTGTTTGTTTGTGTTTGCATAGAAACTGTGTGAGGGAATTCTAAACATCCTTGAAAAAGACACAAAAACTTCATGTCAAGTTGCCTGCCTGGAGGCCCTCCGGATTCTTTCCAGGGACAAGAAGGTTTTAGTGCCTGTAACCACGAAGAGGAACATGCAGATCCTTATGAGGCTAGCAAAGCTGGACACTGTGGAAGATCCTTTGGAGAGAGTGTCTGAATTTCCTGTTATAGTAGAAGCTTTAAAATGCCTCTGTAACATAATTTTTAATAGTGCTGTTGCACAGAAGCTCAGTTTGGAACTGAATCTTGCAGCTATGCTCTGCAATCTTCTGGAAAAATGCAAGGACCGGCAGTTCGTTGATGACATTAAATGCTTTGATTTGCGTCTCCTGTTCCTCTTGTCGCTTCTGCACACAGATATTAGATCGCAGTTGCGTCAGGAACTACAAGGAGTGCAAGTTTTGACTCAGGCTTTGGAAAGTTCCCTGAGTGTGAGATGGACAGAAGAATATAAAGCAGTGGAAGATCGTGACAGGCCTCCTCTATCTTTGCAAGAGACAGATTGTGCCATTGAGGCACTAAAGGCTCTTTTTAATGTAACACTTGACAGTTGGAATGTCCACAGCAAGGTAAGGCTTAGCTGAAATGATTTTTAAATTGGTTTTATTTAGCCTGCAAGAGCCAGAACCAGCAGGTAGATACACAAGAGGCAATTGTTGTCCAAGGCCCAGAGCAAGGATTTTAATACTTAACTTTCACTACTGTAATTTTGATGGACTATGATTGCATTTTTCAAAATAGCAGCTAAGATAGTCTTGAAATTTTGCATCATAATTTCTCTATGTGCAAAATCAATTTGAGAAAATTTGTCTGTCTGAATTCTGATTGTGTCATGTATTGATGATCTTGGGCTTTCAAGAGCTGTTGAGTCTTTGATGCTCATTGCTTTCAATGCCAAAATAACTTTTTTTTCTTGTTACTACTTAGGCAAAAAATCTTATCCGTACATTTTCTGTGTAATGGGAGAATAGCTTGGATTATATAATGCAAGTTAGAACTGTATATTTTCAAATAAAAAATGCAAAGAAGACTATTTCATAAGAGTCTTAGATTTCCAGAAGAAAGTAAATGCTGTTCACTAATAATTAGCTGGCTGGGAAAAACTTTTTAATGTAAGCATATCAGATGACTACATCTGTGGAGATTGTGGACTATAGCAATAGGGTGATATAAGAGCTGAGAAGTCTCCCTAGTTTTCTCCTGTTGATGATGATAAGCACATCAACTCTAATTTTTAACAAATAGCTCTGAAGAAAGAGCGGTACTGTTTTTAATAACTTTATCTCTTATCCTCCCAACACCAGGTCTGGACTTAAACCAGATCTTTTAAGATGAGGTCAAGTACGAGACCCAAACACACTTTCATTGTTATATCTTATGAATAAGATTTATCTTGCTTTTTTCATTATAACATCAAATCTTTTTTTTTTCCTTAGACAAATATGCTTCCTATGTGTTGCATCCCTAAATTTATAAACAGAAACGATAAGGATAACTTTTTTTGTTGAATAATCTAAGTCTGTGCTACGGTAATAGAATTATATAGGGAATCTTTCTTTTTAGTCCACATCACACTGTCTCTTAAAACAGTGTTGTTAACTTTTCCCTGGGCATTGTAAATATGCAGCCTATAAAGCTAAGCAGAAGTTTACAGTAGTTAAAATTGACAAATAATTAATCTCTTTAGTGCCTTGGACTAAACAGCAAATAAGACATTAATCATAACATTAAGGAATGTTAAAACTTGAGAAAAGTCTGAAGCTTATTCTTTGCTTTAATGTCTGAAGGATACGCTGAATAAAAAATCTTGAAATTTAAGATTGAGTGGGGGGAAAAAATCAGAGAAGCTAATACTTTGAATTTCAAGGAAACATAAAGAAAGTGAGGGGCTTTTTCTTGCCTATATTACTGGCTTAGACCTTTAATAAAAATATCTTTAACTTTGTCAGAGAAAGTTCTTTGTATAGGCAAGTGATTGTTTTGGAGGTAGAAGCTTGAGAAAAATTATCCAAAATCAAGCATGTAACACAGCTATACAAATGTTTTCTAGTTCAGAGTTTGAGAAGTATCATCTTTGTGATTCTTTGTGGAGGAAATAATGTCAGATGTTAAGTTGGAAAACGAAGCTATATTACATGTTCACTTCTTGAGAAGTAAGCTCTTGAAATCTGGATCTTGAAGTTGGTATACTCTTACAAAATACTGGGAATCTTGAGAGATTAAAAGCCCAGTTTACTGCAGAAAGGCAGGTGGGAGGTGGCACACAGTTGTGGCTTTACCTGATGAGGTTTTGTGTGGCCACTGTCTGTGGTATGAGGGAGGTTTTGTCCCACAGCACTTTTCCTCCCTAAAGAGCCCAGGCATGCAGATGTCAGGAAAATTTCATTCAGATTGGAGGAAATTCTGGTGTTAGTAACCTTTTTTTTTTTTTGTGAGAGTTTAAGACATTCTGGGGTGGGAGAAGCTTATTTTGTGTTTTGAGATAAAGCTTATATAATAATTATTTATGAAAAGTTCCTAAAAGCAAGGAAACTTTAAATTGAAGAGCTCTTTAGTAGTTGTAAACTGTTGGCCGGGTATGTTAGGTGACATTCTGCTTAGCAAGTATCCCTGGGGCAATATTAACGATCTATAAGAAGAGTAAACAGCATGTTAATTAAGTGGGCTGAAGATGCAGAATTTGAAGAGATTACAAACAGTAGACAGGATGGAAAATAAAAGGAGAGCAGAGAGGTTAGGCATGTGGGTAGAAAACTAAATGAGATCCATCCGAAGGGGGAGAGAACCATTTGAAACACCAGTATTTAATGACTGGAGATGGTTTCAAAGTAGCAAAGCCAGACAAGAGCTGCAGGTGGTACAGTTGGCAGATTTGGATGCTGATGTTACAAAAGATGCATTGGGGTGCTTTGTGCTAGGTCAAACACATCAGAATATATGATGGATGCCAAGAAGAGCTAATGAAAAAGGATGAGGACAATGATACACGCAGTTAAATGATTGCAGTTACTGGTGTACTTTTGTGTGGCTGCTGTCTGGTGGGAGATTGGAAGGGGGAATTGCTTGGAGAGAGCAAAAGTAGGGCAAATAAGGTTGCCGAGAGTAGAGAAGTTATTAAGGAAATGGAGAAAATGTATCAAGGGAACAGAAGCAAGTGAATTGGAAAAAGAAAGAGACTGAGCGGGGGAATGAAACTGTTGGCAGCTACAGGTCTAAATGAGGAGGCGGCAAATGAAATGAAGAACATATGTAATCTAAATGGATGAAGAGGTGGCTGGGTGTAAATACAGGAAGGAAGATAGTAGTGGTATACTAGGAATAGTGGTATGGAATTGAGCAAGCGGTTTTAACGGGGTTTTCTGGTAGTAGAGGCTCATTTGACTGGAAAAAAGTCCCCAGTGACTTTTACAAGGCCTGGTTAAAAGGCCAGCATATGACAGTTAAGCATTCAGTGAGGTCTAAGGTACAGTCCTTTTATTGATAGGGATGGATGTTATGATCTAATAGGTATTTTCCATCTTTAATTTTTATTATTCTAGTGACCTGAAACCCCCACTTGCAATCTTCAAAATGAAAAAATATCTTCATAATTTATATTTATATAGAGTGAATCTCATCAATTTCGTTACATGGCTGCCATCCT
Source organism: Gavia stellata (assembly GCF_030936135.1). Lineage (NCBI taxonomy): Eukaryota > Metazoa > Chordata > Aves > Gaviiformes > Gaviidae > Gavia > Gavia stellata. The sequence continues at coordinate 61,027,344 of NC_082597.1, read as the reverse complement.
TCGACACTGCTTATTAACCACGGGCCCTACTGAAGACAAAACTGAAGAGTTGCACAGGTTGGTAGAACTGGAGAACCAATCTATTTTTAAAGTTTATTATTTATTTAAAAAAAAAAAAAAAAGAAAAAATTTACTTTGCCTAAAGTCTGAAGTGGGAATCTGAGAAACAATGAAAACCGTTAATTTTGAGTAAAATATCATTAATCTTTTTGATGAAAGCTGTTTGCTTGAAATCTTGTTTAAGCATGTCCACTATTCCAGAGAGAAAGTGGCTGGTAAGATTGTTATTTTTGATCGGTAGTAATGAAGGTGGCCTCTTTGAAATTTTTTTTTTTTTTTTTTTTTTTTTTTTTGTGCTTGTGTGTGTAACTGAGGATGAAAATACATATGGAAGTTCTAGGGGTAATGCAAATTGAAGTGGAATGCAACTTTTGTTGTTTTGCACAGAAGCTCATGGAAAAACCGCATTTTGAGATTTTTGTGTGTAACTTGCAATTCTGATGGATTGAGATGGAAGTAACAAGTTGAGATTTTACCTGCAATGGTTCTTGGCTGCTTTATTAAAAGTACAAATAGCAGTTCCCTGGTAACAATATTTTTTTTTCAAAGATGAGTGAATCATCTTCTTTTCCTCAGTCCTGCACCCAACTGTTTGTTATGTATTTGCAGCCAATAATTCAATGAAAATTCAGAGTATTTTTAGTGAGGTGGTAGTTCTCTGTTCAGTGTTACTAGTTTTTTTCTGTGACATCCTTATTTTTATCCAAGTAGGTCAGCTGTTCACAGGGCCCAACAGTACGGTAACTTCAAACACTATCCCACATTATCTCTCAGCAATGAAAGTTAGTGTTGCCATTTTCTTCTTCTGAGATGTCCACATATCTAAGCGTAGGATCTTTTTAAGATCTTTTTCTGAACCAGCAGTCTCCAGGAAGAAGGATACAGCTTTTCACACCCAGCAGTCTTGAAAGTGTTAAGTGAACTTGATTAAAATCTTGGAAAGCTATTGGAGATCAACACTCTTAGTAGGTGAACACTAAAATCCTACATCAGAGCCCTTCTCAGTTGGTGTGGACTAGTTTGGAATAATTTAGCATACCGCTGCAGTAGTTGCCATGACTAAAGTTAGTACTGAGTGTGTCCTAAAAGGCAGTCAGTGTTTTCTCTTTGCTGCTGCTTGTGGAGGGATCAGGGACTGGATCAAAGGGCCTCACTTCAGTCCCCTGATGTATTAGGTCAAGCAAATCTTTCATTCCTGATATGAGCTTCAATAATGAATGACTAAACTCGTGTTAGCAGTCTATAGCTAACATAGCATAGCTGAAAAAATGAGACTGTCATTGTTTGGGCTGTTCAGTATGCTGGACTCTGACCATGCAATCTTTTATTGCTAGAGATGAGGTGTGAGTCAGAGAGCAAACTGCAACTTCTCGCTCTGCTTTCCACCTGGAGCCTATGAATAAGGCAATTGCAAAAATAATCATAGAATCATAAAATGGTTTGGGTTGGAAGGGACCTTAAAGATCATTTAGTTCCAAACCCCCTGCTGTGGGCAGGGACACCTACCACTAGACCAGGTTGCTCAAAGCCCCATCCAATCTGGTCTTGAACACTTCCAGGGATGGGGCATCCAGAACTTCTCTGGGCAACCTGTTCCAGTGCCTCACCACCCTCATGGTGAAGAATTTCTTCCTTATATCTAATCTAAGTCTACCCTCTTTCAGCTTAAAGCCATTACCCCTTGTCCTATCACTACATGCCCTTGTAAAAAGTCCGTCTCCAGCTTTCTTGTAGGCTCCCTTCAAGTACTGGAAGACTGCTGTAAGGTCTCCCCGGAGCCTCCTCTTCTCCAGGCTGAACAACCCCAACTCTCTCAGCCTGTCCTCATAGGAGAGGTGCTCCAGCCCTCTGATCATCTTGGTGGCCCTCCTCCGAACTCACTCCAACAGGTCCATGCCCTCCTTATGTTGGAGGCCCCAGAGCTGGATGCAGTACTCCAGGTGGGGTCTCACAAGAGCAGAGCAGAGGGGGAGAATCACCTCCCTTGACCTGCTGGTCACGCTTCTTTAGATGCAGCCCAGGATACGGTTGGCTTTCTGGGCTGCAGGTGCACATTGCCAGCTCATGTTGAGCTTCTCGTTAACCAACACCCTCAAGTCCTTCTCCTCGGGGCTGCGCTCAATCCATTCTCCACCCAGCTTGTATTTGTGCTTGGGATTGCCCCAACCCACATGCTGGACCTTGCGCTTGGCCTTGTTGAACTTCATGAGGTTCACATGGGCCTACCTCTCAAGCCTGTCAAGGTCCCTCTGGATGGCATCCCTTCCCTCCAGTGTGTCGACTGCACCACACAGCTTAGTGTTGTCAGCAAACTTGCTGGGGGTGCACTCAATCCCACTGTCCATGTCACTGACAAAGTTGTTAAACAGCGCCGGTCCCCAATACTGATCCCTGAGGAATGCGACTTGTTACTGGTCTCCACTTGGACATCGCGCCATTGACCGCAACTCTTTGAGTGTGACCATCCAGCCAATTCCTTAACCACCAAGTGGTCCATCTGTCAAATCCATGTCTCTCCAATTTAGAGACAAGGATGTTGTATGGGACAGTGTCAAATGCTTTGCACAAGTTCAGGTTTATTCCATGTTAAGAATGGAATAAAAAAATGGAATAAAATATAAGCAGTCTTGAATGGAGAATAAACTTTACAAAGCATCAGGGAGGCATAAGTGTATTTCTTAGAGAACTGCAAGTCATCAGCAATTATAAGTTTGTAAATCTGCAGAATGTTCAGATGCTTAAATGAAGGGTTCGGGCAGCCTGTTAAAGCATGTTGTATGAGTGCTTGTGCGCTGAATGTTTAAGTTGAGGATTTATTTTATGCAAGCATCAGGTGTTGGATGCATGCCCTGAGCTGTGATGTACTGACTGTCAGGGTGACTCTATTTCTAATAAACAAGTAGAAGTTACCTATAAAAATATCTTAACTAATTTAGTACCTAGTATTGTTGTCATTATTGTGGTTCTGTCATGTCGTTACTTAACATTTGAATACGACTTCAATCTTAAAGCACCACATATTAGAGTGAGTGCCATTTTTGCCCACTAACAAGGTTTTAATCAAGGCATTCAGCAGCTCTAAATAGGCCTTTGCTTCTGCATTTGCATATCAGGAGGGGGCTGGGAGCATGAGTGGGTGGATGTCATGTCCCAGTGATTAATGATCTCTAGGAAGCCGAAAAGGGGAGAGTAATATACGCAGTATTTCTACCCCCTGGAGTAGGAATGCAAACACTATTGTGCAGATCTGTGCATAGTCACTGACTTCCTGGTAGCTGGAGAATTTCATACACTCCTCTACCACAAATAAAACTGTCAGTGGAGTGACAAAGATCAGAAAGCCGGGCTTCATTTATTGAAAAGAATAGCTCAGACACAGTGATCCAGAAAATTAATTTTGTAGGTGTTTGGGAACTTGGTTGTTTAATAAGAAACTGGTAAAAAGAGAACTTTTGGTGAAAGGCCTGAAGCCACCAAATATTTGTTGAATTTCAGTCTGTTTTGTTTCTGACCATTCCTGAATTATTGAAGAGGAGTAAGTTCTGTGATATAAAAGATGTATCTTAAACAGGAATTAGAAACAAAACAAAGAGAACAAGCTTTCCAAAAAGTAGAAGTTGTCTGAATTTTAGTTGCTAAAAGAGCAAAAGGGAGACGGCACAATGTGGAACAGCCACCCAGTCTGATCAGACTGAAACCAGCACATTTCTTAGAAATCCTGTTATGTTTGATTGCCATGATTTGCTTTCTGTTGTACTAAACCTTTGTTAGAATTGTATGAATAACATAAAAACTGAGGACAACTTCTAAGTAAATATTATCTCAAGTGTTAAATTAAGTTGTTTGAAGTTTTCTCTGTTCTTGGAATACTTCACCAATCCTTAAAACATCGGTGCTCATATAGTTTCATTGATAGCTTTGAGGTCTGCATATGTAAGCCTAAATAGTTCTGTAGTATTTCTAAATATATCCATTTATAATTTTAGTTGCGCATCAGCAAGTAAATAATGACAGAATTGTAATTTTTGCAGCGTCTGTGTAATTTAGCCCTATATTCAGGAAGAGTACAAACGCAAGTCTGTATAATGAGAACAGGATAGATAGCAAACTCAAGGGATATGTACCATACAAGACACCCTTGCAAAGTAAGTTCCATCCTACTCCATTAAAGAGGAGGGAGGGACCCTGTCGTCTGATTTAAATCACTTAATAGATATTTGGGAAGCGTTATTCTTTGTGCTTTTTGGAATGCAAAGACTGCCAGTTACTGAAAGGTAGTGCTTGGTAAATAAACCTGAATCTTTTTTTTATGTGTTAAAAGTCTTCTGTATTTCCAAGCTAGAATAAAAGTGAAATATTTCAGGGGACCTGAGAAACTGCCACCACGCCCTGCTGTTATAGGAGGGGGAAATGTCTTCTATGGTGTACTTTGTCATATTAATGATGGTAATATGGATGTGTTGTAAAACGTTTCAAGGAGGAAAAATCTCTTGACCGCTGCAAATCAATGTGAGAGTTCCCCCTGCTGTCCTGCACGACCAGCTGCTGTAACACACTGCTGGAAGCTGTGCCTTATCTATGCAATAGGATACTGTTGGGGCTGGAACTGCTGCTGTATAGCTTTTACAACTTCTGTCCAAGAGCCAGTACTCAGGCAATAATGCATGCCACCTTCTTTAAAACCCAGAGAGTAGAAAATAAAGCATGGTTGGAGTTGCAGTGCCTCTTTTAGGTTGCAGTTGTACAAACAGGTTATGATGAGTTGTACTCTGTTTTTAATTCTTTCTTCCAAATGAATAATGAATTTTTAAAATCTGTTTTCAGCAATGCAATCAACCTCTTAAGCAATGTTCCCGTTTCTTGCTTGGATGTTCTTATTAGTCCATCATCCCAGGAGGAAACAGATATAAAATACAATGGTATGAATATGAGAGCAATTCAAATTTTACTGGATTTCATGGAGAAGAGAATAGACAAGGTATGGGCTGTAAAGATTCTTCACAAAAGGGGCCTCTTTCATTAAAGCAAAAAACGCACATATGTAAAGCTTCTTAGAAACCTTTCAGACAGTATTTAGCACAAATACAGATGTCCTTGCTTCTAGATTGTGAAACGCCTCAAAACTGAGAACAAATTCCTGTGAATATCTGAAGCATACTTACTTGTGTGTGTGAGAGGCTGAACATTTGGCTCTTTGTTTATATCTATGTAAAGTTCATGTTGTGGCTGTCATGTCAGACTTCATTGAAGAGTTTATAGGATTTGAAAAGGAAAATTTGCTCTTAATAATGTTTTATTTGTGTTTGGCTTTATTTTAGGGAAGCAGCTACAGAGAAGGTCTGACTCCAGTTCTCAGTTTATTAACTGAATGCTGCCGAACTCATAGGAATATCAGGAAGTTTATCAAAGCTCAGGTAAATAAAATATTCATCAAAATTTGAATATGAAGCTAATGATAAACTTTCTGAGGTTTGTACATCAGTGCAAGACACTGATACTTTAAAAGTATGAATGGTTTCGTATTAAATTACCCACAAAATTCTCTGCAGTATTTTTTTCTGTTAGGTCTCTGACAACTGTCAGCTACAGAAATAATTTTTCAGTCATGTAAATCAATAGATATTATGGCCTAAGTTCCACAATACATTTTGTAGAGCTGTTAAATAATAACATTAGGGGTATTGTAAAGCTGTGTTAATGTGGGTCACCATGGATGATGTGACAGCAGGGGCAAAGAACTCAGTGAGGTCTGTCCCCTTACAACCAGCATATAAAAAAAAATTTTCAGTGCGGTTAATAAAACTTTGCAAAGCTGTGTGGTAGCCAGTGAGGCTACAGGTGTTTTGATGGGTTCTGCTTGAGCTTTAGTTTGACCTCAGCAGGCAGGAGTCATTGGAATTGAAACTTGTGTACAACTGTGTATCAGCTGTTCTGTCAGACTAAAACTCTGTCCCTGAACAGAGGCACACTTCATCACCTGGTGTCTTAAAAGAGCTGTTTAATACAGTACAGACTGTGGGTAGGCTTTTTACAGGAAAAAAAGATTTCCATGCCATGGTTAAAGATCTCAAGGATCTCTATGGCTTGGTGTTTGAGTGTGGGGTTTTCTGTTTGTTGTGCTGCTTTTCCTGAAGTCAAGTGGAGAAAAGTTAAGATAAGCAAGGGAGAGACAGCTTAAATCAGCTGAGAAGTGTTCTTTTTCCTAAGCTGCAGTGATTTTCGGGTTGCATCTTAGATGCCGCTCCCAGATCAAAGCTGTGCCTGAACTCATAAATGGAGTTTATAATGGAAAAGAGCATATTTTGCATATATTTTCTGCCTCTTTCATCTGTACCAGGAAAGTGGTTTTGAGGAATTTAAGAAACTCGTTCTTGATGTTTATTGTTTCTGTTCACAACAGTTCTTTCCTAGGATGCTTCCCTAATCCGTTAAGTAAAAAAAAAAAAGTTGCAGAGCCAAATGTTCAGAAGCTAGAAAATGAAGTTGTCTGCATGTTTTTACGACATCTCGGCATCTAGATGTCAAGATATAATTGCATGCTGTCTCTTGCCACAGGACTGCTGCCTCGTATAGTGCACTGAATGGATGGATGCTGCTAACTGCATGACCGGATGTTTGATATTTTGAATTATCCTCATTGTTAAGTGTTGGCCTTAGGCTTTATTTATTGTGCACTATTCAAATTCTGATCTGAAGACAGAGTGATTAATTTCCTCATGGAGTGTCCTATGGTACTCATCACTGTATTAGTATTAGAGTATTCTAAAAACATTAATTCATTCTTACAACACTCTGTGAAATGCCAGTCATGGTACTATCCCCATTGGGGAAAGTAAGCAGGGACAAAGTAACATGTTTTTACTAATTGTTTGAATACTTAGTTTGAAAAAGTCTGTTTTTTTCAGACTAGTCAATACCGTAGCATTCATTTGTCTAAGTATCAGTTCCCAGTTAAGTCTGATTTCAGTAGTAATTGCGCAGTGATTTTGCACAGAACATGACATTTTTACATTAGACACCTGGAAGACAAAGGACCTGCAATTTCTTATGACAATTAGTGACATCTTTGGTTTCATTCCCTAGTAAAACACTGAAGATCCATAATTCTTACAGGAGTCTTCAGACCATTAAATATTTCATATTATGCCTCAGATTTGTTTGCAGATTATATCACATCCTGTGAATGTGAAAAAATTAATGTAGGTTTTGAGTCTGAATGCATATGCACAAGGAGGCAGAAGTTAGGTTGCAAACACAGTATATTTCAGGCATCTCCTGCCTTTCTTGAGGCTTGAAGTTAACAATATAAATGACATTTACTGAGAAAATAGTGTGTTTGAGGAAATGTTAAACAGCGTTTTCTCCAAAATCTTTTTGAAACTTAGCTTCAGCTTTCAAAAGAGTGTTTTCTGGGAGAAGTATGCATTTCCTTTCTACGCATAGAACCAATTTTTGAAATTTATGGAGGTAGAACTTGCAATGTTACTTATTTTCCTGCTTTTTCACTGTAAGTATATTCATTGTTTGTATAAATTACACATCATGTTAATATTGTAAGTTTCCTTAAGCTGGTATTTTTAGTGCTTTTGCCAGGTATTTGAGCAAAACAGAAGAAACAAAGAACACGAGGTTACTGCGGCCTGTTAGCCAACTATTTTGGAACGCTCATTTGTACTCTTAAACTCCTACTAGTTGTCTGGTTTTTTTAAAGTCTATGTTTGGGACCAAGTACTCTTCTGCCCAGGGTGGCAGACCAGAAGGCCTGAGTATGTTAAGAAGCAAGAGTTACTACTAGTGCACGTAAACATAGTTGGGTTGATTTTATTCCTTTCTTTGAAGGAGCAGAGCTTACAGTATTTTCTTGTTCTGTTGACTGTGTTTGTTTCTGCAAGGATTGGATAGGTATTGCCATGCATTCTATGCTGTTCTTCCTTTTTTTGTGCTGCTAGGTATTGCCTCCATTAAGAGATGTATCAAATCGTCCAGAAGTTGGCACAACAGTGAGAAACAAGCTTGTGCGCCTTATGACACATGTTGACCTTGGAGTAAAGCAAATTGCAGCAGAATTTCTTTTTGTTCTTTGTAAAGAGAGAGGTAAAAATTACTACTACTTCCTCTCCATTTTATATAAGGTCTTGCTGTAATTAGTATATTTGCCTCTTGCTGTAACTCTTGATTCTTTTAACACTATGCTGGTTTTTGGTTTGTAGCTGAATATAGCTGAATAATTTTCTGTATCACTCTTTGCAGTTGACAGCTTGTTAAAATATACTGGCTATGGTAATGCGGCAGGATTGCTGGCAGCAAGGGGCCTGTTGGCAGGAGGAAGAGGAGATCATTGGTACTCAGATGATGAAGATACAGATACAGAAGAATACAAATCTGCAAAGCCAAAGTATAGTATTGTTTTCAATACTGCATACCCTGTTACAGTTTAGATGTTTTGACATAATTTTTTTGTTTCACCTTTTCCAGAGACACCAGTTTTGGAATTACATGTGCTTATATTAGTAACTGTCTCCTGTTGACTTCATGGTCTCATTATTGAGAAACCAGCCTCTAATAGTGACCATCATATAGTCGGATGGCTGCAAAAAAAAAAAAAAAAACCCACCAACAAACCACAACAAACCCACTATGAGAATGATTTAACTTCAGTAAAGGGAACTATGTAAAAATGAAAACTTGTCAAAAATAAATACGGAACAAAAATGAGAAATGTTTGTGGATGGTCTAGGGGCAGTTTCAAGATGCATAGTAGAGGTTCAGAGTATATGTGTGTTCTCCATTTAAATGGATAGTTAAAAAGCTGGAATTGTTAAATGGGAGTAAAGGAGGCAATCAGAGACGATACTGTAGAAGAGTAGCAAAGCAGCCCAAAAAGGTTTTGAAGAGCAGCTCACTGGAGGCATTAAGAATAAAGAGAACCTTCTTACAGGTTCATCAAAAGCTGGAAGCCTGCAGTATGTATATGGTCATTAGATGGTTGAGATGTAAGTAGGCAGAGAAAGGGGGCAAGACCACAGCAAAAAAGCTAAAGGTATGCTTTGCATCATTGTAACTATGAGGAAGTTTGAGGGAGTTCTCAGGTAGGACCCTTTCTTTACAGACTGTGAGTCTGAATAACTATTTAAAATTCAAGAGTGAAAAGGTATTTTTGAACAAATTGAGTAAATTTTAGAAAAAAACAATAGTAACAAACTTAGCAAGGTTGGCTTTTGCCCCAGATTTTCCAGGAACTCACATGAAGTTGCTGAACTACTATTTTTTGTGGGGTATATCTCTGTTACAGAGAAAAGAAAGGTGTCAGATGCGGCCTAAGGTTTTAAGTGGGACTTTGTAAAAAAGGAACAAACCAGTAGGTCTAGTTTCACTTAGTCAAATTGCCTGGTACTAAAATTTCCCTATAAGAATCTAGTAAGTCACATAGGTAAATGTAGAAGGAGAAAAATAACTTCTGTAGAAGTCACACCTCAGGAATTCAGTATATTTGTTTGAAGGATTCAGTGATTATATAGAAGCTCTGTCTGTTGATTTTTATTAATTGTAATTGATTTGGTGTTAAAGGTTTCACTTTGTCATGTTACATCTATGATTTGATGCCATTTTAAGTAGATTCTGAAATTGTTGATAGTGGGCATCTGAAGCATGTTATTTTTCCGCTTTACTGTTTTCCTTGAATGACACAGACATGATTAGGTATATGATAGGGGGTTGTGGCTCATTGAAAGATTCTTATTAAGGAATGCAAATTAAAGACAGGATTAAATGTAGGAGAAGTTACAGAAGAAAAGAACTCTAAAACAGGAGGTTTCTTTTTTATTTCTGTACTTCAGGGTATTTTTTTTTCTTGCTCTTTTGTCTCTGCTCTTCTTTCAAAAGCCTAACATTCAGTTATATGCTATAAGTAAAGTATGACATGTATTTAGTTATATAAGCTGACACTTCAATGAAACATTCAAGACAATTGTCAGTTGCTTTATGCATCTGATTTTCTGTATTGCTGTTAAATGTTTGTGATTAAACTGCTTGAAAAGGTAATGTGCCCTGAAAGCGTTCTTTAAAACTACTTATCTGCTTTCGTTGCTTACCACTTCTGTATCGCCATTCACTTGTTTTAGCAGTGAAAATAACTGGCATTGTAAATTCTCAAAGTAACCTTAATTTGGTTTGAGCAAAAATCATCATGGGAATTAAATAGTAAACTAATTCAGCAGTTCTTCATGAATAAGAAAATGTAACTAGAACCTGTCTATGTTTTTTAAATTAAGCCTGTACAGAATTAGTTGCAAACATGTATGTCATTCTATTACCCATCTATGTCATTATTACTAATGACATTGTCATTATTACTCTCATTATTCCCCTGCTTTCAAACTGCTTGTGTATGGGTTATAACATAACGAGTACTAGTGAAATGTGCATTTCTGAGTAACTAACAAGAAATTAATACAGTGAATCAGCAAGATAATACCACGATTCATGGGAAAAGGCTACAAAAAAGGTATAAATATGAACGTTGGCAATTTATAGCAAAAACTTTATTGTGTTCAGATACCGTTAGTCTTGGTTTCTGTTAGCGTGTTCCTCTTTTCTCCTATCAAGAAGATAGACAATTTACATACATATTTCTGTAGAAATGTAAACTGTATTGTTTTTCTACCTCCAGCATTAACCTTATCACTGGTCACTTAGAAGAACCAATGCCCAATCCGATGGATGAAATGACAGAAGAACAAAAAGAATATGAAGCTATGAAGCTTGTCAACATGTTTGATAAACTTTCCAGGTATTGTATTATAGCTGCTTTTGAGGGAGGCAGCTCATATCCTGGCTCTTTACTAAGGTCTAGTGCTTCAAAATAGTGCTATAATCAACTTCTTTGCAGGATTAGGACCCCTTTAAGTGCAGAGAAAAATGTTTAGCACTTCAAAGAAAAGAGTGATACGTAACAGGACTTCAGGGGGAACCTCTTTTGGAGAGGACTGGACAGAATCAGGAAGGTCTGGTGGTAAGGGGACCTGCCTCCTAAACGGATAGGCTGATAACAATGAAAAGAATTTCTCCTTTTAAAGTATGGGACACAATCCAAGCCCAAGGCAAGTGTACTTATTTTCCCCAATGCAATGAGCAGCATCTCATGGTAACTACTTATGTCTGCTGCTTATATGAAGAACAAATACAGTGTGAAAATAGTTGTCACCAGAAGCAATACATTATGTAATGGAGCAATGAAAAGGGAATTTACAGTTAAGAATTATTGTGGATTTACTAGAATAAACATGGACTGGATTACAAATGAACCTTTATAATTTGTTTTAAATGACTGAGGTAATACCATAAAAGAAAATGGTACATAATGTGACATAACAGTGCACGTTATTGATACAGAAAGTTTATTTTTATTTTATAACTTTCTACATACAGAAAGGGAACAGACGTGCTGTTAGCTATAGCTTTTTTTCTGTTTGACTCAATATGCCTGGAATTTGCTGTTTTTTCTTCCCCCATACTTGTAGCCATATTGGAGTGATTGCTTTAGTTTCATTTCTGTGTAAGCAAAGTTTTACATTCTTTAGGAACACTTAATGTAATACTAATTTACCATTGAACTGACCTGTAGGAATTTAGGTAAATATGTAAGTGGATCATTCTTCAAAGATAGGAAAGATCAGCAGCTAGAAACGTGTTTGTGTTTTGTGAGAGTCTGTAGATATTCAAATAACAAGATCTATTGAGAGAAATTCAGCAAACCAAGTATTTTTAGATCTCTATTAAAGATTAGGAATACAGCATAAGATATGGGAGAATCTGGATTTTATATTAGCTGACAAAGACTGAATTATAAGGAGGAGCGAAAGCAGGGAAGGATCTCAGAACAACTGATCTGAAACTGTCAGTGAAGTAATTGGATACTTTTTCACATTATTTGCATGGAAAGCAAGTGTAGTATGTTACAGTCTTTTTAATAAAGAGAAGAGAATGCAATGCACATGTAATCTTAATTAAACTACTATATAAAATAGAGCGATTGCTACGTAAGCTAGAGAATTAAGATACTGAGCATTATAGGTACCACAATAAAATGACTAAATGGTCTAAAACTTTTTTAAAAGGAAGATTGAGACTGGAGATAAACTAAGACTGAAGACAAGTCAGTTGCTATCACTGTAGCAGTTACACAAAAAGTCCAAATGGCATTACTGTAGCATAAGAGCCTTTTCAGTTTGGAGGATTGGAGACAGCTGCAGTGTTGCGTGCTACAAACTGACAATAACTAAGCAGCTGGTGCCCTGTGTCACTACTTATCCTCTTGGCTAGTAGCATTACTTTCACCTTGGGCTTTCTGTGTCAGTTACATCCACCTGCAGTTTCTTCTATAGTACTTAGACTGCAGACTCTTCACGTCTGGGACTCTTTTTGTTGTCAGGTTTTTGTTTGTTTGGTTTTTAGTACAGTGATTACTGTGGGACAGTGTTGTTAATGTGACCCCTTTAGGTGCTCTGATAACGTGAATAAAATCACTTGACTGTTCTTCCCACTCTTTTTGTTTCACTGAAAATGGCCGGGGCAGTGGGGGGGAAATGCTGGCAGGAAGGAAAAAGAACGTAAGATTTGATTTTGGGAGACTGGGATGTTTTTAATGAATGTAATTGAGTGCAGTTGTGGGTTTTGCAGATGTTAAATAAAATGGGAAGCTGCCAGTCCGGTATACAAGAAGAAAGAGTAGCATGCTGATAGTAGTGGGAGTCCTTCCATGTTTTTGGAATTAAACACTCTGCCTCCAGCTTGAGCCCTTCAGTGCTGGGAGTTTTGAAAGACTTAAATCTACCAGTGGAATGCACTTTTTTCCCTTGGTTTGCAACCTACAAATTTAAACTGGAGGTTGCTTTGATAGGAGTCTTCAGTTGATTCTGGGGTTTGAATCTTGCTTTGAGGCAGACTGCTGGTGGCAGGTGTCCTACTTCTGCTGGTCTTTGTTGTTGTCACCATAGGAGGGGACGTATACCATGAACTGAGCAGTTTCAGTTTGTGCAGTGCTTTGCTTATAAGAGGGGAAGAAATTGGACAGGGAACCAACAGCTCCTTCTTCTAATCTTGAATGAGTTTATGTAACTTTATATGTGGAACTTGAAGAAGAGCTTGGAGTGAACTTGTGTGATATACAGCAAAACTGGTTTGTTTAGTACGCTTGTATTGTCCCAGTAATGGAAGGTAAGCTTTAAAGAGCTAGCATGCTTTTACTGGAGAAAGGTATGAAAAAAAAATGTTGAAGGACTGACAAACTTGCTTCCCTTCCTGACTGATGAGGATAATGAGACCAGTCTGTCACTGGGGTGTTCTAGATTTGGATTTGACTGGCTTTGTATTGTTTTTGAAAAGTTACCTGATGGGGGATTGAACTCAGAAAACAAATTTGCAAAACAGTATGACTCCATTGAAGAGTTATAGCCTTCATTAATGGCTGCTAACTGTTTACGCTATACCCTTTGTATAGGTTTATTGAAACTGTAAGTAATGAAGTAGCATCTTCTCCCCTGCTCTGTAAGATGCCAGTGGATTTTTGCTCACCAGGTTTCTCTTTATTTTTAGCATTGGCACTGAGGAGTTGAAATTGCTTTGAGGTGATGTAAAACTGATCCATGCTTTTGGTCATTTCAGGTCTTACTTCCAAAGTTTTTCTATTCTGTTAGGTTTTTGGTATTTAGGCCTGTTCATGGGGTAATTGACCATTGACAAGGCTAAATTAAAATTAATCACCCACTTTTGTTTTATCAAAATGTATGGAGGAAAGCGGAATATTGTTTGTGAACCCATTTCCCCTGCCCTAATATATTAACATATACTTGGGTTCTACAAAAGCTTTTATAGAAATTAATATTTTACTCAAAATTGGCTGGATGAGATTACTTTTTACAATCATTTTTTATATATATATATAAAAAAAATTGTAAGTGTAAATGAAGATGAAAAATCTTGATTACTGCAGCTTGTAGGAGATGTAGATATTACTTAGGTAGTTTGCTGGATGCCTGAACTTGGCCCTGAAGTAACTCTACGGGCTTTGTCTGCAGTAAGGGTCAATACTATCTTGCTGATTCATTGAGAATTGTTTGGTGACTGTAAATCTGTGTCTCTGTATGTCATACATATCTTTGAGCTTTGAAAAACTCCCTAAATCTGCAAAAAGATTTAACTCAACCTTTCATTTTTGCAAAACCTCAAATTAGCCACGTTAAATCAGTGTTGTATGATATTCTGTCTGTTGATATCGTAGATTATTGGAAATACTCTGTGTTAATTAAAATGTCTGGAAAAAATGTTAACATTTTTTCTATTATAAATGGTAGGTAGAATTGTATATTAATTGACTAATTTAAAATGTCAGGATGCTTTTTCCAAGCCAACCTTGTATTAATAGCAAGAATCCTGTTGCTGATGAAATGGTCTCCAATTATCACAGCTTGGGTTTTGTTGTACATTGAACAGAAGTCAACAAAACGAGTACGTAAGAGAACCTGTCTAAGTAAGCAACCATACTCATTAAAAACACAAAATTAATCATAGGATGAATGAAGAATGCAATGTTACATAGAATTTTTTTTCCCCCTCCCCTTTCTAATCATAGAACAAAATAATGTTGCATGAAAGGTTCAGAACTATTATGTAGTACTCAATTATAAGGAGGTGAATAGGTCCCTAACATGCCATTTTATCAAAGGAGCAGACTGGTGTTTACATGATGGCTGTTTCATTACAGACACCATCATTAATTCCATGTGTCAATACTGCCCATAGAGCAGACAAGAGAGAGTTACATTTCAAAAAAAGGGAATGATTTTTGAGTCGTTATCAAGCTAAATGGCAAGCAGGAAGGTAGAACTTGTATAGATATATTTGAAGGGACTCTTGGGAGATCTGGAAGTAGAAGAAGAGAATGCATTTTACCAACTGTTTAATTATCCTGTGTTTCTAAGCACACTCGAATAGAATGCTTTGTTTGCCATAGAAAAATGAATGTTGCAATAAGGTGTATTTGAGTATATAGGAGGTCGCATAAGGATGTTCAAATATGTATAAATACTCACATTGTGTACTTGCATATATCTTCATGGGTACAGAAGTATTCCCACTGCCACCTACTGGGCTGAAGTGATCTCTCTTCTGCCCTATAGATGTACCATAAACATCCAGTTTCTGAATAGTGAACTGTCTTCTGAGGCTATACATGCCAGTTGCTGGTGCTTCCCTTGCCACCCGGTATCTCACCTTAAACAGCAAGCACATCCTCAGCCAGCCCAAATTGTCAAAGCTCAGTTGAGGTCTCTAAGCAGCCAGTGCTAAATCGGCAAATTGGTGAGGCTGGCAGAGTTGAGAGCGTTCATACCAGGTAAGGATCAGCTCTGTGGGTGGTTGTGTGGTACTGAAGTTAGCTGCGTGATGCCACTTGCAATCCTACCCAAAATTCTGTTATTTAGCAGATAGTTGTTCCAAACTTCTGAAGCTAGCTTTATAGGCAGTCCAGATCTCTTAATCTGTCTCCCTCTGTATTTTTCCTCTTTGAAAATCAGGAGTAAGCTTATGTAGTGTTCAGAACTTGCAGTCAAGTCTTTGCCAGTGAAAGGATGCCATGTTTTACACCATTTTAGGACTAGATTATTGTTAGGAAAAAAATAGGCTGATCCCTGCTTCTCTTCCTGCCTTTTCTTTTGGTGGCCTGGAATATTTCTGTCTTCACACAGTTCAGTTTTATTGGGTAGCATTTGTCCGAGGAAGGATGTATGGAGTTCAGCCTCCTAATACAGAGAAAGAACAGCAAACTTCTAACAACTATCATTTATCTTGTTCAAGGACTTGCAAAGCAGGAAGCTCCTGCAGGAACAGAAAGGTAACTGATAAACATCCTTGTTATTCTATGAAACGGTTAAAGCCTAGAGAGGAAGAAATGCATTGGGAAGAACCTCAAATGCAATACAGCACAGATCATAATGGTGCACTTTGAAATGAGTACAGTGAGCTGAGAAACAGGCTTTTGAGCATCAAAAAAAGAAGATACAAATGTACTTCAGTGACTCAGATTTCTACATTACATTGTCATGCAAAACTTGGTGCATTTATCCCCAAAAGACCCCCACAAAAACCACAGACCAAGACTTGTGCATATGGATGTGTCTTGCCTTTTGCATCTGGTGTTTGGTGTCTCTGCAGATGACTTGCCAGGAAAGAAAAAGTTTCTATCAAGTCCTGGAGTGTGTGTAGCAGGATGTAAAAGTGAAGCACAAAAGGGGAGTTGCAGAGAAAGAGCTATTTCTTTATAATTGACAAATGATGAGATAGGACTTCTTGACAATATTTACAAATATCTTTTAAGTATTGTTATGTGCGGAGAGGGAGGTCCCCACATAAGGGGACCTTGGGACCGTGTTTTCCCATGTTTCTCTTTCCTTTTTCTTGAACTGCTTCTTTATCCTTTATTAGCCATTATAATTTATTTATTACCAATAATAAATTGTAAATTACTAGTAAATGTTGTGATTCTATGACTTCTGGCTGCAATGTTAAATGTTGCAAGCTAAGAGTATGCATTGGAGTTTTTAAAACAAAAATCTAGGGTCCTCTCAGCTTAGAGGGCAAGCAAAGGTGATTTTGTTCTTTGTGGCTATGTTTTTACTTTTAGGACTTAAAAATATGAGCAAGGACTTACTCTTTGAGTTATTCTTCTCCAAAAATAAGTGTAATAGATCACTACTGAGGCTTGAACTTGAGAAAGTGGCACTGAAGAATTGTTGCAAGACTGATTACAGTTTTCAAAGGACACTTGTTTTGTGTTATGGTGTTTAAAGTTTAAAAGCTGAAAAGGGCTTAGATGTATAGGGGTTTTTTCCTGGGAAAAAAGTCTTTGTTATTAGAAGCAACTCCAAAGCACTCCTTTGCTTTTGGGGGACACATACAGCAGGCAGGGAGGGGAGGGTTCTGATCCTGTTCGGACACTAGCTCTGCAGTATTCATTTTTTGAGCCGTTTCAAATCTGATTTCGAGTATTCTTTTGATCTCTTCTTGCACACATCTTCAGCAGATACTTGAAAACTTAAGTGACACAAGAGTGCTCTCATTTGGGCAGAATCTGCATGCTACAGATTGCATTGCCTGAAGGAGGAGGACTTGCTGTCTGTCCTCAAGTATGGCAAGTTACTTCCAGTCTATTTAAAGATAGCGGGGTGTGTGTGTAAGAATAGGATCTGTGTTCTTCAAGTATGGTTGTTACAGACCTCTTTCCGTGGCTCCCAACTGCCCACCCAGACCTGGTTAGCCAAACCACAGCAGTTTCTCCAGGGGTAGTTTCTCACGTTCTGAAATGCCGCAGCAGTGGGATTTCTGAGCTTATCACCATAGTACCTGATTGCCACATCTGCGCAAATACATGCATTTCTCTTGCTGGTCTCTGCTCTTCCTGAGCAAAAAAAAAAAGACTCTTGGAGACTTAATTTAGTTGATGCTTGACTGTATGATATCTAGCATATGCATGCTATGTAATTCAGGTGTTGCTTTTCTTGCTGTTGCTGTGGTTATGTTAAGGTTAGATTGCCAGCTGTGTACAAGCAATTTTTGTTCCTTTTTTCAGCCAAGGTAGTAGTGCAGACCAGGCAGAGAGCTGGTGAAATGCCTTTGCTTCCCCATTGAGTGATGGAGTTTTATTGTCTGTGGCTTGGGAGGGTGGTGTATGTGTGTTAAATCGGCAGTTTTACTGGGCTGCCTTTCAAACGAGGGGTAAATTGACATCAAGCCTCCGCTCCTTTATTTAAGGTGACTCCTGAATATTTAGAGTTATTCTCCCTTTTTTTTTTTTCAGCAGAAAATCAAAATGTTATCTTTGCCCTAACAGCTTTTGCCATAATCCACATATAAATGAGGTGATAAAAAGTAAGGATTAAATAAATCTTTGCTAATACTTTTTGATTGGCTTAATCAATAATTAATCATCTCTTAGATGAGGCTGTAGCTTGTGGAGTAGATATAATTGGATTAGCTGCTGAGAGGCCTTTGGAGCTTTGAAGAGATTAAAATGGCTGTCAGTCCTGTAATTAAACTGCCACAAACAAAAGCAATAGTATTAGAATCAGTCAGCTTTTTTTAAATTAATCAACAAGTACTTACACACCTCTAGTAGTGGTGTAAGCAGAGTCTGTTCTCGTAACTGAGTTATTTCCTTCAACAAGATGAATATGTATCAAATAATTGTTTTAATTGCCTGGGCATATATTGGCCAGAATGGCAGGTGAAATTTTAGGAAGAAATGGCTGTCAGAGAACTCTTAGAAGAAAAGCTAGTTTGTGTATCTGAAACAGTGGACCTGCTCCTTGTCTTGAGCCTATTAGGCACTGACTTTTAATGGTGTCTTTAATTGGCTAAGTAGGTTTGGCCTACATGAATGAAGTCTTTATCTGTCCTGCTCTTCCCCTCCCACCTATTTTGGAAGGTTTTTTGTTCCTCTTTCTTCAAAACAGAGGGCTTTGGCAGAAATAACTTCCTTTTAAAGGCTCATTATGTACTAAAGCATATACTGTATGCAACTGTATTATACACATGTGAATTGATATGTGTGCATATGCTAATATATATTCTTTTTTTTTTTAAATCTCTTACAGAGATGAGCTTATAAAACCAATGGGAGTGCGGCCGGATGGTACAATGGCTCCTTTGGAAGAAGCAGTCAGCCAGTACCATACCAACAAGCAAGACAGTTCAGATTCAGACTAAAGCATCACCTGCTTCACTCCCAATTCTCCTCTAATCCACATTTTTCCTTGGAGCCACGACATCTTGTATCTAGGCATTTTATCCTCACATTAGCCAGCATCAATTTAACTGTTCTATTATTGGGATGATGCATCCTGTAGTGTAATGTCTGAATTTTTATTATGTCTGTTTAAAGAACATATCAATTTATTAGTTTATGATCTTTATTAATTTAAAACTAAATGTATTTCAAAGGGATACAAAGTGAAAGCCTACAATGTAAAATAAAATACATTTTAATTTTCCAGAATCCTGCTTTCTGACTCTGTAGGTTTTCCCATTCTTGATTTTTTTTTTTTTTTTTTTTTTTTGTCTTGCCAGTCTCTCCCTTTATATAATTGTGATTAAGGAAGTGTTTTTGCTTAATGGCATTAGGAGCAGAGGATGTTTAAACTTAGAAGTCTGACTGACCTCATGAAGCTGCCTTAACTGGCATTCAGCAGTGATTTCAGAGCTACCCTTTTTAAAATGTCATTGGATTTCTTCCTGCTACTCACTTCTGTGGTTAAGCTGCTGCTTAAGATTTTACCAATGTGTCAGTCACTGACTGCTGCTAAAATTACCTTTAAATTGGGAACAATATGATGTATGTTCTCCCTCCCTTCCCTCCCCTGTTAAGACTACACAAATATACACATACACACACATTATCTTTGGTTAAGTAAAAACACCCCCATTCAAAACAGCATTCAAGTATGTACACTTAAATGTTGCCATGAATGGGAGTGGACTAAAGTGAAGTGCATGTGCAAGTGTTTTACTGAATTGGGGCCTACTTTTGGAGATTAATGGGTATGCCTCACTTGAAGTCAAACTAATCAACAAAGAAGTATTTCCTTTTAGGGAGAACTTAGGAAGCAATGGGATAGAGAATGGGAAGGTGGGAAGGAGAAGGAAGTGTCACTTTCAACTCTGTATTCTTTTAAAAACAAAGATTAAAGTTTTAGGTGTGCTGTACTGCTGTTGTTGCCTGTTTGCCTGCTTGGTTTCCTTCTCTGTGTGTTTCTCCCAGCATGAATTATGTGAAGAATAATCCATGTCCTAGTTTGTAATTTCTTTTTTTTTTTGCTCAGAGGCATACACATGCCATTCCTTGTTGAACCTTGCAGAGGTGGGTGAAGGTTCTCCAGTTTGTCTTTGTTTCCTACGACTTGACACTGGTTCGCTGAACTAAGGAAGTTGGTGTTCAAAGACCTTGTAAAGGGAGGACTTGGTATGAAATCATGCTGTGGTTTCCCATGTGAAGAGCTTCCACAGATCTCCTTAGTCTTCCAAAAGGACTGAAAAAAAAATAATGCACTGCTGTCCTCTCAGCAGTAATTTTTTTTTTTCCCAAAGGACACTGCCCTTTTTTTTCCCAAAGGACAATGCCCTTTTAAAAAAAAAAACAAAAAACACCCCCCCCCCCCAAAAAAAAAACCAACACAACAACAAACCCCAAGGGAACTTAGGGACATAAATTCTATACATTTCTGTAAGCAGGGACTTTTCTGAATGTTAATAGCATTGATGTTTTGGGTTATGATTTGGGCTACATTGACTGCTGCATCCGCATGGAGCATCACAATTTGCATAGGGGGAAAAGGAAGTCAGTTACTTGTTTCCACACAGCAATAGCTAAAGCAAAACCAATCAATTTATTGATAATACTGTAATGATACATATTATGTATGAATCCAAAAGGGGGAGGGGGGAGTTGACCAGGAGAAAAAAATATGCTTAGCTGCATCTAAGCTGGGTCTCAAAAATGTAATTCTGGGTTCAGCATCATCCACTGACTACTCTGAGCCCAGCACAGGCAAGTATTAAGTGCACTGCAGGTGCAAAGAATTATGAGCCCTCCCTGAGAAGCAAAACTTAACTCTGTTAATGAGGAATTGAGTCCTGTCTTGGTGTCAGCTGAGGCTGTTTCTTGGGGCTGGAGAAGCAGTTATTTCAGTAATAGGCTTCTATGTGGGTTGCTGTAGAGGGATGAGTACAGAGCATGAAAATGAGCAAAATTATCAATTTGTTGCTTCACAAGTTGTAGAATATGCTCCTACAATTAGCTGGCTAAAGAGATTAATAAAACAATAATGGCTCCAGGGACCTCATTACAAATGGTATAGCATGAGGCTTTTGTGGTCTGGCCCCCGCCAGTTGCAACAGGGCAACAAGAGTTGCAATAAACAGTTCTTCTGTTTAGTTTATCTTGCAAAATACATGCTCATAGTAGGTTTTACAGACGTGAGATGCTGCTTCACTTAAAAAGAAAAAAATGAAGACCAAGCATAGAAGTTTCTGCCTGAACCCTCTAGCTCAAGAGTGATTTTCATAATTGGGTTGCCTATAGTGGGAGGGCAGGTTGATCTAGTTAAATTAATAACCTCCACTAGTGCAGTATCCCAAAGCATCTCTTGTTCCAAGATGATAGTTTGTGGAAGGGGTGATGCAAAATTATTGGCTTATCTTTGAAAGGTAACCTAGGTCCATCCTTAGCTTGTTTAATATCTTAGCTTGTTTAATATCTTATCAATGATCTGGATGAGGGGATTGAGTGCTCCGTCAGCGAGTTTGCAGATGACACCAAGCTGGGCAGGAGTGTTCTGCTTGCGGGTAGGAAGGCTCTGCAGAGGGATCCGGACAGGCTGGATCGATGGGCTGAGGCCACTTGTATGAGGTTCAACAAGGCCAAGTGCCAGGTCCTGCACTTGGGTCACAACAACCCCATGCAATGCTACAGGCTTGGGGACGAGTGGCTGGAAAGCTGCCCAGCGGAAAAGGACCTGGGGGTGTTGATTGACAGCCAGCTGAAGATGAGCCAGCAGTGTGCCCAGGTGGCCAAGAAGGCCAATGGCATCCTGGCCTGTATCAGAAACAGTGTGGTCAGCAGGAGTAGGGAGGTGATCGTGCCCCTGTATTCAGCGCTGGTGAGGCCACACCTCGAATCCTGTGTTCAGTTTTGGGCCCCTCACTACAAGAAGGACATTGAGGTGCTGGAGCGTGTCCAGAGAAGGGCGACGAAGCTGGTGAGGGGTTTGGAGCACAAGTCTTATGAGGAGCGGCTGAGGGAACTGAAGTTGTTCAGTCTGCAGAGGGAGGCTGAGAGGAGACCTCATCACTCTCTACAATTACCTGAAAGGGGGTTGCAGAGAGGTGAGTGTTGGTCTCTCCTCCCAAGTGACTAGCGACAGGACTAGAGGAAATGGCCTCAAGTTGCTCTAGGGGAGGTTTAGGCTGGATATTAGGAAAAATCTCTTTACTGAGAGAGTGGTGAGACACTGGAATAAGCTGCCCAGGGAAGTGGTGGAGTCACCATCACTGGAGGTGTTCAAGGAACGTGTGGACGTGACATTGTGGCACATGGTTTAGCGGGCATGGTGGTGTTGACTGATGGTTGGACTTGATGCTCTTACAGGTCTTTTCCAACCTTAGTGATTCTGTGATTAGCTGCACCGGCTGGAAAATCTGGGGACAAAGTTCTCCAACATAACAGTGCATCTGCTTCCTTGTGTGCTGTATGATGTTTGTTCTCTCTTCAAAGTAACCATGCATGTGTTAAGATTTCTCTTGGATTGGGAGTCTGGAGAAAAGTGAGTATTTGGTGGTTTAAAAAAAACCCCAAACATGTCCTCCCTGGAATTCTTTGTTTACTGTGAAATTATCATTTGCTCCTGAGTTTATTTTCAAAGCTGAACCTCCAAAATTGGAGGCTTGGGCGACTGAACCTTATTTAAACCAGCAAACTGTTAAGCGAGCTTGGGGAATTCTATCTCTTTCCTCCCCAACAGAGCACAGAGGTGCCGCATCTGCATTTGAATGAGTGTCCGAAGTTCCCGTTCAGATGTGACCATGAGAATCCTCTGCAACCTGCAACATTTTAATACTGTCTCTGATAGAGTCACTATATATGTATTTGATTAATCTATTACATTCCATGTGGTATGAGCTATTCTACATTATACGAAATAACGATATTTGATTATATAAACACGTTTTCATTTTCCCTCCAAAACATTTGAGTATAGTTGACACAGAAAATACTGCAGTTGGAGAAAGGAACTCTTTTGAGTAAAATGTCAATAGATTTTCTGGTGGTGACTGTAAAGGTGTTAGCCAGCGAGTTTCAGACATGTGTATGTTTCATTCCCAAAAAGCTTTTCACAGTCAGTCCCAAATACAAAAACTTGTGTTTCAGTCTTTATTTTGGCATCCACACTCAGAAGTAACACAGTTCTCATTAGAGCTCGTCAATGATTTGGAAGCTTTGCTTTTCTTTGTTTCCCATTAGAGTTATGAAACAAAAGATGATGGGAAATTGCTGAAATTTATCAGAATACTTTGTTCTTTTGCAAAATAGCTCAGACATATTTGTTTAAATGTTCATGAAAACTCCCTGGCAGGTATTCTCAAATGCTAATTGAAACTTTATGTGCCCCAAAAGTGGTTTTCAGGAAAAAGGGACATTTACAATCCGTTAAAAATGTTGTGAGAAAATTACCAGAACTTTACAGAAATTTGCCAAAGAGAAAAAACACATTAGCTTCGATGTTTAGAGTATACAACATTCCTGTATATCGTGTGTAGCCAAAACAGATTTTTTTCCCCCTATATCTGGACTTTTTCCAAGTACCTGAAAATCTGCAATGGCTTAAAAAAAAAAAAACCAAACCAAAAACAGAGAACAACTGGGCAATAGAATATTTCTCTTAGAGTTATTCAAGCAATAATTTTCCTCTACCTGGGTGAAAAATTGGCTGTCAAAGGTGACTTTAAGGAAGAGAATATTACAATGAAGCTGTCGTATTAGTTGGTTGCCAAGCAAACTAGTCTGAAAGAGGAAAGTAAATCCTGAAGTATACAAGGTCCCAAATCTCCTGAAGGAGCATTCCACAACATTGTCCTTCACCTTATTACCACAAAACAGCTAATAAAATCCTGTGCTTTAATAAGGCTGGCTGTAAAAGGACTGTTCCACTGTTCAAACAGTTGAGAGCCAGACTTCGCCGGTCTTTGATGAGCAGCAAGTTAAACAGCTGCCCAGGTCAGATTCTTTTCTGGTCAAGCATGGAAAAATCATGATTTAGTGGTAGTACAAAGATGTAGCTCACTTTCAGGCAAAAAAAAAAAGAGAGAGCACAATTTAACCTGGTAAATTAAAATCTTTGTTGCGTTAACATCTTAGTTATTTGGATGGTTCTGGCTCTTACAAAAAGTGATAGGGAACATTTGCTGGTTTCTTCATGCAAAAACTTTTACTCATCCTGAAGTTGGTTCTCTCCAAAATCCGTGTTCTCACTCTGGTGATGCAGTATTTAGACCAGGAATTTCTGGGGGAAGTGATGTTCTCTTAGTTTTGCCGTGTATCCTCCAGCTGGCTGTGCCTGGGAACATGGAAATGGCTCTAGCGCGGGCAGCTCAGTTGGCTGAAGAGCAGGCAGAAGAGCCTGGAAAGGTATGCTGTCACTCCTTCCTGACCTCTGCTGCCAGGCAGCTGCCTGGGGGGTGACCTGAGGGCAGCAGCGGCCCTGCCTGGTGGAGGTGGGACCGGGGAGGCCACCCTGCCCATCTCCTACTGCCTGTGGGTAACCAGGGCAGGCACAGGCTGCAGGGTGGCCAGGCGTAGGGGGGAGATGCAGGTGGCTGTGTGTCCCAGAAAATGGTGGTAATTGCCTACTTGCAGTAAAGTCGGGTGTTTTTCAGGGCTCCTCCTCTCACCACCAGCACCACTGTCTGCAGGTGAGTCCAGTTAATCCTCTGCTTTTACCTGTTACTTGGCCCCATGGAAGGCTGTGCCTTCATTAGGGTTATTGCCTTTGGTTGCAAGAATCTGTAACACTTTGGCTGTTGCATGTCTGTCCCTCATTTTGGAGGTGCACCTTATCTCCATGACTTGCTCTTCTTCTTGAGAGCAAGCCCCCATTCCTCACTCTGTACAAGTGAGGATGAAGAAGAGGGGGTCCCACAAGAAGCAACCAAACTCATTTGTTGGGATGGAGGTAGGAGCAGCCATGTCTGCTGTCTATGCAGCACAGGAGCCACTTCCAATTCCACCACTAGACACCTCTAAGGGCCAGGCTATCCTGCAGCTACTCCCTTCTCAGTGGCCTCTGGCCAGGCTTGAGGACAGCAGATGCAGTCTGACAGATGGGGAAAAAAGAAAATCCCCAAAACCTAACCATTGCCACAACCAGTCCAACATCATCATCTGAGAGCACATGACTCAGGTCAGCTCCCTGTCCTGGCTGGGAGCTACAAGGTCCAACAGGATCAAGTAAGCTCCTCGAGCACCCCAGCTTCCTCTAGAGCAGGCATGAGCACAGATTAGTGAACGGCTGATGTGCTTGGGAATCGATCCCTCCGACGGCATGCCAATCTCTGTGGGGTACCTAGGCAGGCTTTTAGAGGTTTGTGGAGAAGGAATTATTCAGACCACCCATCTTAGCTGGCTAAATTATCTGGGTAGTCTCTTCAAACTCCTTCTCCAGTCACGGATGAGAAAGAGGACAATTCAGAGTAAGGCTAATTTGGGTGCATTGAATGACCCTCTGCAGGAGCTTTGCTTTCCCTCCCTCGACTACAGAGGGAGCCTGGGGAGACCAGCTGGTTACATTTAACTGCTAAATTGGATGCCAAAAGATGGGTGGTGAGAATTCCTTCCTGCTTCCCCTTTGCCATGGACCACACTCTTCCCAGGGCAGGATGCTCGCTTGCTCTCTCCTGTAAATTCAGAGCATGCTCGGTGCAGTGGGATACGGGCCCCGAGGAATCATCACCACAAGACCAATGCTGCATCGCAACAGTTCATAGGTACTGTATTGTGTGTGTAGGATTTTATGGACTTTTGCTTAAATAGATCCTTTAAAGCAGCTTTGCTTTTCGGAGCCTGTTTAACAACTTGCCTTGGTGTAAGCCAAGTTTTACATATGTTCTGAAATTTAAAAAGCAAAGTGAAACCTCAAGCAAAAATTGTAATTAGGGAGGTACAGATAAGAGACAGAAAAGACTTCGAAGTTCTTTCCAGATGTTACAATTGGAGAGGAAAGTGAAGCCATTCAAAATGAACCCTGCTGAGATTGCCCCCTCCTCTTTGCCTGATAAACCCATTACAAATTAAAACAAAAACAGCCAAGATCCGCAGGCTTCAGGGCATCTGTAAGCCCTCTTTTACCTTTTAGAGCTCGTAACAGATGCTGACTGTGGGCATTAGTCCTAGTCTAATCAAAAAGGCCAATTCCTCATTCTGGAGGCTTAAAATACAAGTTTTGGCCATATAAAAACCAGCAAGTGTGAGAATCCAAACCTGAACCTAAACTACCAGGATTCTAAGCCTTCAGGATTATTTTATCCTCAAGAAGTGATCTTTCCTGGTAAATCAGTGCTGCGGCACATCACGCTTCCAAAGGCATTTGAAAAACAAGTAGTTTATCATTTTTTTTTCCTTTTTTAGAAGACAGTAGTGACTGCCTGGATTCCCTCCTGTTTTCTCAGTCCCTAAATGTTCATAACACCCTGTTGGGGAGGAATAATTCCCATCCAAGTTGTAAAACACACTTATAAGTAGAAGGGAAAAGCATGAACAGAGCTGTATGGAAAACAAAACCGCCAGGAACAAGATCTTATTTTGCATGCTTCTCACTGTTGTATTTTTGTCCCAATTAGCATATTTTAAAGACAAGCCTTTTTAAAAAAAAATTCTGCTATCTGCCTGAACTGTTCTCAAGCTTTGAACTTTTCCATCCTTTCTATTGATTATGGCCAAGTGACCCATATTTAAAAAGCATTTACAATAAAATTATAGCACTTTCTTTTGTGCTGCCGGCTTTCCCAGTGAAAAGCTAAAATGTTTTAAAATTGTCACTTTTTGACAGAGGTAATGGCTGTAATATATTTAGTCTCTTCCCCCTTGTTGTGCTTAAAATGGCTATGCTAATAAAGGGCACAGCTGTCGATACTTTATGGCCTGCTGGGGGGAAGAGGGGGAACGAAGGCAAAAAACAGATTGACTGTGTGTCAACAAATGCAGCTGGGAAAGAAAAAAAGAAGCCCCTTGAAGGCCTCTGCAACTTAAAGTCCAAGATAAATGATGTCCCTATGCTTAAAAAAAAAAAAAAAAAGAGGTTGGGATTCAATAAAGGGGGACTGAAAAGGAAACTGCTTAAAACTGAAAGCCTTTTCTCTGCCTCTAGACAGCTTACAAGAGAAATGAGCAAAACTGACCACAGAAAGAGGGTGAGCGGCCAAGAAAGAAAACAAAAGCCTATCCTGGAAAATATATTGCGTCAACGAATTATCTGAAGTGCATTATCGCCGGCGGGCGGAGAGCGTACAGTTTAATGGAGATGTGACAACAAACTTTTACATGCCGCTGCCTTTTGGGGAGTGGGCTGCTTTGTGCCCAGGCCGGAGGGGAGGGGAAAGGGGAACTGTAATTATTCATAACAAATAAATAAGGCCAGGACAAAACGGCTGGCGGGGCCCTGGTGAACGTCGCTCCTTGGGGAGCCAGGCCGGGCTGCCCCTGCGGCTCCTGCCCGGCACAGCGGTGCCCTGCGGCCTCGCTCCCGGCACGCCCCGCTTTAAGGGTGTTTTTCCCCAGGGCCACTCTAGCACGAGCGTCTCTGGCCTTTGGGAGGCACCACGGAAAAAAATGATGCTTTTCCCCTTCCTGGGGAGAGCAGCCACAGGAGGAAACGCCATTTTGTGTCCTGGCAGCCCGGCAAGGCCTCCCACCGTTAACCGCAGCGAGCCAGGCCCAGGCAGCCGACACTATGGCAGACACAGCCCTTCACGGGCCCACCTGTACAAGCAAGAAACGAGGCCGGCAGAGACCGACCGCTGTACCCAAGCCCTGGGGCAGGGAAAGCCGGCGGGAGCCATGCCCCAGCAGGCTGGGGATGCCAGAGGGAGAAGGGCCATTGCCATCGGGAAGCCCCGCAGGTAATGGCTGGCCTGCCCTGGCCACCCTGGCAGTGCTGCAGCTGAGTTGACAGTGAGGCTCGTCCTCTCCAAAGATGATATACCCCAAGGATGTAAGCAGATGTTTTGATTGTGGTGGTTTTGTTGTTTGTTAACTAGTGGCCTTTCTTTTTTTATTCAGAGCAATGTACGTTAGGACCTAGCCCTATGCTTCAGATAGAAATGACCCCTCAAATGCCTGGGTGGGAGGCAGAAACACCCTGGGCAGTCCCTGTGAGGAGCAAGTCCTGCCCAGCCAGCCATGGGGGACCTGGGCACACCATGGAAAGGCTTGGGGCCCTTCTTGAGGCATGGCAAGAGGAGCGACAGGGTTGTAAGAGGCGTAGAGATGGGGAGCTTGAATTACTGCAGTGAGGACATGGCAATATTGCGTGCAAACCTGCAAGAATCAGGCGGTTTTCATTCCCTACGTCATGACGCAGCTTGTTCGCATGGAGGCAAACCCATAATAAAGTAACGAATGACAGGGATGACAGGAAGCCATTTGTTCATTGACATTCCTTGGACAGCTATGGAAGATGAGGAGAGTTTTTCCCAGCCTAAGGCAAAATGCCTTTCTAAGTATGTCTTGTGTTTCCCGGAGGCACACCACGAGTACAGGTAAGGCTGTGTCAGTGCCACCGCAGCTCCTGCATCTGCCTGGTGAGAACCAGGGTCTGGACACTCCTGCTACCTGTTTTGGGCCTGGAGAGAGGCTTTCTGGGAAATAAAGATTTGGTAGGAGGTAAGGCCAGGAGAGCCCGTCAGCCTGTGAATAACCTCTGCTTCTGCAGTTGGAGGGTGAGGCGGTGCAGTCTGGGGTGGAATGTCCTGCTTTTAGGAGCCGTCTGCTCTTTTCACCTTCCCACTTTGGTCATTCCCCACCCCCACTGTTTTGGTTTTTTAAATTTAGCATTCAAGGCCTTTTTTGCCTGGTTGGTTGTTCCCATTCAAAAACATCTGGAAAACATAGTCAGATGGAAAAAAAGGTTATCTATTTTCTCAGTTTCCAAATTTTTGTGTGCGTGTGTTCTTTTTAACCTCTGCAAATTCTCTAAGAATGGGAGGAAGGAAAAATAAGTAAACAAAGACAAGGCAAAATCAGGAAATGAAAAAAATTTCTGAAATGAAATAAAACAGTCATGTCAAATTTTTACTAAAACAGCAGGACATTAAAATGGCACAGAAAGTTCTCATTTCCTTCTGTAATTGTTTTGAAGAGTTTAAAAAGGCCATAATTTTTATTACTCCTGCTAGATTTTGCTTGATAAAGCCCTTGCACCAATAGAGATCAATACCTCCCAGAGTTTCCATGGCTGTGGGATGAGCGGTTTGGCTTAGCTTTTCTTTAGTGAAGAGTGGAGTTTAGTGTTGCTGATGTGCAAGAGGAAAAACTGAAAGGTACCCATGCCCAAGGACAGAAGAGGTAAGAGATTCCCCACCCGCACTTCAGTTTCTCTGATGCTGTCCTGTTTTGACTTCGGGAAGTGAACTTCCTAGTCTGTGATGGTAACTCACCGTGCGAGTCCCACTGCCTCTTTGTAGTTGATAGTTGGAAAAAAATGGAGAAAAACAAGAGAAAAATACCTGAATTCTGTGTGATACAACTGAGATGTTCACTGATGTGGGTTGATACGATTTTACAGACAAAGTCTCTCCTGAAGCTGGGTTAAAGGTGGAAATGCATGGTCCCTGCTTAAGAAGTAACGTTATGAGAAAAAATAATGCTACAGTTGGTGCAGTGCATATAGCATGACTGTAAGTAGCTCAGCAGTATCTGAGCTGTAACTGCTGTTGGAGAACATCGTCCAAAGGAAAATGTCCAACAGGTTCCTGCAAGACCTGTGGCCCTGTGGGACTCAATGTCTATATCCATGATTTGGAAGACAACCTGAAAGCGCTGGAGACGGTGTGTAATAGTCAAAGTCAATGAGTTATGCAGAGGCTCCGTAATCCCTGCACAGGGAACGCAGGAAAGCGCTGTTAGCCATAAAGAGTTGATCCCCTCCGCACGGTGCTGGTGAGACTATGACTGTGGCCAGCTTCAGTGCCCATAACCCATGTATCTGCAGAGGCCTGAAAAACCCAATGAGATGATTTACAATCGTGCTGCTTAGCACACTCAGGGGAAGGCTAAGGGGAGGCTGTGTGGGAGCCAGAGCAGATGGTTTTTGTAATTTTTGCTTTGCAGACCACCACAATTTTCCAGGGGAGGTGCAAACCTGGGATAGCGGCTGTTGAACTCATAGACTTGCTTTGTTTAATTATCACTCACAGACTGTTTAATAGGGGCCCGGAGACCTAAGGAATCACCAAGAGCCAAAGGTTGACAACCACCAAATATCTCCATAGGAAGAAGGTATATAAAACTTTATTTAATGAAGCTGAAAAAAACCAAAATAATATTTTATGTGCATAATTGGGCATTGAAGAGACAGACTGTGGTGAACTTGCTGTCACCTGAAGCTCTTCGGTTGGTCAACTTGCCTTGGAATCTGGACAGCCAGGCTTGCTGCTGCCATTGGTGTTTCATGTGCTATTGTGGGGCTGCAGGCTCTCAAAATGTCTGTGCTTTGTACCAGCTTGTAAGGCAGGTCTTCATGTCAAAGCCTTTTAGGTATAGTGTCTCCCATAGTCCTTTTAAACAAAAAATTCCCAGCAAGCAACAGGTCAATTTTTACTTCTTGTTTTTAATATTTTTTTAAATTTCAGGCACCTTTGCACGTTGTCCTCATTGCTTGGTCTATCCGTTTTAATGGTTAAAGTCTTAAATTTGCGTCTCAGACAGAGCCTGGTCTTTGGGACTGGTGTTAATTCTCATATTTTCAACCCACCTGGTGTGTGGGTCCCTCTGCCTCCCTCTCAGGATCTTGTGGTGTCTGCTGGTCTCCTTCCACCAAGTGTGGGCAATGGGTGGATTTTTCAGAGTTATCAAGTCACCTGAAATTTAACTAAAGGATGCAGGGAGAGGAGCGGGAAGAGTTCAAGTGTGTGCTTAGCCTTTATAAAACACCAGAAGATCTACATGAAAAAGAAAAGAATAAATGCCTTACGGCAGGTAGGTTTTTGGGCCAAGCTGGCACCTTGTTACATGCTATCAGCAACTGGGCACAAATCTGTAGGAAATGGGTTTTGCTGGTTCTTGTGTGCATGAGCAGAGGGTCATTCTCAACAATTTCTTTGGTAATTGTTTCATCCTTCTAATCTTTCTGATCACACCATCACTGTGTGTAGGTACCTGTGTGTTTCCCTCCTTTCCCCATTCCCCCTCTGGTAGCTTTTAAACCTGCTGGCCAGTTTAAAACATTTCTGTCAGCACAGAAAAGGTGTCAGAGATATGACACTCCTACATGTTTACTGAAAATTCGTGCCCTAGAAGAAAAGAGAGGTGCAAAATGGGCCCCCAAAGAGGGAAAGGCTGCAGTACATGCTTGAAGTTTGCTGGTGAACTTCCCAAGTAAATACCCCAGCTCAGCCAGCCCAAGGTCCCCATCAGACTCACATCTGCAGGAGTCCAGATGTTAACCCTTCCAACACATTGCAGTAGTTTTGTCGAACTGCCTCCCTGCTCCTTTTCCTCTCCCTCCACCTTTTCTCCCAGAAAGACAGCCCCTGGCTTTACTTTGCCAGCTGATGTTTAGAGGCAAATTTAGGGATGCTTAGGAGACGTTTAGGGGATGTGCTAGAGCTCAGGGCTGCAACTAAGGTAGGCATCTTCTTGCTTCTCTGCTTGGGAGAGCAGCTCATCCCATGCATGACAGAAATCCATTTCAGGAGGCGTTGCTCACTCTCCAGGGGTGTCCGTCTCTCCAGTGACTCCAGAGCAACCTGCAGCTGATCAGGCACCTGTTTTTCAGACAGTTAAATCCTTGAGTTTAATTTTAATACTGGCTTTAATTCAGGCAGTTAAATCCTGAGACCTGCTCTCCGCAGATGTGGTTTTCTGAGGGGATGAGGAGGGCCGTTTTGCCTCCATGCTGCCCCTGAGCTGCCTGGTGAGGTGCAAGATGCT
Organism: Gavia stellata; assembly: GCF_030936135.1. Lineage (NCBI taxonomy): Eukaryota > Metazoa > Chordata > Aves > Gaviiformes > Gaviidae > Gavia > Gavia stellata. Next base: position 60,995,537 of record NC_082597.1, on the reverse strand, counting down.
GCAGCCTGGGAGCCCAGAGTGGCTGTGGTGTCCTTGCCCATGCCGTGGCTGCAGCCATCCCGTATTTCAGACTGGGAAGGAGGCTCTCACATGGCACAGCGACTCGCAGGCTGAGTGACACGCACACCCACGGGCGGATGCCCATGTGTATTTTTAGCTCTGCTGCCAACACTTCAGAGTGAGTTATGAGATGGCTGGGAGAGACGGATTTGGTCCAGGCTTGTGTCTTTACCACAAAACCAGGCTGTGGTTGAGCACCAGGCAGGCTCTTCAGCCTTCGGCTTGCCCTTAGGTGGGGATGCAGCAGCTGCTGGAGCAATTTGTGGTGCAAATAACTGCAGAGCGCTGTCTCCAAATTACCTTCTGCTTGTGGACCCTTGTATTACCCCAAATGAATCTGAGCAGATTTGCAGGGGAGGACGTTACAGTGCAGGATCCAGGCACTGTGAAAGGATTTAATCCAAACATTTGAGAGGGTCAGAAAGCCAGCTGGATCCTGACAGGAGGGACATTGGTGCAAAACCCTTGCTGCATTTCTGACGCTCAGAAATCTTCCTAGCAATCCCCATGTGATGAGTGCTTTGGTAAGGAACTATATAAAAATACTGAAAGGGTAAGTTATGCAATAAGGTGTTTGGGATCACAAGGGAGACCTTGCAAATCTAGCCATGAGGCACTTGCACATAAAAAAAATCGCAGCTTCTTTCAGCTGCAACCTAAACTTTGTGCCGAGTTAAATCTCTCCAGCCCTGGGCTGATCCCCGCAGCCCCTCCTGGGTTTTCAATGCATCCAACAATGAAAGTGAAATCCAATCCCATCCAATTAGAGGAAAATGAATGGCTCATCTACAATAAATGGGCTCTGAATAACAATAAGCCAACAAGAGAGCAATGAACTGGAGACAGAGTACAATCTTCCTGAATGTTAATCGGCAACTAACTCCACAAGCTTCTTAGAGGTGGAAAGAATTGGAGGAAAATAGATTAGGGAAGCTTTAGAGCACATTGCCTTTTAACTGCTTAGGCCTCACATTTTTACCTAAATACAAGAATGTTTCTAATGCTGCCTTTGGCAGGGTGAAGGGGGGGTGTGATGGGGGTGTTTGTTCTCGAAGTTAAATGTTTTCAGTTTATTTATAATTTGACATGGTAGGTCCTACTGTATACCCGCTAGTATTATTTAATGGGTTTATTTATTCAAAATTCCCTTTTTAAAATCACAAAGCAAAAGGGCAGAAGCCTTGGAAAATATTTTCTGTAGATCGGAGGATTTGGGGAATGAGGCTGAATGAATCCAGAAGTCAGCCTGACACTGAAGAGAAGCGGGAGAGGTGAAAAAGGATAAGGAAAACTCCACAGTTCAGTGGCTGAAGTGCTGTCAGTACCCAGCAGGGTCCCCTGATGCTGCCTGCTCTCTGGTCCCACAGAGACACCTTTTCATACTAAAGGCTAATAATACCTGAAATACCTGCATATGAGCCCAGCTGCTGGTTTCCACTGCCCTCAGCCCCACAGGTAATTTTTGTAAAGCCAGGGAAGATGCAGGATTCCTGACCCATCTCTAAGAGAAGCTCCTGCAGCCACACAGGCTCCATATTCAGTGCAACTAGGTCTCACCAAGCTGAGCTCTCCATTCACCCTATTAATTTCCTAAGAACTTTTTTTTTTTCCCCTCCAGTCAGGCAGAGAAGTTATTCAGCTGGGCCAGCATTGCCATCCCCTCCTGCCTACCTTCATCCACGTGAGCCCAACTCAAATGCCATGGAGTCCCACTGGCCAGTGTGGGCATCTGATCAGGCCCCATTAGGTGAGGGCAGGTTAACCTCACTGCAGCCTGGGCGCCCACCTCAGCCATGGTGGTGGAGGGTGAAGAAGCGCATTGGTTGTCCAGGAAGAGAAGTGCTCCTGCGCTGGTGATGTGCAGTCATGGTGCTGTGGTAAAAGAGAGTACATGGCGAGGTCTGGCAGCTCACAGCGCTCCTTGCCATGGAGAGCCTGCACCTTCCTGGTTTGCAGTGAAAATGTTGGTTTTGACAATCCTAGTAGCTATAATAACATATATAATATATATATATATACACACACAGCTAACACTGCTCGCTCCTGAAGACATCTGTCAAGAAATTTCTTGCAGAAATCATGAAAGTAAAGGGCCTTCAAAAAGTGTAGTGATGTGAGGGGAAGGTGCCATTGCTGGCTTTGAAAAAGCCCTGGAAATGGGTTGCATGGTAACACATGCTGTGATGCCCAAGTTTGCAAAGAGGCTAAGACAGCACGTTCCCATCCATGCCAAGGGGGTCTAATGCCTGTGAGGGTGCTCTGCACCCCGCTCTCCTCTGCTCCTTTGGTGTTTGCTTATGCATACTCTTCACGATGGCTCCCCGAGGAGGGGACCCTAATAGCACCTGGGAGGGCCACAGGGATGGCACACGTGGCTTTTCTTTTCTCTGTTGGAGCTGAGCACTCAGCTTTCACATTCAGCTTGTGTTGCCAGGGCTGCTCTTTACCTGCAGGAGGGAGGACAAGTCCCTGGGCAAACCTGAAGCTCTGGCTGAGGGCAGTGGGGTGCCATGTGGTGGAAGGAGGTAAGGTCAGCTACCAGCTCCTAAAATAGGTGGTCCTGAGCAAACTGTCTTCTACAGCTCACCTATATAGCTCCTAAGGTATGCAAAGGCTGCAGTCCGGGGGCCTTTAGAGGCCTTTAGAGTTAACCAATCCCCATCAACATGAATCCTAAATGCATAGAACAAGCCAAAAAAGGAATGGGGGTAACTTTTAAGTCAAATGATACAAAATATCTTTATAATTTATTCTATCAGCAGGGGTTATTGATGCAAATATGTTTCCTGTGTTGCATTCCTTATCACAAATGTCTTCCCAGAAGCACCTCCAAATTTGGTATCTCGTGGCCAAAAAAGCTGGGAAACAGGTCCGTAGAAAACCAAAGTACGTTCTTTCTCTGTATGGCAAGATGGGAATGAAGAGAGAAGCCATATCCCCTTTTCCCTCTCCTAATCTGCTGTACAAGCAAAGGGTCACTCATTGTATTCTTTCAGACAAGCAAGAATTTGATAGGCGTATAGATTAGCTATTAAGTAATATACATGCAGAGCTAAAGGGGATTTGGAAGGGAGAATTATTCATTTGTTAAATTAAATAACAATTTGGCGTCGGCAGCATTAAAACAAATTTCCAAAGGCCATTGTTTGTTTGAACAAAGAGGGGAAAGGAGCTGTTAGAAGCAGTTTACACAGTTCAAATATGAGGGGTTGTGTGCGTAAATAAGACCAGTGTTGGTTCTCAGCATGTAGCACAGAAAACACATTTGCTGTAGTGTGCTGGACATGCTCGGGCCAGCACTTGGGAACAGCATCGCACCCTGCCAAAAGTTAGCATTGAGAGCAAGAAATGCAGAGGGGAATTTCAAATTCCACAAACACATTTTTTCTAAAAACTGACTTAGACTGTTGGACCAGGACAAGGCAGTGGCAGTGGCCAGTAGAAGCCCCTGGCTTTGACCATTTGGGGGTAAAATACTCTTCCTTTCCCTTTCAGCAGCCTCAAAGTGCCATCATCCTTCCCCGTTCTTCACTCATCCAGTCAGCAGTAAACATGGAGCATTTGCTGGAGCCTCCCACCTTGTTTGGTTTCCCTGCTTTGGTTGTCACTAACTGCAACAGTGGTTCTTTGGTTAGCCTGGGATTTTCAACGCAAGAGATTTGCTCTCCAAGTCCTGGGAAGAGTTAGGAGTGCTTTGCTCCCCAGATAAGGTGCAGTATCACATTTAGCCCAGGCCCAAGCATCTTAAAAATATTAAAAATCTTAGCACTCTAGCCTTACTATGCAAGAACTGCATGGTTTTACGTTCACTGTATGACAAAAAGGGCATGGCATCAATCCGTTAAATTGTTGGTTTATAAAACCAGATTCTGGTAACTTGATTTACCCAAACCAGCACCATCTGTTCCTCATGGTTACGCCTGTGGAGACAGTAATACTGCTTATGTAACAAGTTGCTACTCATCATGGCGGGGGTCACAGTGAAGGTACTAGGTAGAGTAAGGTGAACAACTTTGATGAAAAAAGAGTTTTCTGTGAGAGTTTCAGAGTAGGCATTTTCATTTAGAAGAGCAATATCCTGTGAAAACAAATTCCCTTCTCATAGGTGCCCATCATGTTTTAATTTTTTGGCAGAAAGGGGAACATCTCGACTGCCCCTGTGACCTTAACACCTCCAAAGAACTGCAGTCCAAGGGCTGATGTCCCATTTTATTTTGGCACTGAACCACCTCTCCCATGAGGACCCGCACCAGGAGCTCCTAGGAGGCTCCTGCCCCCAATCCACTCAGTGAGCAGCCGAGATGCCCAATGGATGGATGACCTTCTCCCAGCCAGGAGAGCTTCCTCACCAGGGACCTCAACAACAATGCTCACACATCAGCCCTGAGGTAAGGTGGCTGTGGTTTGGAGACTTAGGGCTGCCCTCACCCCTCTCCCTCATCCCAGCTCCCAATCTCCCTGTGCCTTCTGAGCGGCAGCCTGGCCCACAGCAAGTTTGCTGCAACGATGGCAGAAGAGCACTTTGAGAACTTGCTTACAACGTAAAGCTAAGCCTCACCAGGCTACAGGGAGGGCTCGCTGCCAAAAATTTTTGCTCATGGCAAAAATCTCAGTGCCCTGGACAAGGTCTGATCTCCCTGCACCAGTAGCCGTGGTGGGCTCCCCCAGATCCAAAGCATTTTGGCCTGGGGATCTTGCATCTGAGGTCACTTACCAAGCTGAGAAGCCCCGTGTCCATATGTAACCCAACCGTGGCTGCCCTCACCACATCCGCATAAAATGCCTGAAAAGTCCCATTTAGGTGCCTCCATCAGCTGCATCTCTATTTGGAAACTAAGCCAAAAACCTGTGCCTTTAACCTTGTCCGGTCTTAGCCCCTTACTTCTATCTTCTTTACTAGGGATAGATTTGCCCTGTCATATTTTGTATTCCCAGCCTGCCGAAAAGGCTGATTTCCAGAGCAGAGAGCAAGGCCAGCGCTGCCCTGGCACTCTCACAGGGCTGCTCCTGCCGGAGCTGCCTGAACAAAGCACCGTTTGAGACTGGCTTTGGCGGCCCATGGCTCCCTATGGGGATCTCTTCCATTTCTGAGAAAAATCTGGCAGATTTTTGCTTTTTCCATCCTGATGTTTGTGACTGTTCCCACATGAGAAGGGGTAAGTCACGGACTGAAGGAATTGGGTCCCGCAGGCTCCCAGCAGAGTGCTGAAGACCAGATACCTTTCCCTCGAGAAGTTTTATGGACGTTGCATAATTTGTGGGTTGATAATTAATGACTAACTCCTGCTATGTTAATGTACTTTTGCTCTCCTTCCCACCCATCTACTGTCTGGGAAATCGAGCTGGTGGAAAGAGCATTGTAAATAAGGAAAAAATTGTGCCCAGGTAGTTCTTGGAGGGGAAGGTTGCTCAGATGACTTTTCTAATTATTGACATGAACATCTTTACTGACTCCAGGAGTATCAGTTGTCTGAATGGGCATGCTTGCTGAGAAGTGTTTTGTTTATTAAGTAACATTTTGAAAGAAAAGCACCTGTTTCAGGAGAATACTTGGCTGGATGGAGACTTGTTCTGGCAGTGCTGAACTGCATCGTACACATGGGGACAAAAGTGGCCTCCCGAGGATGGGTAATACTGCTCTACCATCAGATCAGTTGTACCTGTCATGGCACCTATGCCCAGAAGAGGGTGGGATTTAACACAGCTTTCTCACTTCAGTTATCCCACTGAAAAACATAGGCAGATCCCCATTTTTTTGTACTCCCAGAGGCTTTACAAAGGGAGTCAAGGCTCAGGCCAGAGCTGCAGGTGGCACTTTGGGTTGAGGTGTCCAATAGTCATTGCAGTATCCAGCTCCTTTTCTAGCTTTGGGCACTCATCATCTCCCACATTTATCTTATACACCCATGTTGTTTAGATTCAGATTTATTCCTCATACTGCTTTTCAAAGCCTCTTGATAAACCTTTCTGCAATAAGCTTGCTTTTATTTGAGTGACTGACTCTATCATCAGTGGCAGATACTTTTTTCCCTTGGATCTCATAGGGGAGCTCAGCTCCCTCACCCAGCATGTACATCCAGTGTGTCCATCCCCACCCCAAAATTCTGGAACTACCATAATGCTGTAGCACTCCTACAGCACTGCCATCAGCAAGAAGTCCAAACTCAGACCCACCTTTTCTAAGGCGCAGCCCTCTGCCACATCTTTATTAGCAGCAGCACTGCAGGAAGGACTGTCTCAGGTCTTCATGTGCACCTTCGCTCTGCTCAACTTGCTTGAAAAGAGAGATTTTAAAGTATCTTTGCCCTGGGACAGCCAGGATTTAGTCTGCAAGCTCCTGCCACTCTCTCCACTTTCTGAGGGCTTGCAGGCCTGCCACATCCTTAGAGGTTGCCAGAGCGTAGCACAGTTCATTTGAATTTGAATAAAGTGCTGAACTTCATTTTGAGCCCTAAAATTCAAATCAGAGTGCAATGAACACACGCCTGGAGGATGTGAGTTTAAAAAAGAGCCACTGAGCTCTTTTTTTAGAGCTGCCCATGTTTCCCATCTCTCTGGTTTTATCATCTGGAGAGCAAACATTGAAAAAAACCAGCCTCTGCATTAAAACATCTCCCAAAACATGGACCTCACTGAAAGATTTTCACCGACATTTGCCTGTGAGAGGGAAAAAGTGACTCCTTAGGCAATATATCCTTGTTTCTTTTTCATCAGAATAAAAATTTGTCTAACACAGAGGAGCTACCCTAACTCTCTTAGGTTAAAAAAAAAAAAGGAAAAAAATTAACTAAAACACAAGGTTTAATCCCAACGCAGATTTTGGCAATTGGGGCAGAATTACATTGTTTTGGAAACACAGTCAAAACTGAAAGTTATCTCAAAGTTTGCTGTAGGAAAACAGCAACAATGCTTGGTGGGTCTAGCAAAAAATCCTTAATAGTTTGTTAGGGACAAAGAAAAACAGCTAGTCTGTCCCTGGAGTTATACAGAGCTCCAAATTGGCAAGACTCACCAGGTAATCCTTTTTCAGCAGAGGCTTGCAGAGAAACTATCAAGCCAATCCAAGAATAATAAAAACGTTAATTATAGGCTTTCTCTCCCTACAGAACACATGGATTTTAATGCCTCTTGCAGGGATTTATCATATGTGAGAATGTAGTATATTTTACTCATGAAATACTGGAGTTTTCCAAACATGATGCTCCACTCTCAAAGACTAAATCCTTAGCTGGTAGAAAATGGGATAATGCAGCTAATTCCCTCTGCAGCTATACTGATCTGCACCAGCTGCAGATCAGCCCTGTTATATTACCTAGGCACAGAGTGGAGCTGCTTTAATTTTTTATTCTTGTTTGATTTCAGTTTCAAAAATAAAACTGTCTTACCAAGTGTATGTTTACAAATGAGTCAAACTCCATTACACTGAAACTATTTCATTGTAAGCAGGTTAGATCAGCTTTCTTGTGATAAGAGCTTCTGATATTGGTGTCTCTTTCTTGTGCAGGCTTAAAACTTTACTTGCAAAATCTCCTTGTATTCCTTTGAACTCCCTTGGGAGATTAAAAAAAAAAATACTCCAGTTAACGCTCCCTCATTTCATTTTTAAAGGTCATGCTTAGAGCTGGCAGTTGTTATAGGAGCTGTCCTCTGTAAAGAAAAGTCTTAACTAGCCAGGCACAGACTTAACCTCACCATCGAAAAACTAACATTGTCACTAGGATATGGAGAAACCATGGTGAAGAACTAGCAACAGCTAGACCACGGCAGAATGAGCAGTCGGCATCTGCTCAGTGGGCCTTTATCATGCAGTGTTGTATGTACGATTCAAAATGCACAGAACGATTGTTGAAATGATGTAGACAAATTGACTCAAATTAGTTTAGCATGGGCCATGCAAAGTTTAAGCTTGTTGAGCCCAGACACATAGCAACAGCCACCGCCGTACTTTGGAAGACCGTGCATTCGAAGCGCTAGCAGAAAAGCAGTATTCCAGCCCACGTTCGCGGGGTTTGCTTTTGTGCCTGCTTACTTCTTTTCTTTTAGTTTTGCCTGGCTCTAGAAAGTCTTGGCAGAAGTGATCCCTGCTGAAGACTACACTAGCACTGATAATTTTATAGAAGTACTTGTGAGCTTTAATGTCATTTTATACTTCCTTAATCTTTTGACTGTTACTTAATGACAAACAAATCCCCGCAGAACTGGGGGGAAAAAAAGATTAAAAGGATTTTGAGATTGTGTTCTCTGCTTTCAGTCAAACTGTCCCAAATCCTGCCAACACAATTCTCCAGTGCCCTATGACACCCCTCCCCAGACCACCAGGAGTGAGTTTCTTATTGTATTTACAGTAATCTAATTACAACAGTTCCTCAATTCACAGCCAGCTTTGGTATACAGACTTTAGCAAGAACTCTCCTCTCAGTGCAGATTGCAAACTTTAATCTTTTAAACTAACATACTCACAGAAACCCCCCCCCCCAAAAAAAAGTTCTGAAATGCCTGTGTAAGCTACTAAGACATGTTCCTCCTCCCGCACCGCCAACACTTCTCTCATCTTCTTGATAAGTTTTCTTTTGTGCCAATTTACTGTCTAAAGGTAATACGAGAGTTCCTAAGAGATAATATTCTGTAAGGTTATAAGATGATGGTAAAAACAGTTGCGTGCCAGAAAATTTCTTTTAAAAAAGATATTTTTCTAAATATGTATAGTTCCCTTAAATTGTTTTAATGTCTCTCTGTAGTTGAAGAAGCAGCTACGTAGAGGAAATAAAGACTGAACATTTTACTTAAAAATGAAATACAGTCTCAGCTTAAAATTGTCATTGCCCAAAATCATTTGATGCAAACCTTAAAGCTAATTAACTTTATTTAGAAGAATCAGGTGACAAAAGTACATGGAGTTTGTACATAACAAAAATGTCAAGAAAATGAAGACAGAAAAGATTGTTTTATGTGAAGGAAAATGTAAAACAAAGGTAGAATCCACAATGAATTAGCAAATCTGGACATTCTTAGTGTGTCATTGCAGCCATCTAGCTATATACACAAGTATTGCACTACTCAGTTTCATTTCCGTCAAAGGTTTTCCACTTAAAGCTTTTATGATAATACTGAGTTTACCAATACACATCTTCTGGAATTTTGAGGGAGCTTTTCTCTTCTTCCAGTCTGGCATCTGACTCTCTGAGCTATGCTCACATAAAGTCTAATCTCGAACTCACTAAAGTTAATAAAATCTTCACTCCCAAAGACAACAGGAATAATTTAGGTCCAATATTACTATAAAACTTAGGTCTCTCCCATTACCGTGTCCTTTAGAAGATGTACAGAAGGCAGAAATACATGTATGCTCAGATATCATTCACGAGTATTTCAAATCCTCAGTTTGGCCTTTGGTATCCGTTTGGTTAGTTTCTGTGAGGCTCATCAATCATTTTCCCTTCTAGTATGTACCAGCATTCCTTGTCATGTCAGAATTGTTTTAATACTTCATTCCTCCTGTTGAGATTCATTGCAATGCAAACTGAAATGAGCTGGACAGTCACATGTCAGCTATTTCCTACTGTTTTCTGTGAACCTTGAAAAAGTGGGAACATAGTAGTGTCTTTTCTGGTCTCACATTCACTCATGAAAAACTATTTCTAATGCACCTTTGTGCTGTTTCCCTCTGCGCAAACTGGCCATGGTAATACTCGATAAATGAAGCAATTACTCAGTTTGTAAAATCTTTAGGTTTCTAGATAATGTGTATGCTCTGCTCAATCCAAAAAACTCAGAATAATTAAATGGCTTTGAAACGGTAATATGAAAGAGTAAGAGACAGCAGCTGCTTGGAAACCACCCAACTTTCATCAAAGTGTTTTGGAAATGACAGATTGTATGTAGTAGTTTATTTCTGTGAGAGCTAATTTAAATTTTAATCTCTGGGATAATATATCTAATCATCACAGTCCAGTAATTTATCAGGTTGGACAGGAAATACTCCTACCCTTATAAAAACAAAGTTCTTTGCCGATTTGGGAGATATTCTCATGTGAGGGACTCGGTCTCCTCTAATAAAGGGAAAAGACATTGTGTTGCTGCAAAAGGAGGTGTGGAGCAGGGAAGCCCGAAGTGTACGAATGCCATCTGCTGGCTTGGTTAAAAACTATGGCCCTCCAGCAACCGCTGCTGCTATCTTTGAAGATGGATGTGAAGGGCCAGATCTCATTTCATATATTGGCATGAGCCAATACATTATTCCATATCTAAACTCATGTCAACAGAAGAAGAATCAAGCTGAGATGATATAAGCCAAACCTGCCTTAATATGCATGTCTGCTTGAGCATTAGGTTTGTTTAATGCTTTATGTCATCAGGGCTTAGTTAGATTAGGAATAAAAGGCATCTGTGCTTGCAGTTTGGCTGAGTATCGTGTTTGGATGTACTAATCCTCGTGTAAGTTTATACCCATTAGACTATTGTTTTATTGTTTTACATGCAATGCTGCACAGAAAAGGTTCTGCACAGCAAAGCCAACTTTAGCCCAGGTGATTTCATCTCCCTGGGTTCGCAATCAGCCTTCCTTTTCAAGGCAACAATCTGGCTTGCTCCAGAGGGAGTCTGGAGAGAACAAGCTGCCCAGGAGGGCCTGGGGGTGAAACACAGAGCAAGCCAACCTGGCATAGAGGAACCCACACCTCTATAGGAGCTTGTAGCCCCTGTGAACTTTTCCTTAGGGTTCAAAGTGCAAACAACAGCAAAAAACATGTATTTTTTAAATTAAACCATAGACTAGAGTCCAATCATTTGCAGGGGTTAAACCATCATTAATTTTAGAAATATTTCTTGAGTAGTTCACTTTAAGGTCTGTCTTCTCAGCACACTCCTACAGAAACTGGTAATTCAGCCTGGAGTATGATGCTAAAAGGCAATCTCTTCCTGAATACGGTCAAGCCCATGCCTTGTATGAGTGCTGGCAGAGACCTGTAACTCATCTACCCTTATAGTGATGGGCCAAAGAATCAGGAAATAAAAACTAAGTATGGGTCCTTACCATGGCTTGTCCGTCTCTCCTGGGCTGAACTCAAAGTCCAGGTGGGAAGGAGGATGGTTCCTTGCTAGGCTCACCCCTAGGTTTCGGCAGAGCCAACCAAGTGTGAGCCCTGCTTTTCCTAAGCTGCTCATATCTGGCAGAAAAGCTGGCAAGAGACAGACCCAACCTGTCCTCTCATTTCTTTTTTGTGAGACTAAACCGGAGAAGCAGCTGCTGCTTAGGGACTTTCCAGCTCACACATCAAATTCTTTGAAGAAACAGCAGACCACAGTTGGAGACAGTGCCCTTTATTGCAGCAGTGCAAGGCACAACCTTTCCAAAACTGACACAGACCTCCAAATTCACAGGACTTAGAAAACACCAAATGTCAAGTGGGTTTAACTTGCCCTTACTTGCCTTCTGGCTCCTGAGCTGTTAAGGTTTACAGGCAACTCATTCTCTCTCCACAGGATTGCTCCAGACACTGTAAGATGTCAGCATGGATGGAACAACACTGACCAGGCTGTGTGACTTTATCTGTATAGACATAGGATTGATTTGGGTGTTTTTGCTTAGAAATATTAGGGTGTTTTTAGAGAGTATGTTTGCAGTTTATAATGAAAATTATCATATTGTCATTTTATAATCAACGTGTAGTCAGAACATTCCCTTTCTACATGTTTGATTAATTCTCTTGGGTCTATGTATCAACAAATGGCATCATCTCCTTCATACTCCCCATAATGCACAGTGAATATGATGCACTGTATTTTTCCAAGGATGATTCATTCTTATGAGGCTTTACCCATTCCATGGTTCTACTCAGAAAAATTTCTTCTTTTTTTTTATTTTTTATTCTAGGTACTTCATGTTATTCAGCAATGACTCACAGCCAAGCAAGCTGAAACAGCTGTCATTATTTAGTGCCTGAACTCTAAAACAGGGTCAGGCAATAGCGTAGCTAATGATGAGAAGTGGTTAATGACGGGTCAGTGATGGGATATGACTGATGAAGGGAAAAGGACTGCAGAACTGCAAAGTCACCGAGTGCACTGCACGGCAGATAAAAGCTCTGTAAGTCCTTGTAACCCCAAGCCTACAGCCACCTTTTTGCGCTCCCACTCCCCTTCCTGGTAGCACAGCAAGAATTTCCAAATCACCCAGGGCAGGACGTTGCAAAGCTGCAGCTCCCACCACAAGGGTTCACGCTGTCTGCACACACCACCTCCAACATCCAGCCTCTGTCTGCTCCACAGGATGTCAAAGAGTTGTTCTGGGATGTCCCCTAAGCAAGGACAGCAATCCAATCACTTCTTTCCAAAAAAAGGAGTTCTGTGTCTTCTACAGACTAACTGCATCACAGGAGGGAGTCAGTGCTATAAAATGCAAGTAATGAATTATACCATCATCATCCTTATCATCACTGTTATTATTTTTATTCCTTTCTTGAAGAGAAAAAGTAATTAAAGGAAGTATAGGGTTTGATTAGAAAAATGGGGAGAAGGAAGGAAACTATACTCTACATAGAGAAGAAGGGTACAAAACCATTGTGCAGAATTTAAATCTAGTTGTGTACGGCATTGTATTTGACAGTGTTCAGAGGGTTGGGTCCAGGGTTTGTGAAACCACGTGGCTTCCTTTACTTTTGAATGTTCCTTTTACCCCTGCAATATGCCAGCTATAGGTATGGAGCAATCAGGCAGAGATCAGGCACAGCATTAGAAAGCCATAGGGTCCTAAAGTTTTCACTTCTTAGCAGTGTCAATATTATATTACTTATTTGAAGTAGGTGATTTATAGTTCAGAATTGAAATGAAAGTACTTTTTCTGAGTATTTCCGTACCTGTTTTACAACTCTTTGTTTTCTATTTGTCTTTTCATTTGTACGAATAAACACAATAACAGCAAAAAGAGTCTCTGGCATGTCACTCATGTTGGCTCTCCTGATTAACAGCTAGCAATGATCAGACCATTTACTAGACCTTAAGACAAAACATGGAGTTTTTTATTGTTACACTGCCACCTCTGGAAGGTACCAAGAGTACATGAAAGCACTTTCTTATCTCTAACCTGATAATTAAATAGCTGTAAGAGATGGAGATACCTCCCTGATTTTCCAAATGCTTGGGTGTCTCATCAGTCCACTGGGAAGAATAAGGAAGCAGAGCAGGGAGTTGAATGTCTAATTAAACTGATGGAAGATATGTACTCAGCTCTGCAGAGACCCTTTGGGAGACAAAAGCAAGGAAAGAGGCACTCAGTGCCCTTACAGGCCTGGGTCTTCTCTTCGCTTTGTTTATAACCTCAAAAACATGGAAGGACTTCTTGCTGTGTAGATCTGTAGCTCTGATAACGTTAATGTTTTATTTCATAACAAAAATGGAGGCATGGTAGAGATAGACTTGTGGAGTGACTTCATGCTTAGCACAGCTTGTTATTTTAAATGTCAATCTCTTGGGGGAGGTTCCCATGCCAACAATTTTCTTCAGAGGTTACACGCTATGACCGTGGGTGAACACACACCCAACTTGTAACCCAGTCAACCTTCCACCTTCATAAAACAGAGCAAAAAGCTTATGAAACCACACTAATAAGTAGAGCACACACCTGGGAAACAGCAAGAAAGACCTCTTATTTAAAACTGGATAAAAAACCAAACCATCACAAAAGAGTTGCTGCACTTCTATGCAGCACGCCACGCCTAGGAGATTAAACAGCAATATTATCATCTGCACCTATTTATTCAAGGCAGGTATCTGACCTTTCCAGGTTCATTTGTTTCAGCAAGCTTTGCTCACGCTACTCATGACCGCTCATATTCATAAGACTTGCAAGATTGGAACATCAAATAATTGCTGATAATACAAAGAAAATGTGATAGGAGGAACAATACTGTTTCTTATTATGTGATTATCTTTTTTTTCTTTAAGGCTCTGAGAAATCACTTCAATTATTTTCATCATTTTCCTGACAAAGGTACATTTTTAAATTGGCCACTGCACTTGCACAGATCTGAAGTTTTTCTGTGATATTTGCAACAAATCTTAATGAATACATTAAACTGGGTACAATAGTTCTACTGAATAATATTATTGTAATTATTTTGTTCCAGGTTTGTCAACGCCCACCCAATCATTCTCTCAGTTGTATGGACGAAATGCCACCCTGCAGGCTGAGCCACAGATCCAGACTGCGTCAGGGGTTGGGTGGCTTTAGTCTTGTCACTTGACGCCAAAGTGACACCATGTCCCGACCTATAAAATGAGCCGAATAAAATCTATTCACCTTTGTAAACACTAGTGCAATATATGGTTGAACAGCAGTATGTAAATTTAAAATCTTAATTAAACCGAGGCAGAGCGCCAAGTAATCACAAAGCACATGCTACTAGAAACAAGCTCATTAATAGTTCTGCTGCTGGAACCAGTTTTTTAATGGCTCAGTAATGAGCTGACAGTACAATCTGCAAAACCACAGCTCTTGATAATTTTTTTAAGTATATAATTATATTGTGATAATGGCTTGAACTTGTGTGTGCACATGTAACAAAAAAGATACCTCCAAACAGTTAAATCTATTCCTGCTTATTCCCAATTTGTGTTGCTATAACCCTGCAGTCAACTGTGCTATAAAAAGGAATGAGGGTACTCTGGCTTTCCTGTTGGTACCCAGCACTGTAGTGGTACTTCAGTAGTATGTTTGATCTGTTACCTTCTGAACCATCAAAAATGTTGTACAACCAACGCATGTCTCTGACTTTCTCCCCTTGTAAGCTAGTCATCCAGTACTCCTAGCAGACAGTTTCATTTTCTATGAGACGAGATGCATCTGCAGGTAAGGCATCACGCTTAATTAAGCATGTCTCTTCATATGCAATGAAGACATTATATACGTATGAGTGGAGTACACTGCTCTTTCATTCCAACCTGTTTTTGTTAGTAAGATACCATCAGCCATTGGCCTCACTACCAACAAATCTTGGATATTAACCTCCCTTCCTTTCCTCCTTCCTTCCGGCACACAATTAACCTAGGTTATCTACTCAGGGAACCCAATTTTGAGCCCCAAGGTAGAATTATATTTCTAATTTGCAAAAGCATAGTTCTTGCCTAATCTTTCTCCACTACACCACAGACATGGATCTACGATAGGGCTGTATTAACATCTATGGGAAACAAGTTAGGAGATGGCACCCTGTAAGATCCAGCTCTGGCCTTCATCTTTGTCGGCTCAACTTCATTATCTCGAGAAATGAACCAAATAAAACAGCACATGCAGAATCTCACGTGCTTTCTCACTGCACTCCTCATTCAGGTCTCCTACTGAGCAAACAGTCCAGCTGGAGTTTGCTGTCCAGTCACATGCCTACAGACTTCACCAGACTTAAGAGACTGATGCTCTTCCCCACAGCTTTGACTTTCCACAACGGCTATCTACAACAGGAAGAATGAAACTGTGAGGCCTAGTGGTTCAGGAGACACACGTCACGTTTTAAATTAAGTTCTGCACTGGAAGAGAAGAATTCCTTTCAGGGCTGTTTCCTAGGTCTATGTTGACTCCAATACAGTGAACTCCAACCCTGGCTGCAGTTCCCCACAGCTACTGCAGCAGTAGAAGTAACCACAATCATCATAATGGAATACAAAATGTATATATTTTGACCTTACTTGAGTTATTTTCTGCATCTGTAATCATAGTGCATTCACAGACAAAAATCTAAAACCCTATAATCTAAATGAAGGAAGCACTCCTCCACGGGGGAAGACCAAATGTTTTATTTTTTTCATTTTAAAATTGTTATGAAGCTGCTTATATTCTGTTTCCAGTGAAAGAAGGTTATTTATTTCTCGCAAAGGCCAAATAATACTAAAGAAGTTTTTACTGAATATACCAACAGTGGACCATCTTTGAGACTATTTATGAAGGAAACGTTCAATGCATAAAAAATTAAGTAAGAGCAAAAATAGTCACAATGAGGACATGTCTGCAACCAAAACTTCTTCCTCAGCTTCAACGTTGGTTTAGCAAAGTAACAGGGACGCTGCTCATTTGTTTTATGTTGTTTGCAGAGATGTCAGCCTGAAGTTATTTCAGTTATTACACCTGCCAGTGAGACTCCACTGCCAATGGCTGTGGTTTTACGAGGAAGTTGGCTCTTTCCGTTTGCTCGGCAAAACACTTCACCAACCTAAGTCCTTCTGTGCCATCCTAAGTCTTTCAGAGTTTGAAAAAGAAGAGATTTTAATCTCTGCAATGCTTTTAATTTTCAGTTACTAGGAGGCAAAACATTCTTTGGTGCTTCATGCTGTAAAGTTTATGGCTGATTGATTATTACGGAGAAAATATTCAAGCAGCAATTCTTTCTTCTGCCACCACAAACACGAAGCTACAGGCCTTGCATCTGAAGCAGAGTACTGCACTAAAGAAAGTACTGCATACAGCTGGCCCCTAGGGCAAGGGATGAACAGCAGCTATAGGAAAATCCCCTTGAGGACCAAAACGAAGGTAACAGTGGCACGTGTCATTTTTTAGTACCAGGGAGGTAAACACTGTATGAGTTCAGAGTCGCTGACCTGTCCTCCCAGGTGGAAATCAAGATCCCAGAGTAGGACTCCTGTGTGTATGTGTAATATCTCCAAAGAAGAGGAGTAATGTATACACCCTGTGTGCCTCCCATGTTCTGAAAGATCCCAAGGCGTGCTCCTGACCAGACACCGCCCTCGGTTTTTCACTTGGACCCTCCTGCAGTCATGCTTTCACCTGTTCAGTGCCAAACTAAATATAGCTGGTATTCATTCAGCGGGTCAAGAATGCCAAGCCCCTGTAATAGCAAACCCCTCCGAGGCTTGTACAGTGTTGCTCTGATGGCTCACATTGATGCTCTTGCAACTGTCTGGTGATGGGGCAACATCACCAGATGTTGAGGGACAACAAAAAAAGCTTCTATAAATACATTAAAAAAAGCTTCTATAAATACATTAACAGCAAAAAGAGGGCCAAGGAGGATCTCCATCCTCTACTGGATGCGGCGGGGAACCTTGTCACGAAGGATGAGGAAAAGGCTGAGGTACTTAATGCCTTCTTTGCCTCAGTCTTTAACAGCCACACCGGGTATCCTCAGGGTATCCGTCCCCCTGAGCTGGATGACAGGGATGGAGGGCAAAATAGGCTCCCCATGATCCAGGAGGAAGCAGTTAACGACCTGCTATGCCACCTGGACACTCATAAGTCTATGGGGCCTGATGGCATCCACCCAAGGGTGCTGAGGGAACTGGCGGAAGAGCTTGCCAAGCCGCTCTCCATCATTTATCAACAGTCCTGGTCAACGGGGGAGGTCCCGGATGACTGGAGGCTTGCCAACGTGACGCCCATCTACAAGAAGGGTCGGAAGGAGGATCCGGGGAACTACAGGCCTGTCAGCCTGACCTCGGTGCCGGGGAAGGTTATGGAGAGGCTCATCTTGAGGGCGCTCACGGGACACGTGCAGGTTACCCAAGGGATCAGACCAAGCCAGCACGGGTTCATGAAAGGCAGGTCCTGCTTGACCAACCTGATCTCCTTCTATGACCAGGTGACCCGCCTAGTGGATGAGGGGAAGGCTGTTGATGTTGTCTACCTGGACTTCAGCAAAGCCTTTGACACTGTTCCCCACAGTATTCTCCTAGAGAAGCTGGCGGCCTGTGGTTTAGACAGGTACACTCTTCGCTGGGTAAAAAACTGGCTGGATGGCCGAGCCCAGAGGGTTGTGGTGAATGGGGTGAAATCCAGCTGGCGGCCGGTCACAAGCGGAGTCCCCCAGGGCTCGGTTTTGGGACCGGTCTTGTTTAATATCTTCATTGATGATCTGGATGAGGGGATAGAGTGCTCCCTCAGCAAGTTTGCAGATGACACCAAGTTGGGAGGGAGTGTTGATCTGCTTGAGGGTAGGAAGGCTCTGCAGAGGGATCTGGACAGGCTGGATCGATGGGCTGAGGCCAACCGGATGAAGTTCAATAAGGCCAAGTACCGGGTTCTACACTTCGGCCACAACAACCCCAGGCAACGCTACAGGCTTGGGGATGAGTGGCTGGAAAGTTCCCCTGCAGAAAAGGACCTGGGGGTGTTGATTGACACCCGGCTGAATATGAGCCAGCAGTGTGCCCAGGTGGCCAAGAAGGCCAACGGCATCCTGGCTTGCATGAGAAATGGTGTGGCCAGCAGGAGCAGGGAGGTGATCATGCCTCTGTACTCGGCTCTGGTGAGGCCGCACCTCGAATACTGTGTTCAGTTTTGGGCCCCTCACTACAAGAAGGACATTGAGGTGCTGGAGCGTGTCCAGAGAAGGGCGACGAAGCTGGTGAGGGGTCTGGAACACAAGTCTTATGAGGAGCGGCTGAGCGAGCTGGGGTTGTTTAGCCTGGAGAAGAGGAGGCTGAGGGGAGACCTTATCGCTCTCTACAACTACCTGAAAGGGGGTTGCAGAGAGGTGGGTGTTGGTCTCTTCTCCCAAGTGACTAGTGACAGGACTAGAGGAAATGGCCTCAAGTTGCGCCAGGGGAGGTTCAGGCTAGACATTAGGAAAAAGTTCTTCACTGAGAGAGTGGTGAAACACTGGAATAGGCTGCCCAGGGAGGTGGTAGAGTCACCCTCCCTGGAGGTATTCAAGGAGCGTGTGGATGTGGCATTGTGGGATGTAGCTTGATGGACATGGTGCTGTGTGGTGTTGGGTGGGTTGTGGCTTGTTATTGTTGTTGTGTGGCGTGGGTTTTGTGGTTGTGTTGTGTGGTTTTTTTTTTTTTTTTTTTTTTTTCTTTCCCCCCCCCCCCCCCCCCCAGGTTGGACTCGATGATCTTACAGGTCTTTTCCAACCGTACTGATTCTGTGATTCTATGTCTGACTAGATCTGCATGCGCTGAGGAGGACAGATCTCTTTCACCCTCATCTCACACCTGCATTATGTCTCTCTGCATTAATCCAGAGGTAAACTGCTGAAGCTGGGACATAAAGAGCCTGGAAACAGCCCTTTTAGACAGGTATCTGTGGAAACAGGGTGCTCCTTTGTATTTTTCATATAGGAGCAAAGTTCACGCTTCAGACAGGAACTAATGATTTTGGAGGAGTCCAGGAAAGATTATCCTCCATACACGCCTTTTTGTAGAGAGGAGGGTGGAGCAGAAGGGAGGCAGTCAAGCACGAAGTCGGGCAGAGGACGCAGGGGTGGTACTTGGCTATGCAACTTTGTTTAATCTTGTGAAGCATGTCATGGGGTATTTGGTATTCCTATGCTGCTGAGAAGAGTTCTGTTTCTAAACTTGCATTCACGTTACCTGGGACTTCCCTCTCTCCCATGGCCATCCAACACTTCCTTGTCTAACAAACTTGAAAGTCACTGTTCATCCCCAAAGATCCTTAGAGATGCACATGGAGAGGTCCCAAAGAAGGGCACAAACACCAGAAAACCTGTCCTTCCCCAACTATCCATGTTGGTGTAGTTACCTAGAAAGCCATGCCCTTAAACCATCATGACTACAACTTTATTCCCTACAGGTTGCACGTGAGTAGCTCCACTCACTCAGATAATAGCTGGGATAATGGGTGCAATATAAATGCTGCTTAATGTAAACCCAGATCCTTTGGATTAGCGTAGCGGCTTCACACCTGGGCGGTGCTCTTCGCAGGACAGTGCTGCTCCTCGTTGCAGAGAGCTTCTGTGGCCTGCCCTTTCTGCTGACAGCAGGGCCAAGGCGCCCCAAGGGCCCATCTATTCATCCCGACCTCTCGGGCCTCACGGCCGAGGCGCTCCCCAGCCCAACCGAGTGCCACAAGCCAAACTCCTGCACCCCGCAGCATCTCGGTCAGCGACAGCAAGGCTGCCATCCCTTTTCTCCTCTCCTCTGCCCTACCGCTATCCGGCATCTTCCTCCACCTCGGTGCCCCGGCCCCGCAGCCACAGAGGCCCCGCTCAAAGTAGGAGCCACACGGGCCCTTCGCGGGGGCCCAGCCCTGCGTGGCTGGACCAGGCCTGCCACGCTCCCCGGGGCAGGAAGGTGTCCGCGGGCCCGCAAAGGCCATGACGATCGGGCCGGGGCTCGCGTAGGCCCTCGGGGGCTGCCCGGCCCCTCCGAGGGCGGCCGGCAGGAACGTGTCGCGCCGGAGGAGGAGGCCGGAGGGGGGACGCCGCGGGGCCCCCCGCCAGCCCCGGAGCGGGAAGGGGGCGGGAGCAGCGGCGCCTGCGCGCCCCTCGGCTGCCGAGGGGGCCGCGCCGCGCCGGGCGCTGGGGCGGGGTCTGCGGGCGCCGACGGGGCGGGCGCCACGTCGGCAGCGGGGAAAGGCGCAGGAGTAAAGTCTGCGGCGGAGCCGAGCCGAGCCTGCTGTGCGGTGAGTGAGGGCTGAGAGGCCACTGCCGTCGCGCCCCGGCCCCGCTCCGCCGTTCGCCGGGGAGTCCGGCGGGCGGGCGGCTGCCCGAGCGCCCTTCCTGCCTCCCCTCTTTCCCTCCCCGCGGAGGAAGGGAAACTTCTGGGGGAGGAGGCGGGAGGGGGCCCAGCGCGCCCCGGCGGAGCCGCCGGAGGGAGAGGCGGGCCCGAGGGAGCGGGGCCGCCGCCGCCACCTGCCCCCGGCGCCTCCCGCCGCGCCGGCGGCCCGGGGCGGGCGCAGCCTGCCCGCCTTTGTGCTTCCTGCCGCGGCACCGGGGGGCGTGAGAGAGGGAGGGCCGGGCCGGCTGTGGCGGCTCCTCCGCGGCCTTGGCTGCCACGTCAGTGCCGCCGCCCTGCGCCGAGGTGCCCGGCGGTGCCCGCGGCGGGGAAGGCGGGCGGGGGTCGCTGCCGGGCCGCCTCCCGAGTTCCGCCGGGGAGGCAGGTAGCTGCGAGGGGAGGATGTGGCGGCGGCTGCGGAGCCTTGGGCCGCCCTACGGGGGGGTGCGGAGCCTCGACCGGCCGGAGTCGGCGCCTCGTCGGGTGCGGGATGGGGGTCGGGCTCGGGGGCGGCTGCCGCGTCCTCGCCGCTGCCGCCCTTCCTGGGCCGGGCGCCGCGCTCTCCGTGTTCGTGGCGGAGCGCCTCCCGCCTCCCCGGGAGGGCAGCTGAGGAAGCCGTGCTCGTCTTGGCCTCGCTCCTGGCTGGTCGTCTTCTCCCCCGCGAACTTCCCCGTGCCGGGAGAAGCTTTGTTTCGGGTTTTCTCTTTTTCTTTTTGAACTTCGCTGTACTCAGATGTTTCCTGTAGTAACCTGCTCTTTATTTCATCCATTTCTCTCAAGTCCAACTTGATGGAGCAGAATGTGGAAGAGTTTTTTGTAAACTGTTTGGGAGCAGCTCAGCTTTCGGCATTCGCCTAGCCTAGACATCTCTGCGGTGTGGCCTGAAAATAAATCTAAGTGACTTTAGCTGTGCAGCTGGTTCTGGTCATTGTGCGAAGCTCATAGACAGCCTCTGCGGATGCGATTAAATGCTTCCTTCTGCTCATTTAACTGGGCTGAAAACAAGAAGTCTGAATCAGGATGTCACTCCATAGGGAAGATAAATACTGAGTGCACGTAGCCTGCTTCAGTGTGTCAGCTAATTAAGATAGCTTAATTTAGTACACAAATACTGGTTTGTATGCACATCGATTTTAAGACCGCTCAGTAAATACTATCCAGGCTTTCTTTTTAAAGCTTTCTGTTAACCTGTGGTTAAACATTCAGTAAAGTTGGTGTTGCCTTCTCAGTACAGAAGTGGACTGTGTTGCAAAAGTGCAAACCGAAAGGTGGTCCTTGTCCGGCAAGTGAACAGGTCTAAATGTCAGGCAGGAGCCAACAAATAGGTGGTGGATGCTAGGCAGAAAGTTCATTATTTCATTAGCAGGGGTGGCAAGGAAGTTCAGCAGCTGCTTTATTGCTCTGGCTGTTAGGCGCTGTCAGGATTTGTCTTTGTAGGCCTTGTGGAAAAGGAGAGCTGAGTCAGGTGTGGAGCTGGGGCATTGGGAAAGCATTAGAAGAAATGGAGAAGGCTCTGCTTTGGAAAGCTGAGCTAGCAGGAGGTGGAGGCTGACAGGACTGGTATAATGGAGCAAGTCCTTGGTGTTTCTGAAACTGTGCCTTACTGGAATTTACCATTTAATATCTAGAAACCAGTTTTGGAGGACTGGAAAAGGGGAATTCGGGCTCCTGCCGACTTTGATTTGGTATCTTGCGAATCCTTGCTTTGGAGGAAATTTGATTGCCAACATCAGATGTTCCCTAGAGCCTCTTCTGCAGCGTGGTCTGTACTTTAGTTGAGGGTGATGGAGAAATGCTGGTTTCTCTTATAGGCTGATACGATGCTGTAATGTCCTGTGCAGATTTAAGGGTTTGTTTTTTGGGTTTTTTTTCAGGAGCTATGTCTCCTTTTTTGCCTTTAATTGTGGCATGTATTTGTTTTTAATACAGATATGTTGCTTTACCTTCCCAGCTGTGTGCTGAACCCTGTGTGCTCTGAGCCTGTTGTTTATATCTCTTATGGCAGACTTGGTGTCTTTTGGGGATGGGGGGTGTTTGTAGCCCATCCTGCTACTGGTTTAAAAGTAAGCTGTGGTTCACACCTGGAAACTTCTGATCAACTTGCTGTAGTCTTTCCCTGAAAACTGTGTCTTTTTGTCCTCTGAAACGGAAATGCTCGCTTCCAAGCTGGTCCCGCTTCGTATATAAATCTGAATTTTGAAACTTGGCTTTTAAACAGAAGGCTTGTTGAAATGTCAGCTATGCTCTTGGTTTTTAGCTACATGCTTTCTACGTGCCTGGATTTGTTTTTTTACTTCAGCGCTGTTAGTGTCAACTTTTTCTTCTTGCAGAAGCTCAGTCAAATGTCTCCCTTCAATTAACTAACTGAAAAACACATTTCCATATCGGCTCTGCTCTGAGGGTTATGTCTGAGAGAACTAACACCATTAAGCACTCTTTTTTCCTAACATGTTACAAGCTCTAATCCAAGGTGTAAAGCAGGGAAGCTAATAGTCAGGGGTCATTTGTGTAGCTTAAAGC
This sequence comes from Gavia stellata, assembly GCF_030936135.1. NCBI lineage: Eukaryota > Metazoa > Chordata > Aves > Gaviiformes > Gaviidae > Gavia > Gavia stellata. The sequence continues at coordinate 60,972,497 of NC_082597.1, read as the reverse complement.
AGTACCGTGAAGAGCAGGCATGGGTGGGATTACCTTTTTGGCTTCATACTTATTTCCTTGTTTAATTTGGAGAGCAGAGCACTGTTACTCTTTCGAAAATTTATTTCTTAAAGTATCATCCCTAAAAATAAATTTTTTTTCATGTACATGAAAGGCATCGGGTTCACTTAACAATGTGCTGCAGCCACTGAAAGAGGGGAAGGAGAGCCATGCACATGGCAAGGGTGGTTTTGTTTTCCCTGAGCTCTGTAGCCAGGCTTTGTAACTGCATAGCTGGTGGGCAGAAGGAAGATAATTTTTTCATGGTGGACTAAGATGAGGTGATCAGTTTGTTTGCAGTTCTGTCAGGTGAATAGTTCCAGTGCTGCCTGCTGCTGCAGCTTTCTGGAGCAGTGTTATGCTGCCAACTGAAATTGGCCCCATCCTTGGGTAGTTCCGTTGCTGCCCGCAAGTATCTGAGTAGTGGCATTGAAACAAGCCAGTTCTTACTGGCTGCTGCTTGGGCCAGGTTCACTGTGCTGAAACAGTAGGGCTTTTTGTCTGTAAAGTCAGAAAGACATCAAGAGCATCATCTGAAGCTCGGAAATTTGCACACACATCTATAATGGTTAGAGCCCATTTCTCAATGGAAGGCTAAAATTCTACACAAATTGCTGTCCAAGAACTGCAGCCTCATTAAGGAGAGGTTGTGTCTTAACATTGACTACCACACTTCGTAGTAATCCTCATGACAGCATATGGAGCAAGTAAAATTATCTCCATTGCCCAAGAACACAGAAGGAATTGGTGTTTTGGTGAGATAAATCTCATAAAATTTTGGCATCTTAAGGCCATGCCGAGTGTGCTCCTCCCCTACCGTGGGACTTTGCGTTTATGATTCCCACCATACTCCCTTCACAGGTATGTGACAGTAGCGCTGTTCCATAAGATGTCATTAACCTTCTACTTTTCTTGTAGGTGTATGCAGAATACTTTTGTGGAAACAACTAACTAGACATCTTCACGAAGGAATATATTTGGTGAGAAAGTTTTATTTTAATCAGCTTTGATGTGAATGTATATGTGGCTGTACCATTACCTTCAGAGCTTCCTAGTGCTTTTATTCAGGGTCCTATAACAGTGTTAATGTTATAAATAGTTTTTGAATTAAAAATCCTCTTCTAAACCACTTCTTTCTTTACTACTGTGTAAAACTTTGAAGCTTCCTATGTATTTCGTATTCTGACAATATGAAAGTGTGTTTTCTTCTTTAAAACCAGTTGAAAGAGTGACTTCAATTTTTATTTTAAAAATTTTTTTTAGCATGAAGGTTGATACATATTTTAATGTGTTGTTAAGGAAGATGAGAAGTTATCCCTTATCTCTTGAATAACTAGCACCCTCGTAAGTGCACAGGAAAAAAAACCCCAGAAAGTAGTTTACATGTGTCCCTGTTTGAAATCTCTTTTAAGATCTGTGTTTGCTTCCATCTCTTAACATAAGAAAATACAAAGCTTACATATTCATCTGCACAAATGAAGGAGGAGAGTGGACAGTGGCACTGATACGCTAGATGTCAGCTTCATGAATGTCCGTATGAGTTCTGCCAGGACTTGGAGATCCCACCTCATTCCATGTGATCATTTAATGCAGGTGGTAAATGAAGCTGGAGGCTTTTCCCCAGTGACATAAGACACTGTGAATTTGGCATCACAGGATTAAAATGCCGATGAAAGATCTATTTGCTTGCTTTCTTTTTCCCTTTTTTTTTGGCCACTCTTAGCATACTTTGAAGAAGATTCTGAAAAATGTATCAGAAAAGTTCCAAAGTTCAGGCTTCTGATAAATCTTTGCCTTGTTGCATGCACTTGCAATACCTGTAAGAATTATGACTAATGATTAATAGGGGACTTTGAATCTGCAGCTTCCAACTTAAAGTTCCTTAATACCGTCTCTGAATAACCTAGTTCTCTGCACAAAAGTCTTATCCTTGCACCTCCAGATTGGTGCCTTATGTGTTAGCTGAGTTGTAATCTCTGTTAGGTCTCATGAATTTTGCTTTCTTCCTCTTTGTGGGGACACACCTTCAGCAGGGAGGGTGAAGAGGAACCTCCCTTAGGATACACTACAGTCTGGTGACCAGGGGACTCCTGCAACGTGGGACATACAAGCTTGGATCTTATTAGACAAAGGAGGCGTTGAACTGTAAGTGAATGCTTTCACCTTGATGGTGTTACATAAAAGATACTGAGTGGTTTCTGCTTTTCTAACTCCCAATTTTTTTGGGGGGAAAAAAAAATTATATTCCTGCCCTCTTTGGCTGAAGACTGGATGAAGTCATCTGCCACCAAGCAGTTATTCCAGGCCTTTGACCTCCAGTCAATAGAAATACTCACCTGAAATCTCTGGCGGGGAGCCAGGTTTAAGACATGTTCCTGTGTTTAGTATTTCCTGTTCACCAGATACGCTACACCCTGTTTAGCACACAGGATTTTGGATCACTTTTCAGAGGCTCTTAAGTCTCCTGATGTGTTAAATTGACTACAAGGATGCATGACGCAGGCTGTAACCTAGGTAGGTATCTTAAAATTTTCTGCTTAAGTCCTTTGTTGGATCTCGGTCTTGATTCTGTGATTCACTGGAGAGCTTCTACAGAAAAACAAAAGGACTTTGAATTGTGCTTTGTGAGCTCTCTTGTGTACCAAGTATGGTTTTGAGTCAAGTCGTGAGCTCTTTCTGATGGCTGTGTGATTCTGTTTTCACTTGCAATGATGCAGTAGGAGAACAGCGAGTTAAAAACTAGCACAAGCTGGTTAGGCACATCTCTTGGAGCATCCCTGGAGTGCTTCCAGGCACTTGTAGAACAACACATCATACATTAGTCTTCAACTTTCTGATCTGCAGACCCCTGAAGGCCCCTTTCTGTGTAGAACAAATTCAGTCCTACTAACAGTGACTTATTTTCCTTTAGCTGCTCTTCTCAGGCCCACATAGGACTCCATAGGCTTCTGGGGTCTGATAGCAGCAGGTTACTGGTGCCTGAGCTGTAGAAGAAAGACCACTGTGGTCCATGTAGTTGTAAGAGAGTAAGGTATTTCTGTGGTTTATAGGGACTTCTAAGTGCGTTAAATCATTGCATGTGAGTGGTAAATTGTGTAATATTCCTGTCTAACCTTTTAAAAGTAGCTGTGGTCAAGAATTACATAACCTTGAGGTTCTGGGGAAGGTAGCGGGGGAGGGAATACCTAATCTTGTGATTGTTTTTTACGTAGCACTGTGATTTTTTTTTTTCTATATTTTTTTTCAATACTTTATCATTAAACTAGAAACTCTGCTGTGAAACTCCCCTGCCAATACATTGCTTTGCTCATTTTGCTTTGCAGGAACTGCAAGCAAATCTGACAGTGGCCCAACCTAGATTAGAGAGTTGCAAAGGCATCTTTTCCCTGCGCTGTTTGCCAGTCTTATTCTGATTCTTTCCATTGGACAGGTCTTGTCTTAATTAAATATTTGTATGATGCCTAGCGCAAGAGAGCCTTGGTACTTCATCGGGGCTGCATCTGCTGTCAGTGCTGTGGTGTCCAATACCTTCTTAATAGTGGTAAATATTAAAACTTGTGTGGACCCTTGTGACACTTTCTAGTGTTCTGCCATGTTCAAAACTGGTGACTTACTCCAACTTCCCTCTGACAGTATTTTGTCTTTCCTCATAAGATTAAATAACTCTTCTGAGCCTCTTATGAGGAATTGTTGACAGAAACTTTTTGGAAGCTCAAACAAGCATCTGGGTTTCTTTTGTGAGTTACATGCAGGCTAGGTATGAATATATTAGTGGAGGTAGTTCTTTATAAAAATTAACTTATCTTTGGCTTAATTAATTTGTGTTTCCCTTGAGTCTGCTTTAAAACTATTTTGGTGACTTTTTTATTCCTATGTTTGAAATAAGGCTTGCTAGGTTGTGATTTTATTTTTTTTTAGGACCTTCCCTAATGTAACAAACAAATCTCCTTCCAAATTCCTGATACAGTAATCATCTTAATGAACAAAATGGCCACATGTTAAGTAGAAAACACAGTTACTTCAGCTTTGTACAGATGTTTTGGTAAAATAATGTCAGGCCTCTCAGTTTCTTACAGTGTCTGCCTTCTTTCTTATAGTGCTTGATATTTTTGTTTCAGGTTAGAAAAAAGCAACAACCTACAGGTAACTTCACACAGTGAGGATGAAATCTTTGTATTTCTTTCAGCTTGCATTAGATGAATGCAAATAAATCACCTAGTATCTGAATCCAGTCCTTTCTCAGAACCTGATCGCCTTCAGTTGTTCCATGTGATCGATTGGGCTCTTTTTTTTGCCCCCTTGACTTACTGACCTGTGATAAAATAAAAGAATAAGGAATTCTAACTGATACTTTTTCAAATTGCCTCTTATGTTTCATGTTTTTAGTCTTCCATCTTGATGTGTTGCTACTCACTTTCCTATTTCTTAGCTGCCATGTTTGTGTTTCTGGCTTTTGAGAGATACTTGTTCAGCATTGCCATCAAATCAGCCATCCTGGTAGTAGGTTTTTTTGCTTGCTTTCCTGTTCAGCTTCTTGTGTAAAGAAAGGTACCCATGTTTTCTGAGTCGTGAACTGATAACCCTTAGTGCTGATTGTGAGGACTCTCTAATACTCAATTTGGGCCTGCTTCACACCCAAAGATCTACCATTTAGTGTGTGGGTGCCAGTTTTTACTATGATCTTTTGACTTCATAATTACACTAGAGGGTTTTAGCTGTTGTTTTCTAGGTGAGTCTTCCCACCCTCAAGTTCTTCTTCTGCCTCCTCATGCCTTCTTCAGATCCCAGCCATTGTTTTTTCACCCCAGGAGGTATGGAGACATCTGGGCACGGCAAGTGAGGCTGGAATTATTTTTTTGATGGTTGGTGACTCCTAGAAGAAATCAAATGATTTAAAGGCTTGTGTATATGTGCAGGGAGAAGGGAACTAAGGGGTCACTGGCAAGAAGATAGAAGGATGCTGAGTGGTAGAATGCACCTTGTTTTTCTTTCTCCTTTCACCTCAGTGCCTGCTGAGGAGGGAAAACAGGATTGGCAGGAGGGCTCAGGGCAGGAGGCAGAACTTAACACCAAGGCATACTTTGGTGGGAGAGGAAAGCAGGAGAGAAACCTGGACTAGATCTTGCTTTCTTCCCCTCCGAAGGGAACATGTAGTAAGCAGAGCTGCTGATTTGAGCTTTCTCCTGCCCTTCCCCTTAGTGTCAGGGACTGCTGCTCTAGAACTGCTCTAGTAAACAGCTTTTGGTGTAAAAAAATTTTCTTTCTGAAATGTTTTCATTGGAAAGCTTGTGTAGAGTTAAAACAGTCTAGTTCTGCTGCTATCACCACACTGTGTATGCAATACTGCTCCATGATAAATAGAGTGTTTCCATTACAATTCTTCCATCTTGTTTTCATGGCATTTATTCAAATTCTGCTGCATGGACTTGTTTCTCTAAACTACTGCTTTTCAGGTACTAACAGATCTTGTAGGCATGCTGCTGTTGTTTTTCTAGTGCCCACCACCTCTGTGATCACTAGGCTTTTCTTTTTTAGTACATGAATGTAAGCTGTTATATGGCAGTGGCTGTTTTCTTTTCGTACTGGTTTTCTTCCTGATTGCTTTTTAGGTTTGAGATGCACTTGGTGTGGAGTAGCAACTCTTACCAAGCCTGCTGACCTGGTGGAGGGCTCCTTTTTCAAGTATTGAGTCTGAAGAATGCAAAAGCACGGTGTGATAATAAAAAGAGCAGTAGTTTGGCAGGAGCTGCTAGCTTATCTAGTAATGAAAAAGAAGTTCCTTTTCTGTGGAACTTAAGCTACATGAATTTTGGAGTAATCGATTACATTTATGCTTTGCCAGAAAAGATGTATAGCATATGTGAATTTCTTTTTTAGGCAATAATGAATCAAACAGACAAAAATCAACAGGAAGTCCCATCATACCTTCATGATGAACGACCAGAAGGTATGTATTGGTTTTCATAATATGAAGTAAATTCATAGAAATTCATCAGAAGTTCAGTTCTCTCTGGAAAAAAAAAAAAAGGATCTGCAAGCTGAAAACTTTATTTAAGTAACAGTAAGCAAGCCAACCCTGGCATGGGATGGGCCTGGATTATTGTTCACTTCAGCATTTTCCTGATTATGATAAGTCCACTGAATATAACTCAGTAAACAACTGCACTGATAAATTATAGAGAAGATAGGCAGATACTCCAGGCCATAATTTGCAGATTAGTTTCCAGAGCTGTGAATTGGTCTAGTGGGTATTTATTTCTGCTGTTCATTTTTATTTCTGCTGTTCATTATGTGAGATGGAAAGAGCCCAGCTTCACTTCTGGGCACCTTGCTTTTAAACAAATGTGTTTAAAAAGATATGGAACTTTATTACTACTTTTGGAGACCCTTTTCCATCATACAGTTAACTGTGGTTGTTAGCTATTGACTTAATCTCATGGTTTCATAAAAACAAACACTTGACTTTATTAATGCAGTGGCATCTTGGTCTCCTGAACCAAATGGATCTTAAATTGGTTATTAGATCTGCAGAGAAAATGCAGTTGCAAATGAGCAGAGTTACCTTCCGGACTGTGGAAGGGCAAGACTGTGAAGAGTCCTGTTTGTACAGTGTGCCTGGAAGCATACTGCATCAGAAGCCATTCTTGGCTCATAGGTTGTCTGTGTTCTGTCTTCTCTTGCTTTAAGATGAAATGTGTCAGATGTAGAGGTCAGTGAGTCCCGATTTCCTCTCGTTTCATTGCTATTCAATAATGGCCCTTTAAAGCTCTGTTTGTTTGTTGGGGTTTTTTTTTCCTCAGCTTTTATATGGTGTATAACTGAACAATTTACTTCACTGGAACAAGAGTATTATCCACTAATAGTAGCGGAAGAGATTGAAGTGGAATAGCTCACTCTATTCTTAACAACTGTTAGACAGGAGACACAAGTACAAGAAGATGAGAAGATAGGGAGAAATAGATTTTCATGGCATAGTGGTTCATAAGCTCTACTATACTTGTTACAGTATCATGGTGTGAGGACAAAAATATTTTTTAAGCTCTTACAGGGTTGTAAATATCCCAGAAGCATTTCTGAAAGCAAATTCCAGGTTGGAAACTATGCCCTATGTGTGTTACCTTCAAGTCTAATTTTTAAGGTGCCTTTTTTTGCCTTAAAGATTGAGTTATGTTTTATACACGTTAAACCTCGTGTATAGAAAGTGATCAGTGGTCTGACTGATAAATTACAACCGATTCTTTCTTGAGGAAAGCAGTGAAACAAGTGGGCATTCTTTATCTTCCTGGAATATTCAGTAGGTTGTCCAGATTCAGAGCATAACAGTAGAGTCTGATCATCACTAGGTATTGCAAGGTTTTATTTAAAATTTGTGACCAATTGAGACTTACTTTCTTCTGCACAGTATCTTCTTTCAGTATGACAATAACCAGTTTGAAATGAAGTCTAAATAAATGGAGAAAGCTGGTGTAGTTAGAGGGAGTAGAATGAAACACAGCTCATCTTAATGGAAATCCCATCCTTGAAGAGGCTTTTTCCTTTTGATTCTGTTTCACGTGCACTCTTCAAGCCTTGTGAGTTTAGTTGAGATGTTGGAATACCCTTGAAGAACATCCCTGTTTTAAATGCCATACAAGGCTTTCATATGTGATATGCTTACACCATCATAGAAAGATGGCCAAATGTGGATGGAAGGCTACCAGTTCAATGTTGGCAAGAAGGTCGTCTCTCTGAACAGGCTGCCCAAAAAAATCCTTAGAAGAAAGGCTCAGTTCCAAAACCAATTTGCAGGTTTTTAGTAAAGATATAAATAGTTCCAGTTTGTCCAGATCACACTCGACAAGCCTGGTGCCCAAAGGCTTAGAGAAATACGTATGTAGAAGAAGCTTTTGTGCTCATGCTTTCTATGAGTAGTGCTATTTAAATGCTTTATTTTCTGCTTTGCAAGTGGCACCAACCTGTACAACCTACATTCATTCAAACTCTTGTTTGCTGTTGGACTCTTTTCAGCAGGAAGCTGGCTGCAAGGTAGCATGGTAGAGCCAACCCCTGAACAGGGAACTTGTGTCATTTTCTCCCTAGATTTAGGAATGATCTGGTTTACCTTCTTTCTCACACTGGTTAGAAACAAGGAGACCAGGAATGCATATTCTAGAATAGAAATCAACTGGCAATAAAAACTCCTCGCAGCTGTGGGCATTTACTAGATGTAATGGACAATTCAAACAGGAATGAAATGCGAATGTGTCAGCCATCACCAGAAGCTATTAATGCACCAACTCACAGTCAGTATTTATACTTGTGGAATAGAGTAGATGATGTCAAAGGATTGGCTACCTGAAGTAATGTGAGGAAAAGCATGTCAAGATTACTTTTGTTTGTTTGTTTCTCTCTTGATATGTTTTAAGTTAGCTATGATGGGTCCTTTCTTGCTAATATCAGGTCTGATTTACTGAAATCAGCTTTTAAAATTCAGTGTGGTAAGACTTTACTCCCATTCACCCTGACAATGGTGATCCAGTTAGGTGGAAGTGAAGTACTTTCTGACCAGATTTTTTACAAGGTGTGTAAGTCTGGTCGCAAGAATCCTCTAATAAATAATACCTAGACAACGGATTTTTATACCAGGCTCTATATACTCCTCTCTGAGTGTGATTCTTTAAAGACTTTCTGTATGTAAATAGCAATTCTGATCTGTGTGCTTGTGTTGGCAGTGCATTTTTGCTGGAAATGTACAGGTGGAAAGCTACTGGCCTAGAATGAACCAGCAAGGGTATTACTCTGCTGTTAAGTAAAAGGCTGTCATTTATGTTTCTAGTTTCCATGACCCTTTCTGTTATCTATATCAATTTCTTAAATCAGAGAGACTAGAGTAAGCTGGAAGCATTTTTAATATTTTTTGTTCCATTGAGCTGCACTGTTCCTCTCTATGCTTTTTTCTTTTTGTCAAACTTGTAAGAACTTCTTTCATTTAGACGACATCTTTTGTTTTAATTATTCTGGACATGCACATAGGAGCTCCGAACTTCATGCTTTCTTAACGAATTCTGAGTGCTGGGTCAGTCCTGGCACTATCACAAACTCATTGGAGATGCATGGGAAGTTGTTCACCCTAGTTTTCATCTTGTAGTAGATGAGTGCTGGGAGGTGACTCTTGGAAACTGTCCTCTGAAGGCGAGTTGTCAGCAGTCAGGGCACTGGAGGCAGAGACCTGTTCTGCTGGTTCTCCTAAGGCATGTCACAGTGCAGAGTGAATGCGTTGACGGGGGCTGGACATAGGTCTCTGGTGGCTCTAGGTCTGATTTTTTTTTTTTAATTTTTTTTTTCTTTTCCCCTGCCTCTCTAGACTTGTTGTCCTCTTCCAAGCATGTTCTTTCTGCTGCTGACTCCCTCACATCTTTATTTCATGTTTGTTTCTTCCCTAGCACTACCCACTGTGGTTCCACTTGCTCTTTCCTTAGTTCCCCCTGTTGTTTTTCCCTTAGAAAGGGAAACATGTCTATTAAATCCCATATTATCTACAGGTAGCTGGAAAAAAAACCAAACCCCAAACCTGTGGAACTCTTATCCTACTACTGTTAACTGTCTGTCTCTTGCCATGTTTCTCTCAGAAACATTTTAAGAAGTGTTTGGGGTTGGTGAGGAATTGACAAGACAGGAGCTGAAAAAATGCTTACTTATACAACACTGTTGTGAAGACCAGGGATTTCTCAAGGTTCACATTGAAAATACCTTGCAGACAAACATGTGTCAGGGCTACTGGTTTATAGGTGGGTGATATTTTCTTGTGTGCTTAAATACAACATTAACATACTGTTTCATTTTCCTGTTTCTTCTTTGAAGATTAGGTGATGCTTATGCAGTAGTGGGGCCTGGAGTTGTCTTAATTCCCTTTAGAGGCAAGGTGCATGTATCTCTTCAGGATTTGGAAGCCTATGTTTAGAAATATGAAGTAATACTAAACTATTGGAAGGTTAAGTGGCTAAATCTGGGAGTCTTTCTATTACTCTAATACTTTCTATTATTTTGAGCCTATGTAATTGAACCATAAATATGAAATAGGAATTGACTTACACAGCATATAGCAAGAAACTGCGCAATGTGCAGGTTAAACATAACGTTAAAAAGAAAAAAAAACTTTACGTGGTCAATAACATGCAGAAATGCTATGGTTTGAGATCTGGTTTTGTGCGTCATATTGGAACTTCTGTTGGGAGCCTGTAACTCTTGCTATTGTTAATGCCTTTGGGGGACCACTTTTGGTATTTAATGAGCTTATTTGGCCATTGGACTGTCTTGGGGTTTTTTCCCCCCTTCCTTATCCAAATTACAGAAAAGTCCTTTTTGGAAGAAAATTAAATTTGTGTACGTGATGAAGAAAGGGAGTGATACAGTGAAGAGTTGGTATCAGTTTTGTCCTTCTCACGCTTCTTTTGACTCCTCTGACTGCTCTCGTTTGTAACTTTCTTTCCCTCTTTCCTGACCCCTGCACACAACCCTTGTAAACACATCTTTGAAACAGTAATTATTAAGAAACAACTTTGTGTCAAGGTGAGCTCTTTTTGAAGAACAGATTTTTTTTTTAAATAAACCTTTGGCTCTGTTTCTCCAGGAAACTTTTTCCAGTCCTTCCTCGGAGATTTGAACAACAAAGTAGTGCTGCTGCTTTTGCCCCCTGCCATGGGTTAACTCTTAATATTAGAATGGGGGGACCCGGAGGGTGTGTCATTGCCCCCCCCCCCCCCCCCCCCATTAATAAAGTCCAGAAATGAGGCTGAGACTTACTTGGCCATGAGACTTTCCAGAGTCTGTGAAGGTGATGGTGTACACAGACAGAGAACAAAAGTTTATCATGTAAGACTGTCTAGGAGCTTTATGCCTGATATTCATAGGCTTAGTATGGACTTGTGTTTTAAAAAACAGTATTGAGGTATGTCTCGCTGCAGCAAAGCATCTTTCCTTACTTGGAACTATGATGGTGTATGAGCATCCAAGAAAAGTAACCTGCAAAGTATGTGCAACGGCTGTTAGGCTAGAAAAGGAAATACTTATGAGTAACTTCTTTTTCTTCTCAAAATGCTTTGATCATAGCATTGTGATTGATCTGCTTGTTGTTTCCTCCCTTAGGTTCATTAAAAGACCACCCACAGCAGCAGCCTGGCATGCTTTCTCGTGTGACTGGCGGCCTCTTCAGTGTCACGAAGGGAGCTGTTGGTGCCACAATTGGGGGTGTTGCTTGGATTGGAGGGAAGAGCTTGGAGATTACCAAAACAGCAGTCACATCTGTGCCTTCAATGGGAGTGGGGCTAGTCAAAGGAAGTGTTTCTGCTGTGGCTGGAGGTGTTACAGCTGTAGGATCTGCTGTTGCAAGTAAAGTGCCTTTAACAGGAAAGAAAAAGGATAAGTCTGACTAAAACCAAAACTAAGACATACTTGATTCTCCAGAATATTACATCAGTGGCATTAAAATCTGCTAAGATTTGGACCATGAGAAGCCATGTGTCTTAGACACTTTATCTTCTAAGCAGCTGTGCAAGTAACTCGATTTCATCTGAAAATGACAGAAGAAGCTTGACTAGCACAGAGTATGAAGGTTTATTAGAGCCTAGATGGAAGCTTTGTATCTGGTGAAATGTTACACTTGGTAACTATAGAAGTGAGTAAGTGTATCTAAAGGGATAATACATATTTGAATATTCATTTACTGTAAGTCTTTTGCAGTTTTGGACTAAAATGTGAACACAGAAACTTGATAATCTCTGCCGTACCATCAATATGACGAGGTGCCATTTACTGTTCTCAGTGGTTTCCACATCTTCCTGCTAAGGATCCTTCAGCTGTGTAACAGCATTGTTGGATGTACCTGAATAGCTTCAGTTACGAAACTGTATTTGCAGGCAGCCTGTAAACTATCAGTGACTGCATTCAATCAGTGTGGACTGGAGCAAATAGAACTGGAGGTGTGCAGAAATTGGAAATGAGAGTGGGAGATAGAAGTCAGAAAGTTTGACAACATGGTAGAAGGGATCATAAAGAGTAAACTAACTTAATGCCTTATTAGAAAAAAATATCTTTTTACTAGGTGAAGCTGTGTTTAAAAAAAAAAAAACCAAACAAAACTGTCCTGTCATTTCAGTGCCATTCAGAATGAGCTTTAGACTATGAATCCGGATATCTGAAACCTTTTCAATTTTTACTGAAAACAAGATTGCTCCATCTCAGGTGTATTTAATGATATGCATCTATCTCCTGCAAGTGGAAACTTGCTTCTAATAAACTTCTTAGACACTAGAAAAAATGAGGGCTTAATAGAAACTGGGCTGATGTTTGTGGTCATCTAGCACAACTGTCTTGACTTGAAAGAAATTCCTTTGTGTAGTTGGAAACCACTGAAGAACTAGCAAAGCTGTTGTTTCAACTCCATGATGTGCCAGATTAGCTTCTTGCTGTTTAAGCAAATGCAAGGAATTTTTCACTACATCCTTCTCTCATACTTTGCATTTTGATTTTTGAGTAAAACACAGTACTTTTAAATAAAACAAACAAAAAAGGTAGATGAGGCCTTAAAAAAAAAAAGGAAAGAAACATCGTCCAAGTAAATTGTATACTGATGGATTCCAAACATTGACACACCTCAAATGGGAACATCTGTAGGTTCTCTGGAGTGTGTGAGGCAAAATGCACTTGTAGTACACAGCTACCTAGATTGCCTTAAAATAGAAACTGTTGGTGATCTTTTTTGTCTGTGCGTACTGACTTTGCAAATAAGTAACCTCTTTGGAAGCCCATAGAAGAAGGCTGTGAATGTTGTGTATGCAGTATTTTCTAAAAAATTGTGTTCCTACAGAGAACTTCAAAGCATGTAAGCTTTTTCAGTTGCTATGGTTGTACAAGAAGGATATATAGGGAGACTTTTTAGAAATTAAAAAAAATCAAAACATATGACTTGTCTAAAACTTAGTCCTATATTCATGGGTGTTGAAAGTATTCTATGTGTAAATTATGGTACAGTAGCTGCCTAGTCTCTCTGAGCGATTGATACTTCAACTGCAGTTTGGAACTTTATTTGATATCAGTAATTGTATATGTTGGTAGCATGGTATTCATAAGCATGGGAATTTGGGGCAGTGGGGAGAGCAAAAACCCAGCAAATAGCATTATCTGCTCCTTTTGTTAGTTGCACCAGCTGCTTAGCTCCATTCTGCTGCAAGGGTGTAATAAGGTAAGTTTATGCAACAAATGGAAGACTTTAACTGTTTTTTTTACAGTCAAAAGCTAATTGCATAGAATGTAGTGTAGTTTAAGGATACCAGTTAGCTCTAGAAATGAGCTAGCTTGGATATCAGAGGCAATCTAGCTGCAGCAAATAACTTAGTATGGTCTGCTCCCCTACAGTTTCCACTGTAGACGTATCCCCATAGTGCTACTGCTGAACTCTTAAGTCACCTGTTCGGAGCATAGTAATATTTGTGATGCTCAACCGACCCCTTCCTAATCGGTTTCTGAAAACATAAATGTTGGTCATCCCCCTTTTTTTATGACATTTTCTAATTTGTATACTATGAAACTTGCTGCAAAACAAGTGTGGTCTGAGATAAGCGATGTTAGATCTGTAAAGAGCTGCCAACACTTCATTATGTTTTGTTCTTAACATATCCTGTAGTTACTACTTTTGAATCTTGTAACTGAAACACTTAAACATGGCATATGGTTTTAGTTTTCAGAAAGAGCTTTGTCCTATATCCTGCATATTTTCCATTCACTTATGAAACTTTCTTCATCTTAAAAACTTGTTCTGATTCTGTCCTGACACTTGTGAAACATTAAATTGTTGCTGTTTCAGATATTTGAAAGCTTCCTTAGTTAATTTGTGGAGAAAGGCATACTTGCATACAAATCATCCCACAGTATCATGCCCAGATCATTTTATCTGTATCTAAATAGTGCCAACCAGCTCTTAACAAAAATTGTAACTTCACTGTGTAAGCTGCGCATAGGCACAACACAAAATCCCTTGTACTACTTTTTCTGGGAACTGAGGCTTGGGATACCCACTTCTGAGTGAGCTGAATGGAATATGGAACTGAAATTTTCAGGGGGAGTGGGGTTGTTCTTGTGTTTTGGGGTTGGTTTTGTGGTGGTTTTATTTTTCTTTCCTTTTCCCAGCCCCCATTTCAAAAGGGGAAATATTTATGAAGGCTATTTGTATGAGTGATGGCTCACTATGTAACAAAAGGCCAGTCTACAGGCCTTTATGTGCTAGACTTAAATGGTATAAACTGGTTCACGTTCACTGTAAGTAACACCAAGAGACGAGGAAGTGGATTTCAGCAATACAATGTTTTGGTAACAGGGAGCTTCCCTGAGGTTTTGTTGTAAATGAGTCCTGTGAATAAGAGAGAAACAGGTCCCAGGCATAGAGTTATGAATGAATTTTGGTCTGCTGGTAAAGGAGTCTTTCTGCTTACGCTTTTGTTTTGAAAGGGGAGGCGGAGAAATTGAAACATTCAGAATGGAAAAATGAGTTTGTGATAACTCAGGCTGTGACCCAATTAAGGAAATACGTCACTTTCCTGTTTTGTCCATTGCCACTGGAAATACTGTAAGTGATGGGAATAAGCTGTTTCAGGAACTTTAAAAACAGATACCATGTAGAAATGGTGAAACTAAATTTTCAGGGAAAACACTGTTCTGCATCTTGGTTTCCTTTTCATCCTAAACCACCAATGAGTTCTGTGGTTCAGCATTAGAGATTGCATTATGAATAGCTTCAGAGAGCTGAAATGCCCCCTTGTGTCTGAGGGGAAGGATGCTTTTGAATTCAAATAATACTGTGGTCCGCTTAATAGCTGAGCACTGAAGGACAGTCAAAAAGTGACAAAGGCAAGTTCCTGTGAATTTTTAATATGGTTTTCTTCCCAGTTTCCTCTTCAGAAATGATAATGTGTTTTGAAGAGTCAGCAAAGACATGGCTTAGTAACACAGCCTCATTGTGCTGGTGATAAGTGCCCCTTCTTGAATTCTCACTACTGTCACACATACTCCTACAAGAGCGGTGTTTACCCCCACAAGCTGCTGTCACATCCGCACTCACCTGCATGGCAGTGAGTTTAAGACCTTCAGCTGTTGAGACCTTGGCACTGCTCTAACCAGATGTTTCTAGCCCTTTCCAAGCTCACAGCAGATCATGTGGCAGGCTGTATAAAATCATCACCTTGCAGCCCACCCTCTAAACAAGTAATTCAATACCAGCTTTCCTCAGCAATTTTAAACTTCCCTTTAAGAAAAGGAACCCTGGACTTGCTGCCAAATTGTCTGTTAAAAATTACCTTGAAGAATGGCCTAGACTGTGTGTGTGGAGGGGGTGTGCAACTGTTTTTTCTCCTGCTGTCAAAAGGGAATGTGTATGGAATAGTTGCTTAGGAAAGTCTGTCTGAGAAATAAAACCACCGATGATCCTAATTCTATTGAGGTGATAGTCAATGATGCTACTATTTTATATTACCATTCACAGCCCATAAATGAAAATAAGTAAAATCCCCTCAGAACTTCAGCACTGTCAGATAGTAACTATTTTGAAAGCCAGCACTTGTCAACAATTACCATATGGTGATATCTGAGAAGCAGTGTCACCCATATATTTAGAAGCTGTGGCAGCTGTTAGCAAACCTGGAAGTCATTTTTAATCACCAGTGGTTTACAGACAGAGTTTTGTTACACCTAATATAAAAGCATGACTTTTTCCTTTCTCCTACAATCATTTGAGACTCACTTGAGTTTCTCCCTAACCTTTTCTCTCCCTGAGCCTTGCTAGAAAAGAAGAAATTGAAAACTAGACAGTAGCAACAAATGTATTTCCTCCTGCCCCAAAGATTTTGCAAAAGGAGTAAATTCTGAAGTCTCAGAAATGTAAAGGAGGTTGTCTTGTAGTTTCTTTGCATTATGGTTTGTACACAAATGTCCTAGGGCCTCATTGTAGCAGTCACTAAATAAAAATATGTCCTGCCCCTGTTCTCAGACTGTGCTCTAGCTAGGCTCTCCTATACAAGAAGTCAAGTCTGCTGAAGGTCAGGACCTGGGAGCTAGAGCTACTTTCTGTAGCAATAAGGAATGGAACTCTAAAAGAGTCTCCAAAAGTCTGAACCAGGGGATTGATGAACACTGCTGGAAGAATAACCCTCCTTTTCTCTTTCTCAAATAAAGATTGCACTAATCACTACCACAGGGTGGACTGTGCAGTGACGGAGCTGAAAATCCAAAGCAGTTAGTGCCCTGTTAGGTAAGGAAAGGTAACAGAACCAAAAAAATGTGTGAGGTACTCCCTGGGAAAAAAAGGCAACCTTTACCATAACCAAGTTCTATGGTATTATTTGAAAGCATTAGAAAGCTACAACTGTTCAATGAAGTTATGCCTAAGACCCACTCCAGGACAAAGTACAGTGTAAAACTACAAACTGGTTAAGATTACTTTTGTTTTGGCTCTTCTCAAAGAACCAACATCTCTTTTCTCTTTGATAACTTCCTTTTGCATAATTGAAAAGACAGCATTCAAATTAATCTTCAATGCTTATAGGAGCAACAGGATTAAAAATTGGTCTCTCCTTCTTTGATTGTATCTTACCATAATTGACTTCAAAATCTTTCTTAGTACCATTCAAGCTTTCTAGCGTTCCACTCTTTATATCATATCCCAAAGCAGAGAGTTTTTTAATTCGGTACTGAACAATTTGCGTTGTCAACTCCAGCACCATCGGTGTCTTTATAATCTGCGCTACAGAAATTCCTTCCTTCAGTAGTCCTTCAAGTCTTTCTTCCAAAACTGGAACAGAATAGTAAAGAAGGGCTGGGCATTTCAGCACTAGCTGTTTCAATTCTTGATCACTGCACTTAAAGACATTCTTGGAAAAAAGCATACTCTTCTGCATAGTAGTAGGAGTAAGTTGAAAAATAAAACCTTTAAGTTTAGACAGCAGCTGTAGAACTTCATGGTCAGTGAAACCATTCTTCTGGAGAAATTCCAAGTTCTCCTGGATTGTGGTGGAGGTATTTAATAAAATAAATGGATTTTGGCTCAATAGCTTCAGTATCCAGATCTTCATATTTGCATCAGAACCTCCTAAACTTAAATAATTTCTTTGTAATGTCTCTATCACGTTTTTGTTTTTCTCAACAGTATTGTAGAAAATACTGGGAGCGCCTGTCAAGAACCTGGTGATTATATTATTCTTAAGTCCCAACTCTTGAAAAAACAGTATATTCGCCTTCTGGTTCTCATGATATTCAGTAGTAAAAAAAGACTCTGGAAATTGCTCTATTAATTTAATCAACTGTTTTTCATTCTGGCATACTAATTGCCATAGAGCTCTCTGAGAGTTTATCTCTGCAGGGGTATGGAGAATGGCCTCTGGGCAACGTTCTAAAATGTTGGCTACAGCGATCTCATCTGCTCCCATTTCTTGTAAGATACCAGCAATTTCTTGAACGTAGGCCACATCCTGGAGAAGAACCCATTCCTTTAGTCTGCGTATTTTCTGAATGTCAACTGACAATCTGTAGAGACTATCAATGGTGTTTTTATTTTCCTCTCTTGATTTTGTATCAGTTGTGTAACTGGAATGTATTGGGAAGCTTCTGTTTGCTACTTCAGTCCATACTGATGAAAAATTCAATCCTGGGTTACAGTACTGAGATCTTGTCAACAGAAGAGTAAATGTATTTTTTGCACCATGAGTGACTCCTCTCAACATCATGGAATTCAGCCCTATGGAGAGAGAACAGCATCTGTAAGAAAACACATTTAAGATACAAGTTATACCTCATAATGTTCTCAGAGACACAGTTATTTAGACTGAGCCTAAGAAACTACTCTCAACAGTGTTTTTTGTTACTAGCACAAGAGTCAGCTTTCATGCAAAAGCGAGGGGAAAAAAATACTTTTGAAGGGTTAATGTTCTATTGGAGGCCTCACTGGAACGGTAATACGTGGATGTGACAGACCTAATGTGCGGGCAGCGCTCTGTCAATATAAATGCTTGCAGTCATACAAGAACCAAACTGTCAGCCATTTCCTGCAGCTAACATTGTTAATTACATTACAGTGCACGCGTACTGTATTAGAAGAATGTTTCATGCAATTTAATTTGACAGTAGTTCTACTAAATGAATTTTTTAAAAAGCAGCTTAAATATCTTTCTTAACTCTTCTGAATGTATTTGCTTAACTTCTCAAGCATTGTTTGGAGTGTGACTTGTTCCTTCATGTGTCAGAGACCCCCCCCGCTGCTCCTTCAGTAGCAGTTCATAGCCTAACTGCATTATGAAATCATTCTTGTTACAATTAAAGAAAAAAAACATCAAAACTTTTATGCATGTGTTTTTCACTATCTGAGTCTGTTAATTGGGTTCTCAATAAGCACACTGGTATTTTGGGGGAGGAAGCAAGTACACTGTGACATCTTCAGGCCTTCACTTGCCTCTTCCAGTACCTACTTTGCTACAGCTGCCCTTTGCACTGATGCCTTATTTCTGTCTCCAGATCACTTCTGTCCTTGCCAGCCACCCCCAGTAGGCAGAGAGTCCTCCTGGAATATGTGTGTGGCTTTGCTGGGGTCCATGAAGCAACCATAGGGTAGTTGTGGGTAACCCCATACCCCACCTTTGCTCAAACTGACTGCCAGGTATCACCAATAGCACATGCGCTGCCACCTGCTCTGCAACGGCTAAAGGAGCTGCAGCAGTCAAACAAAGGTATCATCAAGTGTATCTTTTAACTTCCTAGGTAGTGTTTTCGTAACAGCCTTTTGGAAGCACAGAGTGTGAAAGGTAGAATTGCTGGTCTGTGAAATACTCGCACAAATTGCTGCTGCTGGTAACATGCTTAAAACTGCTCAAATTGAAAATCAGAAAAAAACCACAATTTGTGCATTTGACAATTCTATTTATGCAACTGCTTTCACCTCTCCCAAAGTATAGTGCTTCAAAAAGTACATAAGTTAAATTATTTGGGCTTTTTTTTTAGGAGAGAAAAGACAGTTATCATCATGCAGTCTAATCTCCTGCATAACAGATCAAGAAGCCTATTGCAGGAACAGCTATACGAGACCCCTAGAATCTTCTTTATAGCCTATCTTTTAAGAAAATACATGGTTGGTTTGGAGAACTTAAGTGACAGAGCCTCTATCTAATTGCTAGGTAAGGTTAAATATTTCCTAGGGGTAAAATACTTTATCTCAAGAAAGTATACCTTTGCTTTTAAGTTGGTGTTTTGCAGCTTCTAAAAGAGGGATTCATTATGTTACTACATCATAAACTAACAGAGTAAGACATAAAAATAATTTCCTATAGGCAAGCTTACGTCATTAACAGAAGCTGTTTATTGGTAACTTGTTTTTTTAGTGTTATTTCAAATCTCTGTGGCAAAATCTGATTGCCTAATGAAGCTGCTTGTGTCATAACCCCAAGGCCAATGATTTTATCTTCATAAACTTTGTGACTTGAGAAGTGATGTCCAGCAAGCTCCACCACAGAACAAGCGATTCTTCCCAATAGCTCTGAAAGCACTCTAAGTGTAGGTAAGTCACAGACTTCTCATGTGTTGACCTTTCCATGTCCTGAAAAAGTGACTGTTTCATGGGGACTGCAAACTAAAGCCTCTCCTCCACAGGGAATGACACAACCACCTGTGTCTTAGTACTCTGAGTTTCTATTGAATTTAGTGGGTCCAGTCAGAGTAAGTAAATCTCTGAAGGATCGGGGCTTTCTTCCTTAATGCTTCAGCTCAGCTGGAAACTGCCAGCAACATAAAGTATTGTTAAAATTGTTTGGGATGTCAGATGATACTTCCAAAGTACAAACTGGAAAAATAACTAACCGTGACTTTTACTTCAATGTGTAATCCTGCTGTTAAACGAAATTGCCTTGTGAGTAATGCAGACTTAAAATACAGTCATTTTATCTATTATAGAGCTTTTAAAAAATTCTCATATAGTAAATTGTTCTCTTCCAAGATATGACATGGAAGTGATTGTTATGTTCACTTAAAAGAAGCTTTATGTTGTCTGAAAATATTTGACATCATAGTCAATTTTTTTCTTGTTGTTAGTGAGGATCATCCATGCAGAAACTATAAAAGGAAGGAAAACTTTATTTGCTGAACCGCATTTGACTGGGGTACTCAGAAGCCCTTATAAAGCACTAAGCAAAACATAACATGCAAGATAAGATGAATGGATTTTAATGTCATGGTGTTCTGTAGAAACTGGGAAGATTTGGTGTATTTCAGGGTCCACAGACGACAGCGTCAGGTTTGTAGGGTATATAACCTACTGCAAGAGTTCAGAGTTCTCTTAAAACTCATGCTGGACTACTGTTCTAATATGCAGGAACCCCACTGTAACTTTTTACACATTCACATTGCTGTAAATCAATTGAGAGATTAAGAAAAAAACCAGCCAGCTTAGATGAGATGTTTGCTCTCACTGCCAGCAGCACCCTCTTATTGCCAGGTGCCATAACAGCAACAAGGAAGTGAATTAATGTCTACTTGGAAGTTATCTGTGATCCTGCTTGCTAGCACACCTGCAATGACCTATATAGAGTCAAGGGGTGTTGTAAGTTTCATTATTTAATGAGACGCCTTTGTATATCTTCCATAGGAAATGGATACTAGGATCAACTGGCTGATTCATCCCTCATTTAATTTAGAAATTTTGAATTTCTGAATGTGTACTTTGAGACTCAAATCTCACTTTTTGAAAAATTAGCAAACCAACCTCTTGCTTCTGTTGTATATTTCACAAAGTCTTTCACTGAAGAGAGCAACAGTATGACTATTACTGTATGCTGATCATTACCATTCTTATTACAGCAAACTGTAGCCAGGTCTCAGTAGGCTGTAGAGGATTAAATGAAACCACTAAATGCCTAGATTGAACTTTGAATTAACCACACAGAGTAGGTATCTACCTAGCAGAGAGCAGTGTAGATAGGTGAATAGCTTGTGAAGAAATCTGGTGCGGTAATAGGTAGCAGTTTTGTAGATTAATGCATAGTAAGAGTAAGCAGTCACACTTTTGCACTTATAGACAAGAAATGAATCTCTGCTTCTGCATCGCTAGTGGAAATGAGGTAAAGAAGGATTACACAAATACACTAGAAAAAAAACTGTAGAGGATCCTCGGATGATCCAGGTTGGAAGGGAGCTCAAAGCAGGGTCAGCTATGGGAAAAGACCAGGCTGCTTTGTCCAGTCTTGCAAACCTCTGTGGACGGAGCCTGCCCAGCCCCTCTGGGCTGCCTGTTCTACTGCTTGACCATCCTCACGGGGAAAAGGCTTTTGCTTCTATCTAGGAAAGGAAACACATCCAAAAAAAGCTTAAGGAAGCACAGCACTATTTAAGCCAAAGGTCATCAAGTGGTGTGTTTAGTACAGAGAAAATGGAAAGCGAGCAAGCAATCACAGCCTGGTTGCCTAAGCCTGGCCACCTGGACGCTCCCTATCCACACCCCCCCGTTCTCTCCCTTTGGACTCCGCGGCGGGGTGGAGGGGCAGGAGGAGGCTGTTTGCCTGCAGCCAGCCCGGGAGCTGAGGGCGGGAGCCCGGCAGGGCTCTCCCCATCCAGCCCCGGCCCTCGCTACCGCAGCTGGCTTCTGCCGCTGCCGCCGAAGTCACCCGGCAGCAACGTCACTCGCGGCCTGCAGCGAAGGCTCGCGCCCAAGGGTTTCCTTCCCAGCCACCCACCGTTCAAAAAACACGCGGCTTCTCCTTCCGCATCCCGGCCCGTTTATCTTCAGGCCGTCGTCATTGTTATGACACGTCCGCATCTGTCGTCAGAGCACGGGAGGCCAAACATAACGTCAGCGGCCCGCTAAGGGCGGCGCCCCGGCTGGGGGCCGCGCCAAGGCTTCCCTCACCGGCCGGGCCGCCGCCGAGGCACCCGCCGCCCCGCACCCCCAGCCTCCGACCCCGCAGCTGGCGTGAGGCGGTCGGGACCGGCCCAGCACCCCCGCGCCGCGCCTGACCTGCCTCGCCTCGCCGCCACGGACCGCCGCGCTAGGCCCTACCACCGGTGCCGGGCGGGGGGGAGGGAGGCTGTACCATGTGGCGGCCGCGGCGGGGAGGGGCCGGTGGCAGTGAAGCAGGGCTATTCAGCCCGGGTTTGCAGTAGAGAGGGACTTTGCCATCCTACAGCTGTGGGTCGAGTGTGCTGCAGTTCGTGTCCTGGTGCGCTCTGTTCTTAAGCAGTGTGGTAAATGGGCTTGCACCGTCTCTTCAGCACGCAAAAGTGCCTGAGGTTCTTCCACTCGTTAAAATAGACTTTGTTACAATTAGAAATAGTTAAAGGTGGTTGGATTTAAACAGTTTTCAACAGAGAATTCATGTAGTAAATAATTAAAAAAAAAGTATTTTGGAAATCAATCATTTTGAAGTATCACAATAGCAAGGAAATGAACATTTCTAAAATTAGGCTACTTGAGTGCCTGTGTTCTGACGGGAAGAAGATGAGCCTATCGATTTGGTAATGGAAGTGGTCTGTTTCTTCTCTTTATCCAGAACTGAAGTTGAAATGACGGTGCTAGTGGGGCCTCGCGCCCTGCGCAGCACGATAGTTGTCGTACGCACCCCCCAGGAATCAAAGCCGTACTGCTCCTGGTACCAAACGTGTTAACCTCTGCAAAGACACCTCTATTCTTCTTGAAGGCAGTACCCTGAAAAATCTCCTCAGGATCCAATTTGGATGAGAGGCAACACTGATGTGATGATGGGAGGCTGGGCTTAGATCAGTGTATTTTCTTCCGTATGATCACTGCACTTACTACAGAATAAAAGAATGACATTCACATACATAATCATTGGATTTACAGTGTTTTGCTGGTGGTGTTCCAGAAGTGAAATGAGCTGTGATGGTGAGAATCATCTTCCTCTATCTTTTTTTTTCCAGCTGTATTTACTTTATTTCTCTTCTAAACTTAGAGTAATAAATCAGCAGACACATGAATGATTTCTAGACTAGAAAGATTTTTTCTAGGCTTGTTAGGATTTTTTACACTAACTCTGGGTCTGCACAATCACATCCTTCAGAGAGTGAAAATCAGTACTGTAATCTCCGGGATCACTTCTTTTGTCAGCTACAGTTTCAATAGTCTGTATTTGATCTGTGAAAAAGATCTAATGAAG
Organism: Gavia stellata; assembly: GCF_030936135.1. Lineage (NCBI taxonomy): Eukaryota > Metazoa > Chordata > Aves > Gaviiformes > Gaviidae > Gavia > Gavia stellata. The sequence continues at coordinate 60,949,287 of NC_082597.1, read as the reverse complement.
AAGAAAACTGCTAAAGAAAGAAACCGTGCTCTGTGAACCCAGCTCAGGCTTGGTCTCCTACATAACTGCTGTTTCAAGAACAGTTAACAATGTTTGTGAATATAAGTGACGTACAATTATGTTAAAAACACGTATCTAAAAAAAGCTTCTAATTTGTAATACACAATGTATTGTATACCTACTTCTTCATGGTTTTGTCATTTCACGCCTTCATGTTACCTTTTTTCCCTTCTAAATCTTCCCTACTCTCTTGATTTTTGCGATCGCGGTCTGGGCTAAATTAGCTAAATTAGCAATAATGTTCTCTAAAAAAGTTATCCACAAGAGAACACAGCAGTGAGGTTTACTTGTATGAGTTCCTTGATTAACTGTGATTCTATTTTCTTTTTCTACTAACTTGGAGAGACACTTCCCTTGAGATTTGACATTTTAATTAACGTATTCTTCACCTTCCTTCCACTTCAAAATCAAAAACAAATGGTCTAGCATGGAAGGTATGGCTAGAGTCCAATGGTATTTTGATGTAATGATATGCTAATGATATACCACAGTTGTTACTTAGTCTGTAGTGACAAACGGCTTATAGACTGATGGTTTTCATGGTTGCAATTTGGTTATGAAACCGTAAGGCCTAGTGAGGGAGGGCTGCTTCCACCTCAGTATTCCCAAGAAGGCAGATCAGTTGATGCTGGATTTTATTCACGGCCATCTTCAGTGTCACAGCCTTGTAAGGAGCTAGCAGGCAACATAAGTAGTATGAAAAAGCAATTTAAAGGTTTGAAATCAAAACTATATTGTGAGGTTACTTTTCTTGCAAATAAGGAATCTTCTTCTTCAATGTGCTCAAAAATTATAGAATTAGAAGGAGTTTGATGGAAAGTGGTCATTAACTACCAAGATTTCTTTTTCTATTTTATTTCTTTGAAAATTATTCACCAAATATTTGGCATTTCTTAAGAATAAAAACAAAAAATCAAGAAAGGAAGAATGTATTTTGTATTAATTGAGAAAACAACGCTCAACTTTACAATGACCCAACTGCTCCGGGTTTTGAGTTGCAGCACGGGTGTTGACAGGATCCCGTACGTTCTTCTTGGACCAGAATGACAAGCTGTGGAATACGATGTTCCACATATGACAAAGTAATAATTGAAAAACTCGTAATGATTTATGCTATTGTTAAAGTCAGTGCTTAAGAATAGTTCAGCCTCCACACTTTTTAGAAGAAAATTTTGTGTAAACCCAAATAGAAACCAAATGGCTGGGGCCTTTGCTGCTAGCATGCCTTGATCATTAATGACATTTTATTAAGTCATTCAAAGTGAGGGAAGACAACACATGATGCATGTCTCTGTTGACTTTTACTCTCTGTGTATCTTAGCAGAAAAAAAACATTTTGTAGAAAGAGCACCTACAATTCTTAAAGTACTGTCCTGTTCTGGGATTCTGTAAGTCAAGAAAAGTCAGTACTGTTGATGTGAGTCCTCTGCCTCTTCCTTGAGAGCCGTTACTTCTCATGAGACCCCTCTTGCTGTTGCTACTCACTTGTTTGTGAACACTCTGGAAGTTGTAGATTTGAGTTGCAAGACACAGGTGGAGGTTTATTTTCAGATCTGCATCTACAGCTGCCCTGTTAAGACTCGAAATTGCTCTACTGAGTCCTATCAGTGTGACGCCTCATTCACTAGTTAGCCATGCCTAATGGCGAACACGAGGGAAGGTGTAAGGAGACCTGCTGTGTCGGCAGCATGCGGACGTTGGTCTGAGCTCTGCAATTAGAAGAGAAGACGTTAGCTATACAACATTTACTAATAATGACTTTACTAAAAGTGCTAGAGAGACCATTTTAACTCATCCTGCTGCTCAGAACTCGCTTGGAAGTGTGTTTGCTTTCCGCGGCGCTGCACGGCCGAGCTACCCTCTCTTGCTCAGCGGTTCTGTTCCAGCTCTTTTGACACCACCTCGGGACTGTAGCGGGCAGCGACAAAAACACGCTGCGTTTCGTAAGCAACGGCACGCATCTTAGACTGAGATGGGGGGGGGGCGGGTGGGCAGAGGGGGACGTGCGAGGACTGAAACGGGGTGAAGGCGGCCGCCGTCCCCGTGCCCGCCCGGCCGGGGCGCGCCTCGGCGGGGGCCGCGCACAGACCGGCACCCGGCGGGGGCTGGGCTCCCTACGCACACGCTTACATAAGCGCCCCGCCTCTGTCCCGCGGGATGGGGTGCGGTGGAATGAGATCGGCCGAACCGGACCGGACCGAGCCGGGCCGGGCCCCATCCACACGCGACGGCGACCCCACCACATCCACGCCGCCCGCCCCACCGCGGGCGCCGTCAGGGGGCGTCGAGAGCCGCCCCGCCGCGCATGCGCAGACCCCGCCGCGGGCGCGCGCAGGGCGCTATACATAACAGGTCAGCGGGCGCGCGCCGGCAGCTGCGCGCTCCCCCCGCCCGCGGTGGCTCCCGCGCGTGCGCGCGGGCGCCTCCTGACAGGAATCGGCGCCTTCAAGAGCCTCCTCGGAGCCCCGTGCTCATCCGGGTCCCGCTGCGTCGAGCCGGGGGGGGGGGCCGCGGTCTCCTCCCCCGGCGCCCCTCCCCGCCGCGGCCCACCACCTCGCACCGCCCCGGTGGGTGGGATTCCTGCCGAGATCGCGGGCTCCCCCGGCCGCCGGCCGTCCCGCCGCGGGAGCGGGGCCGCTCGCGCCCCGCATCTCCCCTCCCCCCTCCGCCGGTAGTAAACACACTTCAGAAACGTGAGGGCCGGCTGTCACGTGGGGGAGGGGCCAGCCAATCGGCGGCGAGGGGCGGGGCGGCCGGCGGAGCTCCGGCGTCCGGCGCAGAGTCACAGGGCGAGCGGCGAGGCGGCGGCTGCCGGCTGGCACGAGGCGCGCGCGGCTGGCACTCACGGCCGCTTCCTGCGGGCAGGGGGGGCCCCACCGCCCCGGAGCGACCGTCGGATCCTGCTCTCCCTCCCTCCCTCCCTCCGTCCGTCTCCGCTCTCCCCGGCGCGGGGGCTCCGCGGGGTGATGTGTCCCCGCCGGGCAGCCGCCGCCGTCTCCGCCGGGTCCTAGAGCCGCCCGAGGCGAGGCCCCGCGGGCCCCCTGCCCCGTTGCTCGCCCGGGCGCCGAGCGGCGGCGCCGCGCCATGAGCGGCCCCGCGGGCGGCGGCCGTTCCCGCTGAGCGCCCCCGGCCCGGCCCGGCGGCATGGGGGTGAACGCCGTGCACTGGTTCCGCAAGGGGCTGCGGCTCCACGACAACCCGGCGCTGCGGGAGTGCATCCAGGGCGCCGACACGGTCCGCTGCGTCTACATCCTGGACCCCTGGTTCGCCGGCTCCTCCAACGTGGGCATCAACAGGTGGCGGTGAGTGCGGGGCGGCGGGGGGCGGCCGGCGGGGGCCCTAATCCCCGCGTTATGTATGCGGTCACGCTGCCTCCCCGCCATCCCCTCCCCTCGCCGCCCGATTGGGCCGCCGCCAGCGCCGGCTTCCCTCCCTCGCCCTCCCCGCGGCTCCGGCGGCGGTGTTACATAGCCGGCCCGGGCTGCGGCTGCCGCGGCGGGGGAGGGAGGGGAAGGAAGCGGGGAAGCCTCTGGCGGAGTGCGGGCCCGGGCGGGGCGCGGGGCCGCGGTTTCCCGGGGAGGGGGGGTTCTTGCCGCTCCCGAGGGCAGCGGTTCCGTGCCCGAGCGCGCCCCCGGTGCCCGCCCGCGCTGGGGCTCAGAGCGGGGCTCTTGCGCGGGGCTGCAAGTCCCGGGAGGAGCAGCCCGGAGGGCTTGCTTCACCCCAGCACCTCTGGGCAGCCAGAAGCACCGCGCCGGCACGGGGTGACTCCATGCTGGGAAAAAAACTGTTAAGCTGCCTGATTGGTTCAAAAGTAATTTCTCGGGATATCTTTCCTGCAGCGAAGGGTAGGTAGCGTCCCTTTCCACAGCATGCAGATCTATTCCTACACCTTCTAGCCAGGTGTGGTCCTACCTAATACAAAAATGAACTTTACCGTGGAGCTGTGACTGACGCTTCCATGCTAAACGTGTGCCATAATAAGGCGGAGGTTAATGGGACTGCTGCGCATACTTATCTTGTGAGATTACTTCAAACATCACTAGGGATCTGAAAGCTGTTACCCTTTTAAAAGGGTTGATAACGCAGTAGAGCTCTTGTATCATCTGTCCATTCAATGTCAGGAACTTGAAATGCTCGTGAGCTTAGCCTGCCCAGACTATGATGCTGAGAAGAGTTGCCTAATTACGGAACAAGCATAATGAAACTTGGCTTAACACCATGATGTAGAAGAATGACAAAGTTGAGATACTTTGGGTTTCAGTTCAGTTTACTTCTCTTCAAGGATTATTTCTTTCAGATTTAATAATTTCTATCCCAGGTCATTAAATACTTTACCAGCAAGGTAACTTACCTTTGGAGTTGTGGGTTAGTTTTGGTGGGTTTTTTTCCAGATTTTTAGAAGTTTTCCTATGGTCCTATTTCTGGTTTTCAGAAGATAGAAATACTAAAAATGCTTTCTGTGAACTTTAACTTGACGGTTACTCTGTTTCCACTGACAAAAATAATGTTCATACCACTTAAGAATAATAATTGTTAGATACTTCCCATATCTAAGGTTCATGACATATGTTTCTTTTATAGAGGCTTTTTAAGTTGTTTGTTTGTTTTGAAGGGGATAGGTATTTTTGAATAACAAATCCTGACTTTTGAAGAAAGAAAGCTCAGAGGTCTTAGTTTTATGGATGAAGCATGAACTACTACTTAAGTTTTAAAAGATTGCATGCAGTTGGCCCAAGTCTAAATGTTAAGGAAATCACATGTCTTAAGAATACTTCAGAGGTTTCTAATGTCTTTTGCAATTGAAATGCTAAACAGTTTTTGGTTATATTCTCTGAGCTAGTGAATGATAGACAAATGTGAACTTTGATTCTAGTAAAAGGAAGTTCCTGTCTTCAGTGCTACTGCCCTGGTTCTTCAATGATCGTTAGCTAATACAGTCCTTGAGTACCTTTGTGTGTGATATATTTGGTAGTTGGTTTACTTTAACAGTGTTCTCAGTGATCTAAAAGACAACTAGTCCCTGCACTGCATTTTGCATTTGAAGAGAACCATCTTTTTTTAATTGCTGGTTAGAGGGGCTGAGTTTTTGGTGGTGTGGGCTTATTTATTTATTTTATGAAGAGGAGCGTTTTTCTTTTAGTCCTTTGTTGTGTGCTTTCACACACCACCGCCCCCACCACCACCCACATTCCCCCCCCCCCCCCCCCGGAAGATCTCCCAGAAGAAGGGTAAATTACAACTCCCCTATCCAAAGCACTTCAAACAATCTCCTGGGACTCAAATACCCTCAAGGCGTATGCTGCACTTGGATTTGAGTATGAAATTTCGCTGCCTTCATAGCCCAGTTTTGTGAGATCTTCAGATTTTTTCAAGTTTAAAATTACAGTAACTTTATTATAGAATAAGTGGCTGCTAGAGCTGTATTTTTTATTAGAGTGATCCTAATAAATTCTTATTTATATGAACAGTTACTAGTTTTGAATGAATCTATTTTAGGTTCCAGCAGTGAGAAATTTTTAACCAGTGGTAACACACATTTGCAGTATGCACACACAAGACTTACAATGTGGTATTTTAGTTTGCCAGTCCTGTTCAGCACTTGCAATTAATAATCAAGCGCTTTATCTCCTTGGTCACTTGATGACCGTAAGCAAGATCCTTGCTTACATGCCTGTGGAGTAGGGTGTTGAATTAGTAAAAAATATTTTGATCAAGATTAGGAGCAGAAGCCCTTCAGCATTTGGAACATGAGTCAAATTTAGTCTTCTGGTGTGAATTTACAGTGGTCCTTTCTTAGTTTCAATTGATTGACACCAAGAGTTTATGTTCTGGTGAGTGCATGGTCCTAATGCCTTGGGCAAAACTCTTGTCTGTCGAAGTATGACTAACACAATGGATATGAGGAAAAATGGTGCAAGAATACAAGAAACCAGGACGTTTAGTTTCTTGTCAGAAGTAGTATTGTCCCTCTGCAGAGTCACCAGTTACGGTTCATTTTAAAAAATGTGTTTTACATCTGGCAAATAGCAGCTTTTAATATGTAGGTGCTTTCTGGTTAACTTTCCTCTTTAGACAGTCGTGTAACACTCGTGAACTAATATTTTTGTGTAATTGCACTATTGAGCAAGTCTAATTACTAAGCAGTCACATGGTCTTACTGACCTCTTTTCTCCTGGCATTCAGCCTACCTGTTCTAAAATCATGAATGCTATGTAACAAATGCCAGGGCCTTCCTCAACTCACTTCATTTTTTTCTGTTTCTCTTCTGTTCCTTATTTTTCCTTTTTTAAAGCTGTTGAATAAATTGAGATGTGCTTCTACTGAGACATGCTTTTTCTAGATAGTGAGTTTTCCAGTGTTGTCCACAGATCAAGGCTTGTGAGAGAGAAGTTATTCGGCGCAGTAAAAGGTGATGGAGAAATGGTGGAGGGATATACTAAATGGAAAATCGCTTTAACACTCTCTTAAAGTTTTGTCAATTGACCTTAAACTTTTGGCACCAGAATTAGCGTGCCTCTAATTGTGTCAACAGAGTAGACAAAGAATGTAACTTACATACTCCAACAAGTAACCATTACCTACTTATGAAAAAATGTGTTCGTATGTGCTCACAGACTTTTCCATATTAAGGAGAACGGGCTCTCATGTTTAGCAATATCACTTAGGGGAGGGTTTCATTTAGCCCTGGTTTTAGTACAGAATGGCAATTGATCACAATACCTAAAAAGAAATGCAAACATTCTGTTAGTTACTGCATAAGAATTTACTTTGGCTAATAATTTACTTTTTTAGTTTGTCTTTTTGAGTGTGTATGTATGTTTTTGATATGCTAGTTAAGACTCACTTGCAGCAGTTGATTTAAAAAGACAGTCTAATCTTGCCAATCCTTCTATTTCTTTTTTAATCATTCTTGAAGAGAACAACTTTAACTTTTAAAATAAGAGTAATAAAATTCATTTTGTATATCTAGTAGATTTTGTGAGAATATTGATGTGTTCAACATCCTGCAAAGTTAGCTGCTGTTGTTATGGCAGATAGTCCTATTAATTTAGGAGAAAAAAAAGATGTGATTTTTTTTTTTAACACTCATACCTCAAAGCATATTAAAAATTAAAAACCTGAGGGGGAAAAAAAGTTTCATTTCCAGGACGATCACTGCAATTCGTAGAAACGGGAGCTTGTTTTAAAAAATTAATACTTGGACATCCTCCTGTAGCATCTGTTAAATTTTGCTATTCTGTGCATGTGGTGTTGAAAATATTCTTACAGTCTTGGGTTATGTAGGAAATGATTTGTCGTATAGAGACCTGTTTGTTAGATGTGGGATTGGTGAAGAAAGTTTGTCAATAGAATTATTCTATGAGTGATTTCAGTATTAAATGATAACATATCTGCAATTCATGCAGGCAAAATTTGTGTATTATATTTTGTTAATTTTGGTGACATGCTTGGTATGTAAAAAGGAGTGTGCCAAAGTAGTTATGACTTCCCTGCTAAAAACATCCCTTTAAGTTTGTTTTCATGGTGTAGCACTTAAGATGAAAGTCTGTTTGATTTGTGAAATATTTAACATCAAACCAATCATCTAAAGTATAAATAGAGACAAGGCTCCTGTTTTTCATATATAAAGCTAGACATACATCAGCTTTGGGAGTAACATTAGTTTTGTATGTATTCTATATTGTATTTGTGTGTATTTCTTTTACAGGGGAGGTAGCCTGTGCTGAACTCTGTTGCTATAGCCAGGGTCTAACAGGTCTGCAAAGGAACTTCAGTATTCCTGTGCTCTGTTCTAGACGTACCCGTCATACCTTTTAATGAGTGGCTTCAATTCTAGCTCAGTGCGCAATTTGGAGCACTTTTGTCCAACCAGCCCACTAAATTGAGGGTGATTAATTTGTAAATTTCAAAATCTGTTATGGGAGAGGGGTAACTTGTTTTCAGAAGCCGCATGTTCAGATGGGAGTTCTGTGGTACTGGCGGTTAGGTTGGAGAAACCCTCCAGTGCCACACGCCTAGGTTGCCCACCCTCTCTTTCATAGAAAGCCCTGTCTACCCCAAAAGTGCCCACAGTTCGGTGATTCCTTCTATAGTTCATGGTGTTACATGATCTAGTGCTATGATTTACAAAGTACGTCACTGAACCACACTGACGTATGTCCTCATGGTTTTAATCCCGCAGTGTTGATGAAAGGGGTGGTTCCACCCTTTCATGATAGCACGCAGCCCTGTGGTGAAACAGGTTAGCTCATCCATCTGTCCAAAAGAGATTAGTTACCAGTTTTGGTGGGATTAGCTCTGTGGTAGATGGTGCCAGCAAAAAGGTCACAGTAGTAGTGAAGAGGTGAGAGTGGGAAGGGCAGGTACCACTTCTTCCAGTGGCGGTATGGATTTGTTCCAGATTAAAAAGGCCGTATAACTGTGGCCTGTATTGTTCATGTATGTAGTAACCACCGGGTGTTTTTTGGAAGGTGATTATTGGTTTCTTCTGTGGCTTGCCATTTGTTGATGCCCTTTGAAGTTATATTGTTGAAAATAAGTATTGGCCTTTTTCCTGTGTTAGGGGAAAGGCCCAATTTATTTTTTGTCAAACTGTCAGAATATGAGAAATAACACTGCCAGCTGAGAAATGACACTATGCTTATTTTGGTGAATGGTCTTGTATCACCAGATTCTGTAATAGAACTATTACTAAATTGTACAAGAAGTCTGTGCTGTTTGGTCTGGAGAGTGCGGTGCTGCAAATCCAATTTTATACGAAGTGTTCAGTAAGTTACTTTTTCCAAGTAGCAGTTATTATAGGCCAGAAAAATTCCAGTGAGCTTTTATAACAATTTGCTTGTTGACTGCAAAATTGATCTTGAAGGAATCTAATTCCTGAGGTTAAGAGGTTTTGAGAGAACTGGTTTTACATCACTGATCTCCAAGTTTGAGAGTATCAAGAGAAGATCTGGGTAGAGTGTTCCTGATATGCAAGAGTAGCATGTGGACTTTGAAATTGAGTATCAAGGGACAAACGCGGTCTTGAAACAACTCTGTAGGATTCAGTCTTCCTTCTCTTGGGACCAGAAATCGATTTTTGTTTTATTTTACCTAAGTATCAATAGATCACATTCTTTATTTGAGCAGGGGAAGGTAATCTGTCTGCAACTTGTGGTGTTACCTCCTCTGGTCATAAAAGGAGGGGGTGATAACCCCCAAGAAACACTATCTGTGGTGAATGCAAAAGCAGCTTTTTTTTTTAGGTGATCAAGAATACAGATTTTCTTATTTAATTGATCAGTGTGTGGCAGTGTAAATGAATTCTGCATCAGTTCTTCAAAGCAAATTATTTTAGGTGTTGTGATCCTCTTTTGGCTATTTCCATGTAATAAAGTATTTTTTCATCCAGTTTGTGAAAATACCTTTTTTCGTACAAATGGCAGATACTTTTGAAACACATTTCATTATGCAAGTATTGCAGAAAAAGCTGTTTATCATTGTACCACCTGAACTTTCTTGATTTCTGGCAGTTTACCTACAGCATGAAAGCCTTTCTTTTCAAGGAAAATGATTCCTTTCTATACCCTCTCAAAGCCTGACAGGTTTTCAGGTTAGTTATATAACCCATGATAGGAGGAAGGTCAAGCTACCATCGAAGTCAGCCGTTTTTTTAGTGTAAAAGTTGCACTAAAGTCTGTGGTGTATTAGTTTGTATATTGAAAGAAACTCTTCAGGGAATTTTGTGACTTTCCCGTGGTGATGTAAAAAGACAAAAGTCAGCCTGAGCATGAATTGGTTGTGTAAGTAGTGTGGGAGTATGTGGCTTTGTGTTTTATAGGCTTAGTAATTTGCATATCACATTTTAGTAGGTTTAATAGCCAAGCCTTTGCTTACCTCTAGGAAAGGATTGGATTTGATTACTGGGGTAAGAACTTTATGGTATTTTGGCACAATACATTTAATGTAAGTTTTCAGGAACTCCAATTTAAATGTGGAGCAAGATTAGTTTGTCTGCTTCTGTATACTTCTAGCTTTCAAGTTCTTTGCAATCTAGGTCAACAGGTGAACTATAATTGCAATGTTCTTCTAACCCTGAAGCCTCCATATTTTTCAGGTCACCATTAAGCATTTGCTTTCATTGCTTTGGAGTTCTGCGTGTGTAAATGTTTCTTTATGCAGGAATAAAGGTTTAGTGGAGGTGAAGGATAGACTGGAAAGGACTGGGGAAAAGAGCTCAATATTGCAATGTTTTGTTTCCAGTGTGTAAATGGAGACAGCTGTGGCAAAAGTCCCCATGTATATCCATACTTTTGGAACAGTACAAATCTGAGAGCGTACCAATTACTAATGAAGAGATAATAAAAATTAACACATGAACTTTGTTAGCATTAGTTTAGACAGTAGCTGAGCTGCAGTAAACAGAGCTTCCCAAAATATGCATTTTTTTCTTAAATTCTGTACTTCAATTCTTTTTTTAAATTGCATTAGTATTTGAAAGGTCTGAAAGTCTATATTGGTAACCTGGGTAGGAAATAAGAATTTGATAATACTCAGGGTTTCAGAAGTAAATTCAGGTGTCAAACTGTTGTTCATAATCTCTTTGAAAAGTGCTAACGCAACAAGTTCTTTGTGATAGGATGGAACCTGTCCAGATTATCAGAGGTGGAAGGGATTTCTTCCAGTTGAACATTGGTCAGGATGTGAACTGCAAGTTTAACTTCTGTGGTGACAGGCATGCAATGTCAGGTACACCTGAGCTTTTGTGTTATGCATTGCTTCCTCCTGCAACTAAACTAGAGAAGGTTTCTGGGCCTGCTTTTGAAACTTAGTTTACCTCAGTGTTTCTTGATTTGTAGGGAAGTATTTCCTTTCCTGTTCAGTCACATGCATTCCTTTTTAAACATCTGTTAGTATGTTTGTAACTCTTGCACAGCTGTGAAAAGTAAAGGCTGCAAAATTTTTGCACTTTGAGTCCTTTCAGAACAGAAACTCCTATCCTTTCAAAATGAAAACCAGAAAAGTTGGAAAAAATCTGTTTAAGCTCAAATGGGGAAGTTGTGAAGTATGAATACATGTTATTATTGATTCTTCAGTGATGGAGGTGAAATATCTACAGCACAGGCTACTTAGGAACAACTCCTGTAAGGAAAACTTGGATTTCTTTATCTGTTATCTATCCAAAGTGTGGAATCCATCACCTAGGAAATGCTTTATAGTAAGGAACCTGTGGAGTTCAGCGCTTGCAGATATTTTTTTTTTCTTAATGCTAATGCCAATATACTACTTAGCTTGTAGGTAAAGGGGAAACTGTGCTGCGATTTAGAGGGGCAAAATAATGATCAAAAGAACAGAAATAGGAGGGCAACTTTCATCAGAAGGATGAGTAAATAAATAGGTAACTCCTTCATGTAGGTTGCTTGTTACTTCATGCCTTGTATAGTTCGTAAAACACGATCATGGTCTGCATGGTTACAATTTTTCTATGCAATAAAGATACAGGGACACCATGGCAGGCTTTATTTCAGTTTTACAATCTGTGCAATTCTGAAGTACTGAAGAACTGTACAGAGAATTGTGAGACTCCATTTTATAGAGCAACTGGCATTAAAAATAATTAATGATTGGATTTCTAATACATTGGATTAATTGAAGAATGGAGTAAAATTTTTCTTTCCTATGTTCTCTTGTGAGTTTCCTCTAAGTTGAAATTTTCTGCTTGTAATTTCTATGGCATCAAGTGATTTTTTTTGTTTTTATTTTTTTCTCCTATTCTTCAGATTTCACATTCTTGAGAATAAACAAACTCACTTTTTCTAGGAGTCTTAAAGTAGAAAGAGAACAATACAGCTTTTAGTAGAGATTGCCTACTATTGTTTTCCTTATTCCTCTCTCATGGGAGTGGCATGACTCTACATCTGTAAAACTGAGATATGCATTTAAAATAAAATATTCTACAGTGTAATTTTTGCCATCTAGGTTTCAGAAGGGTCTTTGGGGAGGAGGTTGCATTTTGGTACTCGGCACTGGTGAGGCCGCACCTCAAATACTGTGTTCAGTTTTGGGCCCCTCACTGCAAGAAGGACATTGAGGTGCTGGAGCGTGTCCAGAGAAGGGCGACGAAGCTGGTGAGGGGTCTGGAGCACAAGTCTTCTGAGGAGCGGCTGAGGGAACTGGGGTTGTTCAGTCTGCAGAAGAGAAGGCTGAGGGGAGACCTTATCGCTCTCTACAATTACCTGAAAGGGGGTTGCAGAGAGGTGGGTGTTGGTCTCTTCTCCCAAGTGACTAGTGATAGGACAAGAGGAAATGGCCTCAAGTTGCAGCAGGAGAGGTGCAGGCTGGATATTAGGAAAAATTTCTTTACTGAGAGAGTGGTGAGACACTGAAATAAGCTGCCCAGGGAAGTGGTGGAGTCACCATCCCTGGAGGTGTTCAAGGAACGTGTGGATGAGGCATTGCGGGACATGGTTTAATGGGCATGGTGGTGTTAGTTGATGGTTGGACTTGATGATCTTACAGGTCTTTTCCAACCTGTTTTTTGTTTTCATAAGTCTTACTAGTAGTGAAGTCAAGAAGTTGAAACTATCCAAGTCTTAATAAGGGTGATCAGGCAAAGGATGTAATCTGAATTACTTTTTTTATTTGGGTTGCCTAGGGATAATTCCTGTGACTTTCCATCATTATTTTTCAGTAGATGGCAGGATTAAGATCTAGTTTACTGTACTTCATGTGTGTTTCTTTTTAGGCAACATAGCTGTTTGTTGTTTACTGCTATTATGCAGTATATCCCAAATCCTATAAATGCTTCTTTAAATTACTTTTTATGAGTGACTTTTTAATTTTTTCTCCAGCGTACTCTTTAACCGGTATGACCTGGAAACATCTAGTAATACGCAGTTTTGTCAGTTTATGACAAAGGAAAAAGTTTTAAATTGCTGTGATACTGATAGTTCAGTTTTCATTGTGGTATATTTTCCCCTTTTATTTCAAGGCTTTCATAATCTGAGACCACCTGTATAAAAGTTAGTATTGATCACATAGTCCTGGTGTTTTTCAGTGAGCAGTTTTTTCATTTGATTGAAATTTCCTTTCTGTAAGCTAGTTGCCAATAAATTTACTGGTGAGAAGTACTTTATTTCAATCTAGTTTGTTTTTTCTTCCAAACCATGAAGAAAATCATGTGTTTGTGGGGATAATGTGGATCTTCCTCTTTTTGCATTTTAGATTTTGGCTTTCTGCTTTCTTTCAAATATAAGTCCAACACCTCTTATTCAGTGCCAACTCTGAAATATGGTGTTAGTTTGCCAAAGAAAAGTTCTTCAATGCTGCATTTACTGAAAGTTTTACTCCAGTTCTTTACTACTTCCACATGAGACAGCACATCAGAGCTTGCTTTTTTGGGACTGGAGGTCACACTTTCTAACCGAAAAGTGTTACTAGTGATCAGATGTTGCTCTGGCAGCAGCAGCTTTTTTGCCTTTTTTTTCATAATTCTACAATTTGTTTTCTTCCATGAGTCCCTCTTTCTTCCAGAATCCTACCTTTGCAGCTGCTGCTGTACAGCTTGTCAAATAAAGTAAAAATAATGTTTAGGGGTTTTTTTGCTGTTCTGTTTGAAGAGTGTGAGATTTGCAGGAGTAATTATCTCATTATATATGATTTGCTCCCAAGTGGAGGTGTGGGGGAAACTTAAAAAACTTTTCCAGTCACAGTACCGTATTGTCATTGAGTCCAGTATTTTTCCTTCTGCACTTAGAAGTTTTAAGAAGACTTAAGGTAAAGTAAGCTTTGGAGAGATTTGCTGTGCGTGCTTTGTTTTTCTGCTTTTGTAGTATGAGCTATATCTGTCAGAATCTTTCTGTTAACCGAGGTTTTAATTAGGCTGTACTATATGGTAATGCATAGCTTGCCTTTTGTTGGAATGAGTTGTCTTTCGTTTGGAAGTGTTAGTCTCTTGTGCTTGCATCTTAAATTTTACCTTGAATGAAAGCTTTTGAACGTAGGGTTTGCATAAATTGATCAAAAAATACCTATGCACAAGTCAGTGTGATTGACGTTTGAAGCCTTCTAGGCTTATTTCTAAAGAAGTAATATTTTTCTTCATGAGGTTAAGATACAGTTCAATGAAAAGTTGCACTCGTAATCTTTCTTCCTTTGTCATAAGAGTAATGGTCATTAACAGCAACAGTAAACAGGAAATTAATTGTCAACATTACTTCCTGGCTTTGTGTGGTTTGTATGTCCCCACCCCACTGTCCATGCAGGATTAAATAGGGTTTAAAAATGTGTTAGCTTACCTGTCACTCACGAGGGTTTTTCTTTTATGCAGATTTAATGTTATTTAGACCTGTAATAAAGGATTATTTCCATTAGCTTGTGCTTGGATGTAGTGCTGAAGCAGCCTGTTTGTGCTGACGCTTGCTGCCAGCTGTTGACTCTGGCAGGGGACATGTTCAGGAGCTGCTGTTCACTTTGTCACCTTCCCCTTCTATTTTTTTATCCGCTCCTCTGGTTTTGAACATTGGCTTGGTACTTTTTCAACTCCTAGTACATATTAGGTTTCATTTAACCTTTAGCAGCCAATGCTTCTAAATACGACACAGAGGAGCAGAACGGACCCACTGCTTGTACCTGCTTGAAGCTTTTCTCTTGTCCTGGTTAGGAATAAAGTTCGTTTGCGGTATGGGAATCCTCTTGGAGTGGCTCCAAAGGGAAGGAGAAATTGGGCTCCTACTACAACGGTTACATATAACAGGAAAAGTAGGTCATTGTGGCAGGGAGTAGTCCAAACAGCCGCCTGGTTGCTGCAGCAACGACCTACTTTAAGAAATATTTTCGTTGATTCATCTTGAAATGTTCTTCTCACAAATGGTATAAGGAAATGATCAGGTTATGAGACATAGTAAAGAAAGCTGCAGACTTTGTAGACTCCCCCTACCCCCCACCCCCCCCCCCCCCCTCCCCTTCGGTCTTGCCCCTTGATGTTGGACGTGTGGGAATTAAAGCAAATAAGGTTTGGTTTTCTTCATTTTGACCTCTAGTGGGGAACATTTTTTGCTTGAAGGTTCTGCATAGAAATAATACTTATCAATGGTGATTAAGTTTCCGGAGTTCAGAACCTACAAATGCTCCCCTATAACTTTTGTCTATAGAAATAGCTTTGGAGTTTTAAAAAAAAAAATCATCATCTTTCTTAGGAGTATCTCTTTTCTGGAACGCTAACAGTTTGTCATGATATTCAACTGCTCTTATTTTAACTGCTTTGTCTCCAACAAAGTTTATCCACCTTCAGGAAGGTGGGCTTGGTGGCTCCCCCCCACCCCCCCTTTTTTTTTTCCCCTCTTTATTTTTTCCTTTAAATTGGCAGTGTTCCTGTCCGCATCTTCTGTGTTGCTATTAATTCTGATCCTGGCATGACCAAACTGGGAAAAATAAAGTGATCCTGTGTAGGATGATGTCTTCCAGTTGTCTACCTTTATTCTTTCAACAGTCCAAGTAATAAAAAAATCTGTGACTCATGTTCAGGAGGTGAATTTTGGTAATTCAGTCCCATCTTATGAAAGGAGTGCCTAGACAGGGAAAAAGAGGAAAATATAAAAATACAGTTCTAATAAAGGTTTCGTTCTTCATAAAATAATTCTTCATCTAAACTACTATCATTTCTGCAGAGATGATTGAATATCACTTTTTAGTTATCAGAATGTTCCACTTAACTGTACTACATAACTTTTCAAGATTAATTTAGTTACTTCAAGTGAGGTAATTTCTGTTGGTCCTGACCTTCAGTATTGCAATGAACTGCTGCAGTTGTGGCAGATGAAGATAGCATGTTTATCTAGAGGTTATTTGAATTTTTTCATCTCTTATGTCTTGGGCTATATTTCAGTTTTGTTTACCAGGGTTTACGTTACTGAGCTCCATGCATCTTTTTTGTCAGCTCGAGAATTTGAGATGGAAGGCCTCTGCAGCATAAAGTGAACCATTACCTCTATTAGTCTACTCGTACATTAAGAAAGTTTGGGACAACATGGAATTTTTCTGGACTTATGCAGCTTAATAAACAAAGCTGTGTTTCAGTTATTTGGGGGGTTTATGTTGTTTTTTTAAAATGTTGATTCTTTCAACATGATAATTACTTAAAAACCTGAACACATTTTGTTCATGTTTACCTTGTATTCAGATATAAATGACTAATTTCAGTTCAGAAAATTTTGGCCTTCTTGGTTTGTAAGAATAGCAAGGGGAAGTTAGGATAATGCTGAATGTCTGACCACCATAAGGCAAGCACCACGGAGATGAAATCCAGTCAGTTTTAATTAAGATTTTCATGAATAGCTTCAGGGTGGTTTTTTTTTGTTTTCCAAACTTTCTACCAATTTTTGCGCTTGCTAGTACATTTCAGCTCTATCCTTAATTCTCTTCTATTAGTTTAATAGATTTTTTCAATATGGGAAGCCAGAGACAATGGAATTATACCTTAAGGACTTGCAATTTATACAGTGTAGTTGAGAAATATATTTGTTTTACACAGTGTTTCATTTCTGGGAAACTTAAAACTGTGTAAAATCTTATTAGTAGTGATTATAACCTTGAAAAGGTCACTTCAATGTAAGGAAAGTAAAAGGGTTTTATTAAAGTAAATGAGGGGCAGTATAAAATTTGTCCTTCAGAATCAGATTGCAGGACTATATCTTGTTATAGTGCTCTTATCGCACTTGCTCTTTTGAAATGAGCCATAGCTGTTACTTTCTCATGGACAGCTTAGATCACCGAAAACAACGTGGCTGAGCTGTTTTATTCAGTGGTGGTAAGAAAAAGCAGGCCAGCTCTGGTTTAATTACATCAAGCCTTATGAGTAGCTCATTTAAATAAGAGAACTTGGGTGCATGAGCATAAGGAGTTTAAAATTTATTTAAATATGTGAGCATGTCTGTACTCTCAGGAAACTTAGTTTTGTAATTTGCTTTTAGGTCCTATTTCCCCAGCTGTCCCCAGTGCAAATGTATTTGTTTGCTTTTGGGTTTTCCTTTATGGATCCAACTAGAATCTCTCTGGAAAGAGTAGGCATAAGGAATTCAAGTCAAATAATAAGGACTTTGATTTATCACATTGGAATTAAAGGATTAGAGAAAAATAAACACGGAATATATACATTAAAGGATGGAAGACACTGGGAGAGAGATTTAAGAAGCCATGAGCCTGTTAGTCTCGTATCACCAGAAGGCTGACCTTTGTAACAAGCAAGTAGTTTGAGATGTTTGTTGCTAGTTTAGAATAGTTTAGATGAATAATAGGTGCCCTTTGAATGAGCAGTTAAGATCCAGATCTTTACAGAAGCTAAATACAGTATTTGGTGTGACGTATGGTTGACGAAATAGGAGCCAAATACAGGTTGCTGTTTGGGACATTATGAATGTCTTTTGAATTGGACAAAAATTTTGTTTCCTTCCTTTGGGGAATGCTAACCTTGAAAAGGTAGTTCAGTTGGAAAGAAATTAATGAGGAATGGTATGTAAAGAAATGCTAGCTTTGTGTCCAATGTAAACTAGGTTAGATTGAAATGATTTTGTTGCTCTTAATAGAGCAGTAGTGCTTGCTGTAGTTGGTATTCTAGCCCCACTCCATATGTGAGATGGTCTTTACCACTTAGCTTCAAAGAAGATGCACCCAAAAGGACTCAGCTTGGAGAGATTAAATTTTAAACGTTGCTTTCTCTCAACTATTGTTCAAAGCCCTTTCATGTTTTTTCAAAGAGTTGAGTTTGTTTTTTCAGAACTTCTTTTACGGTAATTACAAATATTTCAGCTGTACATGGGCTTGGGTATATCTTGCCTTCTTCCTCCGTCACAGTTCTGCTTTGGCTTGAAGCTTATAACAGTAGTAAATATTAGAGGAAAAAAGCCAAGTAACGCACTTCATAGTCTGTGTTTGGTTTTGTTTCTGCATGTGGATCAGCTCTTACTAAGTTATGAAAGATGCTGAAGTCCTGAATTGCACTCTAAAGGAGCTGGGTTTTTTCACTGACTGTAGAGCAACCCTGCAGGAGATTAGTTAGCTCCCACAGCCACTTCACTGAAGTATCTAGAGTTGAATAATGTGAACTTTTCCTGCTCTTGTGTATAAGCTTGAAGGATAATACCTCTATGAAATGTATTATTGTATACCTTTTGAGGATATGGAAGTTTGTATGTGGTATTTGCTGAAATAATGTAATGTAATAAGGCATGCCTCTGTGACCTTGATTTGGTAATAGGAAAATACTACTATGGCTTCCTGCCAACAGATGCTGTGGAGTGTACATAACACTTAAATCCTGTCTGAGCTTAATCTTCTTACAGTTTCATAAGAATATACTGCTCGCACTAAGACACATTGGTAGGCAATCAAACAGGAAAATATACTGATAAAATATTAAATATTTATATATAGCTATTATAAAATTTGAGATACTTCTCAGTGTCTCATACTTTGTTTTGGTATTGGATGAAATCATCTTATGATTCCTGTAGAAGCTAGTATGAGGAGTGTATTTACCTAAATGATACCGGACTTTCATAATGACCTAACTGAATGTATGGCAAAATAGCAGATACGTATGAAAGGAAGGCACTCGCTCTCTCTTCCCATGAAGAGCAATAAATGTTGCATAATTTATTAATACAGTCAGTGTCTAATGCTGTAAACTATACTCATTTGAATAAAAAAATATGGTTGATGTGATATGGTATGTAATATTCTTTCTTTTTCTTAAATCCAGCTCTACTAAATTCTGAAAGATGAAGGAGGAATATCTGAGAGCAACGTTGAAAAAAAATTGAATGGAAAAATTAAACTAGCAGACGTTAGGCTGTTTAAGATAATTCTGATAGACAAAGTCTGGGTGGTGATCAAATATCCGTAATGACATGAGTCTCTTGTTTGACAGTGCTTTTCTTTCACTGGAGACACTGTAATCAATGGCTTGGCATGAGGACTAGTGGGTAGGTAGAAGGTATTTTAAAAGATTGGTTAAACAGAAGTTTGGATGGATTGCTGAAAGTTGACCAGTCATAGGTAAAAATATTAATGAAGCTTAGGAATGAAACAAGTTTTAGCACTGTTCTTTTTCACTCAACTTTTTAAACTTCTTCCTCAGAATGAGGAAGCCTGGCTAGATTGCTTTCTCTTGTGTGGTACTGGCTGTGCAGTCTAACTCCTCCCTTGCCTAACAGTTAAATTCAGAATCTGGATCAGTTCAGAAAAAAACCCTGAAACAAGTTTCTTGATTCTTAATGGCTTAGCACCACCATTTTCAGATGTGAATGACGCCTGAAAGAGAAGTCATTGCGTTTTAGGTCCCCTCAATTCCCAGCAACTGTCCTCATTTCATACTGGCAAGGATGGTTCTATGTGATTACAGTTTCTGGGTGTTTATTACTCCTAAAAATAACCCCAAACAAGACTCAGTGGTAGCCTTAAACAGTGTGTCTGTAAGTATCCTTCTTGCAAGTCTCCTCCTAAATAAAAATGCTACCTTTTTAACAGACTGCTCCTGACTTTTTCTCTGGAGAAAGTCTTTAGTCATGTTAATAGTGCAGAGCCGGGAAGGCTGCATGTAGTGCTTAGTTTTCTTCATTTTGTTAATGGTTAACTGTGTTAACAATTAGTTATTTAACTTCTTGAATTTCTGCCTTGATGGTAGTGGCTTATTTCAGTTGCATGGTAGCTAAAAGTGTTACCTGTATTATGCAAACCAGTTTCTGGCAGTCTCTTAAGATGCGGGGTGCAGAATGCTTAGTTTAGATTTCAGACCCGAAGCAAACTTTGCACGATTGGCAGCAGGGAAGATTGTGGAGCTTCTTGGAATAAACAGCTAAGATTTTATGTGCATGTCTTTTAAAGAACGTGGTCTTCAGAAGCTTTCATGAAAATTCTGACTACCATAATTAGATGACCCTGAGCACAACATGTGTAATGCCCTCTAGGAATGTTTCTTGAAGACAGGTATGCTTTGCATCGGCATCTTCCCTGTGTTACAATGCGTAAGTCTTTTCTGCCTCCCTCCATCACCTCAGTCATGCATGTACCTCACACAGTTTGCTACCGTGAAATTAATGGTGAACTTTTCCTTTGGTTTGTCCAAGGAAAGTTGAAGATCAGATGCAGAAACCTGGGTTGATGCTCTAATATGATAAAAAAAAAAAAAATCTGTGCGTCCTTTTTGTGTCTTTTTAATGAAGTCATGTTACGTAGGTTTTATACCTATTCAAAATGCAAAAGAAAGTGCTTTCCCATTGACTGTTAGGTTGAGAGGAAAAAGTTGTTTTAGATTGTAGGCTCAGAAACATGAGCTGTTACTGTAGGGAGAGACCTAAATAGCTTCTAATTGCCACACTTTGGTGTAAACTGGAATAGAGTTCAATCCTAGTAGCTCTTACTTCATAGCTGCTATGAAGAAACTTTGCCTCAAGAGCTCATATACTGAAAAGAAAGTACTTTTTGAGATGAGGTTTCATATTTCGTTTCAGTTCACAGACAAATTTACCATTCATTTTTATTTGTGTTACACTGTGAAAGGAACATGTTTGTGAGCATTTTAGTGTATCTCTTCAGAGAGAAAGCTCAAATAATTTTGCCTTGTTTGTCCTAGAATGCTGCTCTTAATTATGTTTAAATGTGCACTGAGCAAAACACCTGCATGTTCCTGTGCTGCACCAAGTGCCCTTGCATGGTGTTAGAGTAATTTAGAACTATTTGCACCTTGGAAAACGAAAAACACTTCTCTTCCAGATCCTGTAATAATTCGCTGTGACCGTGCATTGAATGCTGAGAGTTATTATTTTGTTATTTTCTATTAGTATGCTTAATATGTGTGGGGGTGTGCATGTTGTGGATATGTTATTACTCCTCCCCGACATACATGTGTATGTTATAGGTGAAACATTAATTTGCTAGGACAGGGGATAAATGCAATGCATTTCAATGCCTTGCCAAAATTGGGGAAAGTGCAGGAATTAGGAGTTGTCCCAGGGAGTTGGTATAATTAAAACATTTCCTTTCATGTAGGCCTGTTCACACAGGCATCTGTTAACACATTAGATGAACATCGAAGTTCTGAGAGGTAGAATTTTCCTTCCTTAAATTCAGAGTAATTTGTATCTGGCTATACCTAAACCTAGATGTTAATTAGCATGCATTTAACCACAGTAAAGATGCTATGCTGCTTCTGCAAGTTTTAAAGGTACTCATGAGAAAAAGAGGAGGTGAAAACTTTGGTTATGATAAGTAGTTGATTCAACTATTAAGTTTCTTGGTAGGGGTTGTATCTAAAAGCAATGAATTAAGAAGGTTCATTTTTAATTGAGCAAGGCTTGTTGCAGGGGGGATTGGACTAGATGAACTTTAAAGGTCCCTTCTAACCCAAACTATTCTATGATTCTATAAATCTGTATGAAGTCTTTTGTTAGACAAATTTTATTAACACTTTAATGAGAAAATGCCTTTAGATGTTATATAGCATAAATATAGTTGGTGAAACCAAAATAGATGATTAATTATTTGCAGCATATTTTGTTAGAACACATTTGTTCCAACTGAAAGATTCAAATATGCTTAATGAACTGCATGCTTATTGTGAGTAATGACTTGTAAACTGAATCTGTGTTCTGAAAGTCAAAAGCAGTATTCTTTTGCATTGCTGTTGCTATAGATACCATAGGGTCGCTAGGGTTTTATTCGGTCTATTTTTGAACAGTGTGCTTTCAGTGAGTCTTGCAACACAAGCTGTGGTTTGGCTGTTCCTCATTTGTTCTGGTTTTGTTCAGGTAGGGGGAGTGTGTGTGTCCCCCCCGGCCACTCTCCTGCTCCCTTCCTACATATACTTAACAACTTGGGTCTACAACATTATTTTTGTTAAACACATGAAAGAGTTTTATGGAGATTGAAATGCTGGAGTGTGGTAAGAGATAGTTAAGAGATAACAGAGGGGATTTGGGGAACCAACAAAATTGAGATTAAATAGTATTAAGGGCAAGTTTAGGGATCTTGGATGTGAATTGGAGACTGGGTCAGTGCATGTAATCTTCTTGAGCAGGATTTTGTGCCAAGTCCAGACTAGAAGTTTTATGTTATGGTCAGTCAGGTAGGAAGAAAAGAGACGGAGAAATTAGAGGGAACTGAGATGCAAATAGGAAAAAACCCTAACAATTTCCTGAAAGACAGATTTTTACTTTGAATAGTTATGAGCATTTTGTCACCAATTTATTTTCATACCCTTTCTCTATATTCTGTGATACCAAGTTTAAAAAACAAACAAACAAAAACAAAACCAAAAAACCACACCAAAAAAGCACAACAACAACAAAACCCCACTAAGTAAAAAAAACCCCAATCTTTCCTGGACTGTTCCAAAGGCGTCCAGGACACTCTTGCAGTTTGTAGCAATTTGTGAAGTATCAGTGAAGCCACATGCTCTTTGAAAGCAAGATTCAGGTGGATAAGATTCGTGGTAAGGTCTGTCATTCCAGGTTTCAAAGACGTGATAAAATGAAGCTGTACTTCTCAGAGTCCATCTGGAAGTGACTTTGGCCTGGGAATGTGGGGCCCAAGTTCTCTCTGATAGAAGCATATGTGATTTGCATCTGATTCTTAGAATTACTCCTGTGTGGTTTCTAACTAAATGAATATACAGAAGTTTCGTTTTAGATACAGCATATCCTTCATGATCTTGCTACTCTGGAGTTTTTTTCGGAATAAAATTTAGCAAAGTGAGAGAATTAGACATTTTTGGCTTGTTCCAGTCATTAAACATGTAAGCATAGTTGCCAGCCAAGAAGCAGTTGTATTCTTGTACACTGGCTTCGTCTCAAACTTCCTTGCTTTCTGTTACTCTTTCAGGTCAAGTGAGCCACGCATGTTTGGTGTTTAATAGCAGTAGGGGGTTTTCCTGCCAGCCGTATATATATTAAATTTTATAGGTTTTTTCCATATAAAGTTGGAGGCAATGTGTGTTAGGTAGGCATCACTTACATATTGCTAAATCTCTAGAAAATGTAAAAAATGTTGGTAGGTTTACAACAGTCGTGTACGCTATATCCCTCCTAGAAGGTGTAACATTTTCATTGTAACAGGTTATTTTTTAGGCTTCATTCTTTAAAAACGTAGGTGTGTTATGAACAACTGATTTTAGTAAACCTGGTTGCTCGGTGCCTTTGCCTTTGTAATGCTCTGGACACTTGCAGTTGTGCAGCCTGCCCTTCCCTGGTAGCACCCAGGTTGCGGGCGTGGTGTCTGCAGACCTCTGTTGCACTGCTTTCCCTGGGTTGGTCTCAGGCGGTTGCTCCTGTGGTGTTATCCTTATGGCCTTGCATCTGTACATAGTGTCGTTACAGCAGGCTCTCTCAGGAATAATGGCCTGCAGTATAGGAATCTCCTCTTCTTTTTTCCCCCTTTGGGTATAGCTTTTGGTTTATGGCAGGGGATCCGATAATGTGCATGCAGGCTCTGACTCAGCAGCTGCCCTAATCAACTCGCGCTTTGGTGTGCGCCAACAGCATTGTAAGTAAGAACAGTTGACAGAGTTTGAGCAGCTCCTGGTGAAAACTATATTGTTACTATGAGGAAAAATGTTGCGGGGGAGCCACTTGTTACACTGGAGAGGAGTCAAGGGGAAGGGCAGTCATGTGGGGGACCCCCAGTATCTCTCTTTCTGGATGGCTGCAATGGAGTCTTCATTTTTCCTCTCCCTCCTTTTGTTTTTATTTCTTCCCCCAAACAACTTTCACCACTGGAGTTATTTTTAGTTACTGTACTCACTAATAAATCTTTGCACATGTGAACCTGTCTCAACATCCTTTGTGCAACTACCTGTTTCTCTTGAAGACTTAGATTTGCAGCACCCCTTTCCACTCTCTCTCTCTCACACACACAGAGCTTTTTTTCTTTCCTTATTTGCTGACTTGCTCATTAAATAAGTCAGGTGAGGTTAAAGCCAAGATGCATGAAACTGCTTGTTATATAGAGGGCTATTTTTATAAATGAAGGCCAAAAGGATAGTTATGACCGTGTAGTCCTCTGGTATGCTGTTTTTAGTAACAGTTCAGGCTGCTGTGTTGTAAGAAGGACTTGGATTAAGTTTAGTAGCAGTATGCCAGCAGCTGATTGTCTGTTTATTTGTTATTTATTTTTTCTGTGGTGTGCTTTTTTCTTTAGAGTGACAAGATACTTCTAGTTTTAGTTAAGACTTGAGTATGTTTTATTCCATTCCAGAGTTGAATAGTGTTGAGGTGAAAACTTAAATGGCAGTGCAGTTTGGTTTTCTGAACTATGTATTATTGAATATATTATATGGTATTGAACTACTGTAAGCTAAGTGTAATTAGAATGTGAACGTTCATGCATCACCAAAATATGCACTAAATACTGAAGGTCTGATAATTTTTATTGGGTTGTTCCTGTTAGTTCCCTTTTTCTATTGTAAAATGGTCTGGTTTGCCTCAGAAAATAAATGTTTCTTTACAATTCCTTGCAGATTCCTGCTTCAGTGTCTTGAGGATCTTGATGCCAATCTACGGAAACTGAATTCACGTTTGTTTGTTATTCGTGGACAGCCAGCAGATGTTTTCCCCAGACTTTTCAAGGTAAATGCCACCTTGCAGTTGTTGTTTCTATCCATAAATATAACCAACAAGCTAATTTCAACTAGGAATATTTCTTGTACTATATACTTCAGTGCAAGTTGTTATCCATGCAAATACTTAACTATCCTTGCAGTTTCTTTTTAAGGTTGTTTTTGTTAGATTCGAATTTTTCCCCTCTAATGTGCATATCACCAGCTGAACTTAGTTGCTCTTAGACTTTACAGTTTTTGGTTTCTTTCCAGAAATGGAACTAATTTCTATGGGTTTGTTAAGTGTAGGTACTGTGTATTACTAAGCTTCCCTTTCCTGGTTCCCTTTGAAATACCGAAATACAATTCTGTGCACATGAATCCAGGTTCATGGCCTGACCTGTAAAAGCAATGTTTTATTTAGGCTGTATATCTGCTGTGGTTGCTTTTTGGCCATTAAAAGTAATTTAATATGCTTTTTGCAGGTAGTAGGCTTGGTAAAAGCATAGTGCAGGTAAAAAACAATTTCTAGTCAAAGAAGTTTAAGGCTTTTGTGGGAAAGGGTATTATTGACCAAATTAAAGCTGTGAGGGATTGTTACTGATATTAACTTGTCTTCCATGGATAATAGTATATTTAAGGTAATAATACTATAATAGGATAGTAAAAATGAACACTTTGCAGATCGATTTTAAAATTTTTTACAGAATGACTGGATTGAGGTAACTGAGACGAGCAAGGCTGGGGGGGGGGGGGGGGGGATAAATATCTCTTTTTCCAGAGGGATTGTCTGTTCAAGATTTTTATTCCCAAGTCTTCAACACCAAGCTGAAAAGTCAACCAAAACTCACATTTCCATCTTAATTTTTGTGCTTTAGTTGTGAAATGCTAACTGGATGATACTCTGACTGGTCTTTTTTTGTTTCCCCTCAGTGAAGAATTTCCTGCAGGAGTACTGTGGCATTAGTTGCTGCTTGCAACCACCCAGATATTCAAGCTTGTTATATCTGCTTGCTAAATTTGGTTTGATTGCATTTAAATACAGGCGAAGATCTTGCTGTTCTCTGTGTTGCCTTCTGGATTTGAGTGACATGTGACAAGTTTACTTAAATGCTTTAATGGCTACTTTGACAACTCCTGTTTCACATCTTGCCACTAGGCTGATCTTTCTATGCCTAACAGCATGGGAGTGCCACATTTTCAGAATATTAATTTGTGCTGAGAAAGTAATGAAAATAACTTGTCATATAGATAGTGTACAGCAATCAAAAAACAGCTTTCACATCTATGTCTTCTGGTTCCTCAAATTACCAAAAAGTGTCTTTATCGTATATTTGTTCACTGAGGGGCTTTTCAGGACATCCTCTATCCTCAAACAAGTAAGAGGCATTGTTGAAGCTCTTGACGACTTCTTCAACTTTTGGCTGAAGACTACCTGGAACATGCATCTATCTCATATCATTAATTCTCACAGCCTCTTTTGCCAGAGCAGTAGTTGTACATCAGGTACTTGCAGTGCAGTGAAGGGCATGTAACGCTGAACCAAGTTTTTCAGATCACCCTTATTAAATGTTTCAAAGGTGAATGATGATCCTGACCCTGAAGTACACATGTAGGTGTTTTTTGGGTGGGAGAAAATAACTTTAAGTAAATAACAGTAGGAGATAGTGGAACTTCTGTAGAGTCTTGTGTCAGGAACCCTATCACAGATGCCAGTATTTGTCGATTTCCTGGGGATGAATGTTTCACAGCTGTTTCTTGGTAGGGCTCCCTTTCCAGTGGCTGAAGGACAATTCCTTCAAAAGGCAGAGCACTGATCTATCTTTATCCTTGCAAAAGGCCTCAAGAACCTTTAGGCTCTTTCATTTGTGTGTGTGTACATATATATGACTGTTTGCTTTCCTCTTTCCAGTCCTTCAGAGCAGCTTTGCTTCCCTTAACACACTGAATTCAGTGTCACATGTTTTCAGCAGTACTAGCTAACAGTGCTGCCAAGAGCAGCAGTAGGCTGTCATCCTCTGGAGTAGTGCATAGAGACAGAATATTTTTACTAGTGGACTTTGCAGGTCTTTGCAAAATTCTTTTCCTTTTTTTGTTTGTTTGGGGGGTTGTTTGGGTTTTGTTTGTTTGGGGTTTTTTTAAGTAACGAGGATGGTGGTTCCATCTGACTGCAGAAATGCAACTTCCACTACTAGCAGGCACCCACTTTGCGCCTGTTATTTAACTTGAACCAATCAAGTTTTGGTTGGTTCTTGCCTCGTTCTCTTCAATTTGTCCTGGTCTGCTCTGTATCTCTAGCTGTTTGGGACTGGCTTGATACAGAAAATAGAATTGGAACAATCTCTAATTCTTTAAATGCATCAGTGTTGCTAAAAGTATCCAGCAGTATGTGCAAAGCGATTTGTGTCCATGCTTCGTCAAAGTGCCTAGCTCATGTTGATGTGATCTCAGTGTATTCACATCACGTAGCACTTGTCTCAGAGTTCCTTGGCTCCCTTGGGGATATGTCTCTGGCTCTTGGACGCATTTTTTATGGTTTTCTTTTCAATATGCCAGAGGAAAGAAATATTTAGGCAAAATAACTGCTGCAACTTGTCAGACAGTGGTTTTACATTATGAAATGTGAAATAAATGTTGTATGAGGGTGTAGGAGGTTGCTTGAGGATTCAAGGCTTGCTGGGTCAGTCTTGGCAGACTTAATGATGGAAGGAGCCAAGCCTTCTTTCAAAGAGCAAGCACTCCTTAGAATCACCTATCCTCAGGGTTGTACCTGGGCTTCATCTATGAGAGAGTGAGAGTTCAGAAGTGAAACAGCACTCTAGGTGAACAGCATAGAGTGCCCCTTCTCTCT
Source organism: Gavia stellata (assembly GCF_030936135.1). NCBI lineage: Eukaryota > Metazoa > Chordata > Aves > Gaviiformes > Gaviidae > Gavia > Gavia stellata. Next base: position 60,921,811 of record NC_082597.1, on the reverse strand, counting down.
TTGGGGTAAATCCCGTTCTCTGAAATTGGCTGGTGTATTTAAATCAACTGATTAAGATTCTGAGGGCTTAGAAAGGTATTACTCTGAGTTTGATTGACAGGATGGCTTTCTAGGATCATTGTGTGCATACTTCACCTTTCCACTTTCCTACTGTTGCAGAAGACTTAGCCATTAGTGGATGCCTTTCTTCACTTCTTTTCCCCGACCTGTTACTGTTGGCCTTGGTAACAGCATCTGTGACATAAAGGATATTAGAATTGAAGGCGTTCTCTTTTTAGGAGGCAGATTTCTTTTTTTTTTAAATTGAGAATTTGAAGATTGTCTGTTCTGGTGGATGAGGAGTAGGGGTTTGAAAAAGGAAGGGAAAGTGTATGGTGTTTGTTTTGGGGGGTGTTTGTGGGTTGTTTTGTAGCCTCCCCCAAAACTTCAGTTCTGCTGTTAAAGTTGACAGGCATATTGGAAAAGCTTTCCTGCTGCTGATCAATGTCCAGAAGACAGCCTCTGTAATCTTTCCCTTCTGTTATGTCTCTTAAGGTACATGGATCCTAAAGTTAGAGCTAAGTTTTCAAAACTTGCACAGAAGTTTTCCCATTACTGTGTGCACCCACAGTAATGGGACAGATAGAGCCTTTTTTTATGCCGGATTCCTACTTTGATGCCAAAACTTTGGACTTTATTTTTGTGAGTCTGGGTGTCTAAATGTATTTTGGGCCTTTGTGTATCTCTGACAACTATCCACAGGTAATCGCTGGTGTTCTATCTTATCCCTGTCTTCCTGTTTTCCTTTCCCTCACCCTCCATCAAGCAGCCAAGCTGCTGAAGGACCATATTTTTGTTTTGTGTTGCAGGAATGGAATATTGCAAAACTTTCCATTGAATATGATTCTGAACCATTTGGGAAGGAAAGAGATGCAGCAATTAAGAAGCTGGCTAGTGAAGCTGGAGTGGAGGTCATTGTTCGAATTTCCCATACATTATATGACCTAGACAAGTAAGTTACCGTTACCTCTGATTTTAAAAAGAAAAAAAATATTAATTTTGTGTAGTATTTGGTTAGATATTGTGTGCTACTTTCTACGCAGAGCACTTTATATTTAGGAAGACTACAAATTTGTTTTATGTTTCTCTTTTATCCATCCATATTATTACATGCTGAGTAGATCTTTGCAACTCCAAAATATGGTGCATAACTGTATCTGAAATACAGTTTCGATTTGGGGTTCTTTTGAAAATAATGGTCGTGTCAATTATCTGTCTTCTATAATGAAGTTACTCAAACATGCCTGTAACTTCTCCCAAATAAGATCTGTTATTGTTTAGTTTTTTCGTTAGATTGCTTTGTCCTCATTTCACTTGTTGTACACAAGTTAGCAGAAAGTCCTTTATTTTTCAAGAACTGTTTCCAATCAGTTATGTATCCGATAAGTAACTGGGGATTGTTTGACATCCCTGCATTGCCTTACTTAATGTCATGTTTATATTTCTCCACAGATCTATTTAAATGGATTAGTATTAGCTCCCTATTATAGAAACATAATCTGCAAACTATTCAAAAGTGTGGCTTGGCTTCTCTTAATGTTAAGTAATTTATTGTGGTAGATGCCCGTTTTATTCTGTTACAAGCCAATGTATGAGAGGCAGCTAGACATATGGGAGGAAAGGGAAAGGGAATTATTTACTATTTTGAAACCAATACCTGATTTTTTGTTTAATTCTAGATTGAAAATTCCTTTTCTTCTGTCCCTGCCCAAGCACCCCCCCAAATGAACAGCTGGTTCCATCTACCACTTCATAAATTATTTTTTTGAAGTTTTCCTGTTTCAGAGATTTTAAATGTATTTAAGATGCCAATGCAAAATATGGAAACTGTGTGTTTTTACAACAGTCATTGTGTATAAACTACACCTTAATTTTTCCCCATATTAAGACAGTTGTAATACTGACTACTGTTCTCAGTACCAGAATAGAAAAATAGATTTTTAATGCAAATAGCATAGTCTTGTAGGTGACTTGGATGTATCTTTTATGTAGCTATGATCTCTCATCTTCTTTGCTGATCTGTATTTTTCTTTGCCTTGAGCTGCCCATATTCATTATTTACTTGTTCTTGAGGGACTTTCCTCAACCCAGGAATGAAGAATAATTGACTTGGTTATAAACATTAATGTATATGTCTCCCTAGTGGGGAAAAAAGGATGGTAAAATTAAAGTTCAAACTGTCTGGATTACCATGTATATCTGTGAATTTATATAACATGATAGAGGCAGGCAAGAAGATATTTCTGTGTGTGTATATTTTTTATAGATTAAAAAAAATTATATACTATTGTCTCACATACGTTTTTCTTTTTCTTTTTTTTTTTTCAATCCAGAATAATAGAATTAAATGGAGGACAGCCTCCTCTTACTTACAAGCGATTCCAGACCCTAATTAGTAGAATGGAACCACTGGAGATGCCAGTGGAGACTATAACCCCAGAAGTAATGGAAAAATGTACTACTCCAGTTTCTGATGACCATGACGAGAAATACGGTGTCCCGTCACTTGAAGAGCTAGGTATGTTCTAAGATTGCTTTAATGTTGTGAAACAAGTAAGATGTAATCTACTGCTAAAAGCATAATACTTACAATAACTGAGAGAGGTTCTACTTATGGTTAATTGGTAAACTGATGCCAATTATGACATACAAAAAGAACAAAAAAGAATAATGAACTCTGTAAATGTTAGTAGTTTTCTTCTAATTGGGAGGTCAGATATGTCAAACTACGCTAAGTACTGTTTGGCTTCTTGTAATACAGCATAGCCATTTTTCCATGGTACCAAAGAATCATTAAGCTACTAATAGTCTTTGATACTTTTATTAAATGCATTTGGTATCTTTGTGCTTCAGGTCATTAATCTATCATTTTTAAAAACCAATTATTAAAAAAAACCCTCTTGTCTTGCAATGCCAAAAAAGGATAATAAGGCAAATAATTATTTTAGAAGCTTCTTGGGGAAAAAAAAAGTCTTATGTTTCTGTAAATGTAATTTTAAGAAACAGTATCAAGCTGTTGTCCTGTGAATCCCCCCTCTTTTTCCTGTTCCCCCGCACCCCGAAATACAGGCAAATATTGTATGACCTCCAAATTGCTAACAAAAGGGTCTGGACAGATTTTGGCTAATCTCTGGCTGCTTTGTCAAGTCTGTTTGAACTCTCATACAACAGACCTTGCTTTTAAAGCCTTTTTAAGAAGAGACGATCTCACTATACAGTGGTTAAACTATAGGCAGACATGTTATCTCATGCACCTGGTGAACAATCTTGGTGGAGGTGTTGGGGGTGTGGAATAAATCTTGTTACCTTCTTTTCATCTTTCTTTTGCAGCTCAAGTATGTGTTTATCATCAAATTGACAAAAATCCCCATCTGTTAAGTCAAGGTCGCTGAAACCTAGGAATGTTCTGAAGATAGTGCTTGTGCTTTTAACTTGATGGAAGAAGTTTTTAGACATTCTGTAAATTACAATAGCAATTGTTGCTTCTTAGTAGTAATTTTTTAAAAAGATGTGGTTTTGGGATAGCCCACATATTGCAGGGTTAAGAACTTGAAAATAATTTGAAAAATGATAGAAAGGTCACTTTGCAAAAAACAGAAGAAGTGGAATTGAAGTAAGACCATTCAGCATGTAAAACTTGTAATGTAAATTAATGTAAAAGTGAAAATTGGATTTTTATACAAATAGAGGTATTGAATGTGCTTTGATAAGACTTGGTTGTGTACTGTTTTAAAACCTGTACTTTGCTGTGTGTCCAGCTTAGGGTTATTCTCAAGATACAATAAAATGTGGTCAAGTATGCTAAAAGTATGCTAAAAATTTGTTGCCCTGCAGTATAAGCAAACAAGGAATTTCCTTGTTTCAATTTGTTTTTCAGGTTTTGACACAGATGGTCTGCCTTCTGCAGTATGGCCAGGGGGAGAAACAGAAGCTCTCACACGTTTGGAAAGACATTTAGAACGAAAGGTATGTTTCAAAGCATTGCAAGTATGACATATCTGGGAAACATAGTTATTCTTTGCAATGAAAGGTGAAAGGAATTGGGCAAGTCATTTTAAAAAAATCAAAACCACAAACTTGAACTCGAGGCCTTGATATAATGATATAAATAAAGTTGCTGTTTCTTAGTTTTAAAAGGTGATAGCAGGCTGACTTTAATTTGAATCTTGGAGAAAGACTGTTATGCTATTTTCTACTCAAAATTAATTACTACTTCTTTGTAGGTAATTTTACTTGAAACGTATTTTTTTGTAATTTTGGAGGGGGATTCCTCTAAAAGCTAACATTGCTAGTTGTCTAGGTTTTCTCTGTATTTAAAAGAAAGGGATAGGTAGTTCTGGAAGGTGGTTCATGCCTTCTACATTGAGAAGAATTACCTTCTAGAGATTTCACTGATTCAAAAGGAACCCCTAGATATCATAGGTAACATGATCATCTGTCCAGTGTCTGGTTTCAGTTATAGACAGTGCGTGATTTCTCCCTTTATGTTTACAAGTTGCTACCTATCCTGTAGTCTGATATTGCTTTGTGGTTTTTGGTTTTGTTTTTTAAGGCTTGGGTAGCAAACTTTGAAAGACCACGAATGAATGCAAATTCCCTTCTGGCAAGCCCTACAGGGCTTAGTCCCTACCTCCGCTTTGGCTGTTTGTCCTGTCGTCTCTTTTATTTCAAGTTAACGGATCTGTACAAAAAGGTATGATTTCTACGTTGTCAGCTACACATTCTTAGATGCCATGATTTTTCCCTACTACCTCTCCTAATAAAATGTTTTCCTTTGATCTTCAGGTAAAAAAGAACAGCTCCCCTCCCCTCTCCCTCTATGGCCAGCTGTTATGGCGTGAATTTTTCTACACGGCAGCGACTAACAATCCACGGTTTGATAAAATGGAGGGGAATCCTATCTGTGTTCAAATTCCGTGGGATAAGAATCCTGAGGCTTTGGCCAAATGGGCAGAAGGCAGGACAGGTTTTCCTTGGATTGATGCGATTATGACACAGCTTCGTCAAGAAGGTTGGATTCACCATTTAGCCCGGCATGCTGTAGCATGCTTTTTGACTCGAGGTGACCTCTGGATTAGCTGGGAAGAAGGAATGAAGGTATTGTTTCTTATTCTTGAATTTCTTAAAGTGCCTGTTAAAGTTTCAGATAGTCGTTCTAGAATTGTTGTTACTGTGTGGTACAAGTTGAATGTTAAACCTTGAACTGTGGCCAAAATTAAAGTGGTTCTGGTAAACCAGTGGTGCTGAAGTCTTGCCTGTTGAATGCCCCCTTTTATTGGAATATTAGGGTGTTTCTTGCAGTCAGAATAGGTCTGCAATTCTTTTAAATTTGAGATGTTTTTCCTAAATCTTGGTAAATAAACACGGATTACTCTTGTAGTTGAAATTTCTTTCCAGTCATACTTTGTGAAGAGTTTCTGTTCACATCTTGCATCTGCTTCCCTGTGAAGGGAAAGCACCACGGGAATTGAAGGCAGAAAAGTAAAAGCTGAGAATGTCCTTTTGGCAATTTCTGTCCCTTTGCCCAATCTTGGAAGTGTGATTATGGGCAACGTGATTTGGCTGAAGTTTCAGTGCAATTAATTTCTATGCAAGTATCCAAGAGATGCTGAAGTTCAAATTACAAATGTCAGTCTTTTGAAGAAAATAAAGGAATAATTTAATCTCAGCATTTGAATCAGTTTTACATTTTAAGAAGGGTAGCACATCTTTTACTGAGCAATGATACTAATTAACAATAGTTAACAATATTTTTTATTTTTGAAATCTAAAAAAGAATTTACTTGCCATCAGGATTGTGACCTTATTTCATATATGTATATAATCTTATGAAATTTTGCATTCCTTAACAAATCAGTTGTAAGCAAACACCTTCCATTTAAAAAAAAAAAAAAAAATTGACTTGGTTACACAACAACATAAGCTGCTTTAGGAGTTTTCCTTTTGCAGTTCATAGATAAAGACATCGAAGATGCATATATGTAGGTAACTCAGCCAAACAACGAAGTGGTATATTACAGATCAATACCAACTCGTTCTTTGTTTTGAAATAATATAGATATATGGAGGGCCCAGACTTGTGCAGTGGAAAGATGTTTAATTCATGCGTCCATAGTTAGCAAAAGTTAATCTGGCCTTCCACAGTGATGTTATTTCCAAAGTCTTATTACATGGCAGCATCTAGTGGAACAGTTGTGTGCTAACACTTAATGTCCATATAAAGATCTTGTTACATTATTAGTCACTTTCTATTTAAAATGTTTTTTTAAAAGTGTTTTAAGATAAATCTTATTTTTTTCAAAACAAACAAACTTTTTTCCCAAATAGTTGCAGATATTTAGACAATGATACTTTTGTAACACTTGTTCAGTGTATACTGTAGAATGAATGCGTTATTGAATACATGGAGAGAGAGGAGATATCCTTGTTTAATGGTTTTACCTTATTTAGACTTCATATTGGAATAATACTAGTTGAGGTTAGGTGGCAGTAGTAAGATGTTACATTTTAGTGTCTTAGCATGAAGAAAGATGGTGGCTTCTTTGGAACGTTTGGAGACAATGCAGGTTTGAAAGGAAACTCAGAACTTGCAAAAATATGTATTAAGTATCTGTTTTGAAACCTAGTTCTCAGTGCGCTCTTTTAATAAAAGGTACTTCAATGTTCTCCTTCAAAGAATAAGGCTTCTCTTTATTCCTTGTTAGCCTGTATTGCTAGTGATCTGACTAAACAGAGAAACTTCTTTTTGTACAAGTTAGTATTGTCTGTGTTAATAAGTAAAAAACAATCAGTGCCAGAAATGTGAATGTTTCACAACTGTTGAGCTCCAGATTTAAAGTAAAACCCCCATAAATCTTCAACTTCCTCATGGGTTATTTTTAATATAATAGGTGTAGCAATTCCCAGAGAGGACTTCTTTTGTCTTCAGACCAGAGTTAATTATCTGTCCCACCATTCTTCAGCATGCTTGGTGGTTCATATACCTCCAAGAATGTAAATGTGCATCGTCAAAACTGTGACTTACTAGATTAACTATTGGCCTTCAAGAATAGAACTTCTGAATGTTTGTGCTACCCTGAAACTCTTGAATTCTACTCTTGGGACTCCTCGCGTACTGAAAGGTGCTGCGCAAGTTGAGGTATTCAGAGCGACAGTTTGAGTTTGAAATGGTTTTTGTACGTTCCCTGTTCTCTGGACGTTTGCAAAGCTTACTCAATTGTAATGTGATGAAGCAACTCTTCTGAAAGCAACAAATGCCACTTGCAAGCAGTCAGGCTCCAGCCATCCTATAGGGATTTATTTTTTTAAGGATGTGTTTATGCAAGAATGCATAACTTTTTTTGGTTATAGCTTTCTGAGATGTCTACAAGGTTTTTTACAGGGTAAAAGCCGAACAGGCTATCACACTTTTGTTCTTGAGTTTGGCATTTAGGTAAGTATTTGTAATTGCGTACTGAGTATTCCGTGAATGTTGCCAGGTAAGAAAGAGCGTTGCTACATTGAAGAGCTGGGTTTCCTCTGCTGAAATCAGAAACTCGGAAAAATTCCTGGAAAAGCAGGTGTCTCGAAGGTGTGCCGTGTTCAGACTAACTTGTTGCTCTAATTTCTTAAGGTCTTTGAAGAGCTCTTACTTGATGCAGATTGGAGTGTGAATGCTGGAAGCTGGATGTGGCTATCCTGTAGTTCCTTCTTTCAGCAGTTTTTTCACTGCTATTGTCCAGTGGGTTTTGGCAGAAGAACTGACCCAAATGGGGATTATATCAGGTAACTCACAATCCAGAAATTGCAGCGATTCATGGATGTTGCTTAAACTGTCAAGTGGCTTTATACTTAAAATGACCTTTTTATTTTTTTTAAGACGTTATTTGCCAGTACTTAGAGGTTTCCCTGCAAAATACATCTACGATCCTTGGAATGCCCCAGAGAGTGTCCAGAAGGCTGCAAAATGTATTATAGGAGTTAATTATCCCAAACCAATGGTAAATCATGCAGAGGCAAGCCGTCTGAATATTGAGAGGATGAAACAAATCTACCAGCAGCTTTCACGATACAGAGGACTGGGTATGGTTGTAGGCTATTGGCTTTATTTATTTGAAAAGTTCTCTCACCTTCTAGCAATTAATAATTTTGTCCCTTAGCAGTGGTAATCAGGTGTGAGCTCAGTGTCGTGGCCAAAGTTGTGTATTCAGATAAATAAAAATATTAGATGTAACCAAGAAAGGGAAGAAAGAATTTCAGTGGAGCGCCTCTTTCCAAATCTTACCCAGAAATTGTTTTTCTGTAGGTTTTCGGAAGTTTTTTCATTGAACTGGGTCTTCTGTGCGTTCTGGTACTCTTGTACAGACAGTTTTTAATACCGGTGATTAGAAAATGAATGAACCATACTGTATTTGCATTTGCAAATGCTGTTGCTCAAATAGAGACCAGTGCAACCTCTGGTAGCATTCTTCCTAGTTAGGACAGACCATCCCCTTTGCTCCGAGAAGTAAACCACATGCACGTGTATTGTTCAGGAAGGCGTAAGCAGTCAGTATGTTTAGGCATTGGATATTGAATCAGGATGCATTGCACTTCAATGCGACATAGCGAATACATGTAACTAATGAATACTGGAAAAGTTATGCGGAATATTACATAGAAAAATGCCAGTTAAGTAATTGTGAACTAAAATTACTTGGCAAGATCCCAGAAGTAGGCAAGATAGAGAGATGTTCTCCTGTTACAAAGGTAAAACACTCAGGGTGAGGGTGGAGATTTGGCTATCATGAGGGAAAAAGCATGCTACACTTAATTTTTTTTTTTCCAGTCTTTCTTTATGGCTATATATTTTATTTTGTTGCTTAGGTCTTCTTGCAACAGTGCCTTCTAATCCAAATGGAAATGGAAATGGAAATGGTGGCCTAATGGGCTATTCACCAGGAGAAAGCATTTCTGGTTGTGGTAGTACAGGAGGTCAGTCAAATTCTTTCAATACATAGAATTATTGGAACTGAACTGCACGAATGTCTTTCATAATGCCCTTGGCATTACGTATTGTAAGAAAGAACTGTTTTCACAAGACAGTTTTCAGTGCAAGTCACAAACATTTTCAAATTTATTCACTAAGTTTGGTAGTATTTGTATATAGACATCTTCAGATTTCTTTTTTTTAATCTCGAACATGTAAGAATTTTTTAACTTGTTCTTTTTTCCCCCTGAAAATTGCTTATTAACATGTATCAAACAGTTTGATTTCAAAAGCATTTGAATGTGACTTTCTTCTAGAAGTCTACAAGCATTCTGATACTGGTAATAAGGAGTGTTTTGTGAATTTCCAAGTCAGAACTGTTAATTTGTAAAGTTTTCTAATGGTAGCATTAGATTGCTTACTGGAATTTAATTCTACCAGAATGTCAACAACAGCATGGTGGACAGTGTCAGAAAGAACTTAATATAGAACTTATCATACAGTTTTTATGAAAATTATCTTAGACTATTAACATTCTTATTGTAACATTCAAAGACTAGTAATAACTAGTTACTAAGAAAAAAATAAAAAATAAGAACAGTATTAACATTGTATAAATCCATGGTGCATCAACATCTTGAATGCTATGTACACCTTGGACTCCTCATTGTAAAAGTATACAGCAGAACTGGAAATTTACTGCTTTTGTGTTCTCCTTAGGCTTTAGTCAAGGTTAGAAGCAGATTGGGGAGGAAGATGGACCTTATTGTTCTCAGCCAGTACAGTTCCTCTCGAAGAATTAAAGTGTAGACTCCTTAAAGCTGGGTGCTTGAGCTTTTATTTCTTTTAAGTTCAGAGATGTAGAAGACAGAAAGGGCTTAGTTTAAAAAATAAACAACATGCCCACTTTTTTTCCTTAAAATGTATACATATATACTTAAATGTATACATGTACTTACACTTTTCACATCAGAAGTGTATCCATCTTGTAGGAGGTTACTGTGTATTCATCTGAATTTGCAAGTGTGAATTTGGAAAGATGAAAGCATTAGAGCTTTGGATGTGTTATTGAGACGGTTTGGAAAAAAAAAAAACAAAACAAAACACAATTAAAGTCTGCCTCTTGAAGAGGCAGGGGGGGAAAACTCAACACTTAAAATTCCAGAACTGGAACTATATCTTCTGTTATGTTTAAGTCTTTTTCCTGCCTCTCCAGGAGCTCAGCTGGGAACTGGTGATGGTCATACAGTTGTTCAGCCATGTGCCCTGGGAGACTCTCATACAGGAGCAAGTGGAATTCAGCAGCAAGGTATTATGGCAGTGCCTGTCTGTAGAGGATCTCCAAATCCTTGCAACTATGGAAAAACAGACAAAACATCAAAATAACATGGATAGATTTTTGGTGACAGCTGCTGCCTACAACTTGAACTGGCCTTGTTTCTGTTCTTGAAACATAAAAATTATTTCTTAGAGTGAACTTGCTTATCTTGTCACTTCTCTAAAATGCTCATCTAGAACAATATTTGTATGTTTTGAGTGGGAGGGATCACAAGTGTGACTAAACAAAAATGAATAAACATTATCCTAGATTACTTTAAATGAAAGATACTGAAAGAAGTTCACTTCGTGTATTTGATAGCAATATTTGCATGCTATCTTTTCCCTGATTTCACTACCACTCTTCCCATATATAGTAAATTTCCACAGTTTTGTGTGGATATTCTCATATTGTAGAGGCAAATTTTTTGTTACTTCAACTATACAGAAACTTAAGCTGTGGTTTGTGATAGATAAAAGTTGCAGTCAAATTTAGCACAACTGTTTCTTTCTTTGCAGTCTTAACAGAGGTTGTGTGTTTACTGATCATGGAAGACTGTAATCTGTGTTTTGTTTAAGCACCCAGAATATAACCGGAACACCACAACTGTTCAGAATAAGAAATCTTGCAACTGCTTTTGCTAATTTGCACTATTTATGCAGAGCGCTCCGTGTCCAGGGTGCCAGTGGATCGTTTATGTGAACCAGAAAATAGTTTGCATCTTTCTTTAAGTTACTTGCATTTTTTTTCCGCAGCTAGTTATGCTAAGGATTCACTAGTATTGCTGTGACAGAGTAATAAGAAGGATGAGGAGACTTGGCAGAACAATTGTTAAAATTCGTAACAACTTTGAATTAAAGTGTTTGGATATATAAACATTCTGCTTGTTGCAAATATAATGCATAAATATGTACGCACTTAATATTGTTCACCGTGCATATATAAGTGCATATATATTTAACTGCTGTAGGCTGCCATGAGTGGGTTTTTTTGCATAAGAACTCTTCTGCATTTAGGATGGTTTCTGGCAGGATTTTTCTTGATGATGGAAAATAAATCAATTGGCTCCTTTTTGTTATTGTAAAGAATGTAATTGTACACTTGCAGTTCTAAATTTTATTTATTATAATAAATATCTACTGTATCTGAACAGGTTACTGTCAAGCAAGTAGTATCTTACACTATGCTCATGGAGACAATCAACAATCACACTTATTGCAAGCAGGTAATTTAAAGAATAACAAAAAAAGAAACGCTTTTCCTGAATATATGAAGGTGCAACAGAGTCTTAATGTAAACACTGGTTTTAAATTATCAGGAAGAACGGCCCTTGGTACTGGCATTAGTGCAGGGAAACGCCCAAATCCAGAAGAAGAAACTCAGAGCGTTGGACCAAAAGTCCAGCGACAGAGCACAAATTAAACTGGTAAGATTTGAGACACCTTGAAGTTATCCTGTTAATGAGTAAATTCCTCTACAGATTTTGTGCCTGTGATAACATTCATATCACTGCAATGCAAAGGATCCTAAATTATTGCTGTAAATATTTCAGTTCCAGGTACTGTACAAACAATACAAAATCCTGGCTCTAGAGAATTTATGAAGTATGAGGTAGGAAGTAGTTATAAAAATAGAACCAGATCGAAGCTTATCAGACACAGATTGAGGTGTTAATGGAAGGGAGATGGATAAACTGTGGTTTCACATACATTAGCAGAGCTGCTTCTGTAGCTTCAGTTACTCTCTGCTCCTGCATATCACCTTAAGTTGTGCCAGCAGCACTGTTTGTGTGAATGTAAGGTGATCTGAATCAGAAGACTAACACAACTTAAAAGGAAGGGCTCAGGGCCCGGATTAGAGCTCTAGACAAAGAAGTGGACTAAGCAGAACATGTTTTAGAGAGAGACTGCAGAAAACCTGCAAAATGTGGATGTAGTTACTGCCTGTAAAGATGTAGAAACAAGAAAGATTTGAAGACTTGAGCATTTGTCATTGGTCTGTAACCTAAGCAGGATGCTCAGATTGCCAAGTTTGTCAAGAAAAGCTGTAGTGAAAAGTACTTGAATTTGGAGAAGGAGGCATTGCTGATAGATACACACGAACAGGTGTGAAAATGTTTATACAGAAGCAGTAAATTGGAGAAGGACTTTGATGTGTATGAAATCATCAACATAGAGAAGATAACTGGATTTTGTGTTTTGTATAAAGTTACTTAGGAACAGGATAGAGAAAAGAAGGCCAAAGATTTTATACCTCTTCCAGTGAGCTTGATTTGAGAGGAATAAGGAAGATGACCTGAAAGACAAGTTAAAGAGTAAATTACTTAGGAGGAAAGCCAAAGAATGGAGGGGTGTCTGAAACAAGAGGGGACAAGGTTCCAAGATTAGGAGTGTGGCTGCATAGATTAAAGGTGATTGAGATGTCATTCCATCCTTATCTTTTACAAAAAACAAGTTAAGAGTTGGTCATTATGGAGTTTGAAGAATAAGTAAGAATAGCACATAGGCGAGATAATAGCATATGGAGAGACTTTGGAATTGGAAGATAGGGATTCTGTACAGCATATATAGAAGATGCATTCAGCACCTCTAGAGATGAAAAGGGAAATTCAATCCACTTCATTTGGATTTGACAGCAATATCTAATTTTGCTTGTTATGTGGTGTCAGCACTTTGACAAAGTTACTGTGGTGCATTATGAACAACTGTGTTGTACTGATTTGTTTCATTGAAGAACCACAGCATTGCTTCCATAATGCCTGTTACTTGAAGAAGTGAGCTGAGACCTTAGCAATTGATTCATCTGCTATTTTGTCACATACTGGAAGTACTGTAAACTGTGCTTCTGTGTTTTCAAACTGATTTCTGGTACTCGGATGGGCCTGAGTGGAACGTAATTCCAAGAGAGTCCGTGTTTCAGTAGCTGTCTAATCCTTAGTATGTGTAGATTCATTCAGCATCCATGTTTTGTATTGCAGAATTCCTTAGGTGCTCGTGTCTGTGTAGAAGAAGTGCCTGCAGAGCGAACGTCTGGTTCCTGTCTAAGCTCTTTTTCAATTGAGAGACAGGTTGGAGGGGTTTCTAGTTTGGCAGAGAAAACTGATTTTGTTAGGGGTGTTCAAAGCATGCTGCAAAAGCATTATAGTCAAATACAAAAATCAGCCAAGATCATACTCAAAAACACTGCTGGCAAAAGGATGTGCGCGCCTTCTGGATACCACTGAAGTACGGAGGTTGTTGGGTTTCTTTTTTCTTCTTTTTTTTTTTCCTTCCCCTTTTAGCCTCTAAGGAGTAAGAAATAAGAATTCTGAGTACATGGGCTAATACAAATGGGGACAGGGCTTCCTGCACTGAGAAGGGGGGAAAGAATATTCATCCCTTGAATTATTTGTGCCGCCTTCATAGACTCACGACAAACTGCTTATGAATACTTTTTTCTTTTTTCTTGCAGCATTATTGGAAGAGAAGATACCACTCAGAGAACACACAGGTCAAAATTCCTGCTACTCTGCATTGGAACTAAAGTGTTGTGAGAGTACATGTACTAAAATGACATAAATTTTCATAAATTATTTTCAATTGTTCTCAGTTGTTGCAAACAAGTCCAATTTTTGGAATGCATTATTTCTAACTGGCATTTCTATGGTTTTTAACTTTTTAATGACTCTTTCACAAAGGGCAAATTGAGTTTTGTATATAAAGTATTTGGTGAAGAATTTGCTAACTTAATGTAAATATAAACATTCATGATTAGCGATAGACCCATCAATATATTTTTGATAATCTTTCATGTATATGGTAGTAGGAAAAGCTGTAGTGATGTTCTGTAAAATGGATGGACATAGAAGGTTTTGAAGTTTTTAAATTGTTATTATTTTTAGATTCCAGAACTTGACCTCTGTATGATCAACTTCATATTTTCATAATGTAAGTGCTTAGGACTGTGTTTAATCAAATACAGTAGAGTTGTAACCTTTATTAATTGCATCTGTATATAAGTCATATGCCAATTTCTTGTTGAGTTGTAAAATAAATTTACTTGTATATGTCCAGTCCTTGTATTTCCCAGTTGCCTTGTTCAGTAATGACATAACTTGTTAATAAAAGAGAATTGTATATATAGATACATATGTCTGTCTTTTGTGTATGCTATTGCTCTGGTACATAGTTCCAAACAAAACTGTCAGGAAAAAAAGAAGGGAAATCTAATTTTTAAACTTAATCTGGAGGCCACGAACAGTGAACTATATTACCTTTCACTTCAAGTTTTATGATACTGAAGCAAAGCACTATCCAAATTATTCAGGCATTTTTGTTGAAATAGCATGTATGTATTCTTACCATTAAATATTTTTCACCAATGTGTTTAGTAAATGTTTCTTCAAAATCTAGGGTGGGGTTTTCGTTTTGCTATAACTGCAGTTTGCTATCAAGACTGGTAGTCTTTCCTGCACTGCAGCTAATTTGCTGCTCTTCGAGGATGTTGATTTCTAAAAACATCGGATTTGCTGACTATGCAGTCAATACTGTCTCACATGTTCAGAGAAGTTGTATCTAAATGTTTTCTCAGACCATTAAGGTCTCTGAAGCAGCAGTCTGAATTACTACATTTTACATATAACTAGGTCAGTTATCTACTTAAGTGGGTGCACAAATTAATTCTCATGTGGGAGGAGTTAATTATCTTGTTCTTAGTATCACATGGGTGACTTCCAGTCATGGGGCACTTCTGTGTGTTGGTTTAAAATTCAAACCAGATTTATGGGTTGACAACATACGCAGCAGGGCACTTGCTGCAGAATAAACTGCCCTGGTTCTGCCTGTTCCTAGATTTTAGATGATAATGTAAATATCTCTGCATACTGATTTGGACACAATAGCAAAATCAAAAGTACTACTAAGAAAATACAGGCATGCTTACTGTCTTGAGGCAGAGAATCTTTGATCTCAAAGAAGAAAAAAAAAAAAATAACAGTGAGAATGGAGAAGCAGATGCTAAGTATTTTCCACAGATCAGTCCAAGTAGAATGGAGACGTTTCCTAGGGACAGACATAACCAGTAGAATAAACAATTCTTTTGCTTGTTTAAGTAGTCTGGAAAATAAAAAAAGACTATAGGCCTATACTGTCTTAGGAGGTGTTTTATTCTGTCAAGACAAGATCATACTGGATTTTTTTCTGCTGACTTGTATTAAAAAGAAATCATATCATCTAAATGAAATATTCCACCTAGTTTTTATGACTGAATAGGCTATGAAACTCCCACAGAGAAACTTCATCAGGGTAAGAATATATGCTTAAATATTGCCTTTCCCCCAACCAGTCTGGAAGTTCAATAGCTAAAAGAAGACATTTCCCAAGGAGTTAATTTCCATGGTAAGTTAATTTCCCCCTGCCCCCCCCCTTAAATGCTGAAAGGAGGATTCCTCTTTGGGGTGTAGGCAAGTCCTGAGATTAGCAAAGGAAAATCTGTGATGAAGATGCTGTTTTGCTCGTGTGCTGGCTTGAATGAGTTCTGGTGTCAGGACTGCAGTGGAAGAAATGGTCTGTAAGCAGTTTAGTGTGAGAGAGGAGAGAAGTTTCCTTCTCAGTAGCAGTAGCTTCATAAAAGCCCTTTTCTTCATGTTCTTCCTTCCCACTAGTACTTGCTGTGACCACAAAACTAAATAAAACAAGGCTGAGGCTTTGGCTGCCCAGAAAAATTGACCAAAACTATTGTAACGTACGGAGGTCTTCTTCCCTTGCCCCTACTACCCCCATGTGATTTTCAAGGAGGAGTTGGACGTGTGTATGGATAAGGGCCAGGATATTGTTTCTTATTAGACCTCTCCTGCAGAAATGGAGCTTAAAGTATTCCTCAAGAAAGCTGTGTTCCTAAGCGATTTAGCTGGCCCTTCCCTGAGCTGGTAGGTGATGGGGAGAGGAGTGTTGTGGACTGAGGGTTTTTGGAAACGAAACCCCAGGAAAATGTACCCTGGAAGGGTGCGGGGAAAGCTGTAGCTGATACTTGTGATGAAAGAAGTAACTTTCAAGTGTCTCTAAACCTTCGGGAACTGAGTGTTTCCAAAGGAACTTGTGTGGCTTGTCTCATACTGGTGCTACCTGCTTACAGCGCTTTCTGAAAGCGGGGGAATGAAAGGAGTTACATGGAGAGCAAAGCTGCGAAGGCCCTGCAAAGGGGATCCTGGGCTAATTTCGAATGAGAAGTACCCACCAGAAATCAGTTTTCTGCTGGGCTTAGTGACATAGTTGACTGGTTTCTGTTGAAGAGAAGTGACGTTTACATGAGCCTTCCTGTAGCTTAGAAATCCTATCTGCGCTGGGCAGGAGCAAGGAGCAACAACGAGCTGCGATACGCCTGTTACTGCTCCCCTGGGCGGTGGTTGGAAGCCCGGCTTCCATGGCGGGGCTCGCTGCAGCCGCCCGCACATGCTTGGAGAATTGTATCCCTCTACCCACAGGTAGGCTGAGCTACTGGGGAGTCATGCACAGAGGTAAAAAAACCAAATCCCCTTCAAGTTCTTGATGTGTGTTTTAGGTAAAGCTATCGTTGTTGCCTACTAATAAACCCTGTGAGCTTTATTATTTTAAAATTATACTTTAAAATTTTCTGGTAAATTGAACCAAAACGTTCTGTGCAGTGCGTATCCTTGAAGCAGTTTTCCCTGTTTGCTGTAGAGTCAGAGCAACTCAGTCATTTTTTTGCGTATGAGACAGGAGGAAAAAACACCTCATTTCAGCGAGTTACAGGCCGTTCAGTACAGGCACCTGGAGGGGCACAGTTGTTGCCGCCGTTCGCACAGTGGCGTGACCCGCGTACAGCCTCAGCCGCTGCCTGTCGCTCGCAGTCGCGAGCGCACGGCGTCAGGGGCGCGTGGCGCGGAACCTGGCGGCCGCGCGCTCGCCCTCCGCCTCCCTCCGCCTGCGCGCAGGAGCGAACTGCGGCTGGAGGAAGAGCGGCCCCCCCCCGCCCCGCGCCGGCCCTTCTGGCTGCTTTACCGCTCTGCGGCTGTAGATGGCGCTGTCAGCGCTGGGCCGGCGCCGAGCCCCGCGGCGGCCGGCGGAGGCGGGGCTGTGCCGGGCGGGGCGGTGCGCGGAGCCCGCCGCCGGCGGGGCCGTCCCGCCGCCTCGCAGGGCGGCACAGCGATGGCGGGTACGGCCCGCGGAGGTGGGAGGTGCGAGGTCATCTTCTCGTGGAAATCTAAAACTGCCCTTGAGTGAGAACTTTGGGGTGTGGAAGGAAAAAAGAGGCCTTCCTCATCCAAAATACTCTGCCAGCAGCTGGGGAAGGGGAAATACGTAGAAATTACAGGATTGCCGTAGAGCTGCAGTGTTTTTCCAAATCAGAAATCAAATCTCTTCTATGACTCTAAAAGTTGCTTTTCAGGAACGCTGCCCTGTGTGCTTGGCTGCATAAACATACGTTCTCTTCTAAAATACGCTTCGCCTATTTATTTATTATTTATTTTAAAACTGGCTATTTATTTAAAAACTGAAAAAGTAGTCAAGCTTTTACCCACCTGAAGCACTTACTTGGCTGTCTCTGTCCCCTGGGGACCCTTGTGACCAGAGCATGGAGCCGGGACCCCTGAGATTTGGGTGCTTGTCTCTGCTCCATCCTGGACCTGCTAAGCAGCTTCAGGGAAGTCTCTGCCCATTCTCGAGGCCTTCCTGCACAAACTCGTGCTAGCGTAGCCATATTGTTCTGCTTTGTTATAGATCAGAGTGGATTAGATCAGATTAGACTAGAAGAAGCAGGAGAGAAAGAGAACCTCCTCTCTCTTGCTTGTGCTCCTTATTTCTAATAGAAAATTGTTGTTTACGCAAGAATTCCCTCCCTTAAAAGACCAACCAAACAAAATTCCCACACTTTAGCCATTACCTCGGCTTTCAACTTGAGTGTCTGTTGCAATTTTTTTTCCCCAGAAATTTAAAATTTCAAAGGTGGAGAAAATTTCTGGGTAGAGGGGAAATTTACATTGATCCAAAAAGCACAGGGACATTCTTAGCAGACACAGAGATAGTTTTAATGTTGATTTCAAGGGATCTACGCTCCTGAAGTTGAATCGTGTTGCAAATACAAAATTAATTCAATACTAAAGTTAAAAATAGAGTTGATTTCAGCAATTTTTACAAAATCTCCTGCAGGACAGAAAGATGGAAGATGCAGAAAAGAAAATGGAAAAGATGCAAAAAAAGGAGCATCTCTCTTCAGGATGCTGTTGCTTTGCTTGCTTGCAGTAGGGCTCAGCGCAAATTTCACAATCCAAAACTCTTACAAAAGAGCTGCAAAATACTCAAGTGCAGCCAATGTGCGGGATCACATCCGAGGACCTGCGTTTGGTGGAAGCTCGAGTACCTAATGCCATGTAAATTATACTTTTCTCTGATTTTCTTATCTCTGCTAATTACACCTAGCACAAGAAGATAATCTTGTTAACTGTGATTATTCTGACTGGGAGTAGCCGGTAAGCACATAAATAATTAATAAAAGAGCAATTTATAGACAGCAATTACAGAGAGGGAGGATTTTCTTCACGTCTGTTTGGCTTTCTAGAGCTTCAGACCATGCAGTCATCGCAAGGTCTTTAATTACCTGGGTTATACATGTTTCTCAAGTGCCTTTTACCCGTCCAAACTAGGAATATTTTTAAGCAAAGTCATCTTTACCTAGTGGTAGGTAGAAACAGAGCACTGCTCTGAGGAACAGCTTGCCCCAGCAAACATCATTGATGTTGCATTCAGACCTCAGAGTGACTGCTGTGCACAGGAGAGCAGAGGATTTCAGGGAAGCTTGAATGGATGGAGGAAAGACGATGGAAGTAGGGAAGGATTTTACAGAAACCTTAGAGAGGGAAGAAGGAAAATTAAAGGGACGGTGTAAGGTAAGTAGCCAGCTGAAGGAAAGAAGCAAAAAATCAGATAAGAAATGGAAGTGCATTGTCAGATGAGGATGCATGGATAAATTTAGCATCTGTTGTGTCTTGACGAACTGGATGATTAGTCCACTAATAATATAAGCCTTTTTTGAGGGGGCGAGAAGGAGAAGAAATGATCATTTGCAGATATTTTAGGTGTTACACAATGTTATGATTTTTTGAAATACTTACAGTGCACATGGCTTTGCTTTCCAAGTGTTTGGGGATTGTGATGGTTTTGGTCCCAGTCCTACTGTCGGCCCCACTAGGGAAGAGCATTATGGGGTAGCGCACCCAGCTTCACTCCCTTCTTGAGGGCAGCGGAGCCACTGCCCTGCCAGGTGCTTCAGCATCCCCCTTGTCCATTCAGCCAGCTCGGCAAAGCATGGCTGGGCATTTGAGAAGGCAGCTCACCTTGTGCAAAGTATTTGCATATGTGTATTTTTTCATAATTAACGTAGTCAGCCCTTGATTTTATTTGTGACATCAAATGCTATTAATTAACAGTACTTGCTGATGAGGGGCCCCCTCCTCTGCTGTGGCTCCTGTTGCCAGACTTCTGCCTGAGAAGCTGGAGCTCACGAGAGGCTTTTTCTCTGTGCTGCACATGTGTCAAGGCTAAACAAGCTGTGATTGTAGGTGCTTACTGAGCCTGTGGTGTTGGGTGCTTACCGAGTCTTTTGGCAATGTTCCATAGCTATGTCATCCAGCTCGGCTCGTGGGTAACACGGGTAGCGTCGAGCTGAGGGGCTGCGTAACAAAAGCTATTTGCGGGGCAACACGCACCTTATAGTCAGGCAGGGTAGCGTGGCCTGCCCCGCTGTAGTCCAGGTCACCATAGGGAGAATTCAGGACCGTTCCTTAATTCCTTGTAGCTGCCTGGGCTTGAGCAAACAGCTGGCTCGCTGGGGGACAGCTGCCGTTAACAGGGCTCTTTGCATGCTCTGGACAAGACTTAGAACCTGTAAATGGTCACACTTTGGGAAGCACTGGTTTAATCCTCTGGTTTAAGGACAAATGCGTTGAGTAGACGTGTAAAAAAAAAATCAACTTGCAATTGGTAAAGGAAAAATTACCTTAGTGCATGTTTGAAGGTAGTATCTGAAAGATTTATTACAGTTTTATGCTCCATACCATAAAACGTCACCCAAAGTAATGAAGTCTGTAGATAGAAGAAAAATTATTGTAATGTTATCTTTATGACTGCGTAGCATTTGCACTGCAAGGTATTTTGTCATGTGCTTACGGCCCTAATCAAACCTGTATTTGTGGATCCAGATAAAGAATAATGCAATTTTGAAACCACAACAGTACTGCTTGATGAACCCTCATTTAATTTGCAGTTTACTACCACCGACAGAAAATCCTGGGATGATTCTCAGGCTGTGTGTGTGCTTCCCTTGGAATCGGTGAGCAGGTAGAGTAGGCACTGGTGAGAGAAGTCACTCTCCTCTTTCTGCTCTCGTTAATGTTTCTGGAAAATCATGGCAAAAATGAAGCCCTGGGAGATGTTTCATATGCCAAGACTTTCAAATTTGCATACCCATCCTCAGGATCTAAATCCATATTTAGACAGTTTCTAAATAATTAATGACAGCAAAATGTAGTCAGAGTCTCAGGTTTGACCAAATTATCTCTCATCTGAAACTGATACAATAACCTCTTTCCTACAGGTGCCATGGCTCCGTAGCTCATGCCCAAATTCAAACTGGTACTCTTTTCCGTGGCCCTTGGCTGTTAGACACACTGAGCGCCTATAATGTCCCCAGAAATGAGCTAGCAACAAAATATGCAGGTGTGTGGGTTTATCTGTGTAGACTGTGTCCCAGGTTTAAGTCCCCCTCCCCGTGATCTGAGCAGAGCCTTGAGTCTTGCCTCCGGCCGCCCTAGCAAATGCTCCAAGTTTAAACACAGTTCTCTGTGTGTAGAGCCAAGCCTCAATTTCTAGGCATTTTGCATTGTTTGGTGGGTCCTGTTACTAGTTAGCGTGATTTATGTTTTACTATCGCTCCTGTGAGAGCTGGCATCGTTGTATGGAGCATGTTTACAATGGAGATTCCTGCGGCTTCACAGAGGTGGTGGTGGATTCCATTCCTCGTGTATCTTAGCTATTTTTATCAGATGATCTGGGGTGGGTTTCTGTCTCTACAGCTATCAGGACATGATGCGTTTTAACGTGGCAACGATTACGATCCGTAAGTTTCTTTCAGCCTCCAGTGTCCCAAAAAGGAAATCCAGATCCGCCCCCCACCTAAAGAAATCTTTCTCCTATGCAAGGGCACTCATTTCCAAAAGAGTCCCTTCTCCCAGGACAAGTATAGATGAATGGGTCCTTTTTTCTCCGATAATAACTGCAGTCTGACAAGTGTGGCGTCTCCACTGGATGCTGGAGGCGGGCAGGGGTGGGATCTCCTCCCGCTGGAATCCCTGCCGCTCTGTGCCTTGCAACTAGAACCCGCTGGCAGAGTTTCCCTCCAGTCTCCCTCTCTAATTTCTATCCGTAGTTCTTGTGCCCATCTGTGCACAGCAGAGTAGGCTGTGCTGTTTCTAATTAAGAGGAGAATTTTGAAATATCTCTTGCATTCTTGACCTTCGGGATTCCCTCAGACGGCGTCCCTCTGATGTAGGGAGAGCTCTCTCACGAGTTGCCACTCTTCATGTGAAAATAGGTAGGGTGTAATTTGCAAATATTTATAAAGAAGTTCTGTTCTGGCTAATTGAAACTGCTGTTAATTGCTCATGATTTCAATCCAGACAGCTGGTTTGTTTTTCTGCACCGCTCCCACAGGAGAAGTTGCATTACCCGGTGCCTCAAACCCCCAAAGGCCTGCTGGTTTGCATAGCATATTGTCTATCTACCGCATTTTCAGTAACAGTTGGCTGAGTAGTAAAGGCGACCGTGGCTTGTTCCAGGCATTGAGACAGAGAATAGACAATATGTAAAGCTCTTTGGCTTTGAAAATTTGGGAATGATTGCCCTGGGAGCCGAACGAGCACGAAGAAGAGAGGAAGCAGAGCTGTCTGCCTGGGCTCTGAGCAACACGGCAGACCTTCTTAGGAGGGTAGATGTTATAAAGCCTCTCGAACGGTAATCTGAGGTTAGTTCCTCTCCAAAGGTCAGGATGAGTATTACTTCACTTCTGCAGAGCACATTTCACAAGAAAACTATGCATGGGCGGGTAGATCCCACTGGACAGCTAACAACCAGGAATGGCACGAGGGAGGGAACGACAGGAAAGCTGATTGATATAATTCCTGAGAGACATCTATGAGAAGAGAGGGTGTTAGGAGCAACCAAGAAAATTCAAGCAGCTGCAACAGAATAGGAGAGATCGTTCAGGGCCCAATAAATCAGTAAGGTAATCAACAGCCATGTAATTACACGAATGGTACAAATGACTTAAACACGGCAAAGAACAAAAAGACAGACGAAAGGAAAGGAATCTGCTGTATACACATGCATATATATATATGTGCGCGTGTAGCCTTGTATATAATAAAAGGAATAGAGGATCAATAAAAGCAGCAGTGGTCTTGAAGGGAAAAGATTGATGAGTTGGATATTGCTGTGGAACTGAATGTCTCATTAAGGACAGTGAATGAAAAATGGTCTCTGAAAATGGGAAAAAAGAATAGAAGGAACTGAAGTGAAATCCAGGCAGCAGGGAAATTCAAAGCACCTACATATAAGTAAAGACGCTACTTCAGCTGCATCTGTGGGACCGTCTCACACCCCAAAGAGATCTGTGCAGTTGCCTTCAGCTCACAGCACCGTGCAGTGGCCTCTGCCGGCTCCGTGACCCTCCCTGCGAGAGCAGCCTCATCCACACAGCTGAGGCTTCGTCCCAGGAGAGACATCTGGACTGGGCTGCAATGTAGGCAAACACGCGTGGTGGCATTCAACAGGCAGGGCCTAGAAACCACAATGCTGCTGGCTCCAGTGGCTTCACTCCCGGACCCTCGTTGCTGTCTTAAGATCAGGCAGGATGAAGCTGGAGGCAGAGCCTGGTGGAGTCTTGTGGAGGGTAGTTCATCATGCCCGGTTGACCTGATGAGTCGGTCATCTTCCTTGGGCTTTACGTTAGGGCTTCGTGTTGCAGGCAGGGTGGGCCAGGAGGGCTCAGTCTTCCCCCTTCCCACCACGGCTTTACCAGCCCTGCCTGGCTGGCAAGCCCGGCAGCTCCCAGCCCTCAGCCAGCTGCAAGGATGCTTAGCTGTGTCTGGGGAACTAGGGCATGAGGAATAATTAGTTCAGACCAAGCAAAACCTATGTAGTGCACAGCCGGAGCTAGTAGTGTGGGACCTCTCGGTCAGTTCATGAGCAAAGGAATTGAGTATAGGTCAGATCCAAAGCCCCCTGACAGCAAGAGAAGATGCCCAGTGATTTTGGCTTTTGGCTATGCACTCCTCATGGCTGCACAAACTTCAATGCATTGGGGTGTCTTAAGCACATACTAAACATGACATATCTGATTTAAGCTACTTTTTGTTTCTCCTGGGACTGCTAGTTTTGAGGTGGTTTTAGAAGAAACTCAGTAGGTTAAACTGAGAAAAAAATAGTCTATCTATCTCAGAAGAGGGGCGGTGTTTAAAGGAAGCTGGGAAAAAACAGCCATCATCAGAAATGTTGGTAAGTTTTAATTGTAACACATAGAAAAACAATGGAATGAAAATGCTTTAGATAGAAAAGGGGTTTATTTGGATCATTCTTACTAATATCCACCCTGTGCCTGTTTATATTTGATATATTATACACGGTGAAATGTCCTCATTTCATTTTTAAAAAATGGCTTCAAGCACATGAAGTGTACCATTCACCCTTTTTTTGGGGGAAAAAAAAAAAAAACCAAAAAACAAACCCAAAAAACTTTTCTAGCTAGCAGTTGTATTAATTTGGGAAAGATAGTGGGAGTCAGGGGAGGAGGCAAATACGTACATCTGCTATGTATGAAAATCATTGTATTGTACATTCCTTATTTATTGCCATCTAACACTGTCTTTAATGGCAAATGCTAATGACTGCACAACTACAGAAAGTAATGAGGAGACAGAGTACACCCAGTAAGACCCTCCAGCCAAACTGAAACTCCCCATAAGTTCTCCATTAATTAAAATCTCTACAGATGGGTTCCCTTAATTGTAGGAAATGGAATAAAATCCCTGTAATTAACTCTTCACTCAAAGGCTTTTTTCCCCCCCCAGCATCTGGAAAGAGCAGCAGTGATTGTTTGGCACCTCATTGCTGGAGGCCACTGCTGCCTCTCCAAAGCAACCTGCTGCCCAAGGCCCCACACCAAAACCAGTCTCATCTCTTCACTCAGACTCCTCCAGCAACCCTACCACGCTGCACAGAGGGCTTTTTGTCTTCGTGTGGATCACAACACTGATATCCACTAGCACAATGCCCATTTCTCTTCGCTGTGGAGGGAAATGTTGGTTCTTCTCTAAGGTCATCTCTGCCTGTGCTGGAGGGTGAGCACCTCTTCTCCGCTGCAGCGCAGGGAGAGGTGCCAAGTTGTGGAGCACATGGTATCGAGGAGTGACCAAAGAAAACTTGCTGTGCCCCTTGGAGCAGCAGGTGGTTTTTAGGGCAGACCTTGCCTTATGATGAGTTTGTGAAGCATCTAGCAGTGCGGCACCACCAGTCCATGAGGACTGCCAGACAGTTTTGTGGGAATTTCTGCCTTTGTCTCCAGAGCTTACAGTTTCTTTCAGCACAGCTCTGATGTGCTGCCTTTTCTCTCTGCTCTCTCTGTGTCCAATCCCACAGCATTTCATGTCCTGGTTACTGCCTCTTTCTCCTCTTCCATCCCACTATCCCCTCTTGTTACCACCTTTCTTTGCACACTCCACGTCCTATAATTGTCTCAGCCTTTCTCGTTCAGAAAGTCATTTTCCCACCATTAGCTGTATCCACTACGCAGCACTGAATCCCATCTGCTGTCCTGCCTTTTCTTCTTCCATCTCGTCGAGTCAGTGTGTCAGAGTGGGGCACAGTGGAGGAGAATGAAATGGCTTCCTCCCTTTGGCAGCTGTAAACCCCCGGGTGTTTTTTCTTTTTTCCTTTCTGCTGCAGTGTGAGGCTCTGTGGCACGGGGAAGAAAACTTCCCGAGAAATGTAAAAATGTAATGCAGTGCCAGGCAAACTGAAAATTGTGTGCTCCAGCCCTACGACAGAGCAGCTGGGGAAGGGTGCTCGCTCCAGGCTGCCCAGCATCCCTGGTCTTCTGGAACAGCTTGTGTGTACTGCTGCTGGTAACACAAACGACCAAGGCATTTGAGTATGGATGGGCCCTGATCCCTAAGGGTACGGTAACTATTACCAGGAGCAGCTGCTACAGAGAGCACTTACATGCACTCCTTAGATAAGGGTGAAGTCGTTACCACCAATGTTAAATGTCCTTGGGGTGTGCAGCAGGTGAACCACACGGATGGAAGAAGCAGTGGCACCCTGCGCATGGTGAATTTCAGCACTGAGGCCCGAAGCAACATATTTCTGACCATGTACCTACTCGCACAAGGAGCTTTGTCGCTTTTTTGGGAAAGCCAGGGGACACCATCTGGAGAGAGGTTGCATGGTTGGAGGGTTTCAGGGGACCCATGGGCCTGGAAGTAAAATGGATACCCAGGGTCACTCTGCAGACTGCAGCCCTTCTTATACCAGAGTGGACCTTGGAGGATCCACAGCTCTTCATGCTTCCATGAACACAGCGCAGCTCTCCAGAGGGCGTATTCCTCTTACAACTCCTTTCCGCCTGCTACAACCAACAAGGGTCCTGGTATCTTGTCTTGGAGGAGCTTCTGTGTAGATCCTTGTTCTCGGGGCTTGCAGGCATGTCGGAGCCGTTCTCTGGGGAACCACAGGAGCATGGCACCAGCCACAAGGCTGACGTGCACGGTGGCTGCAAAGGCTCTCCAGAGAGTTGCACGAGAAGAGCATGGGGTGCAGGGGGCTGCCTTCTTCCACGCCAAAACTACAAAGATTAAGGTCTCTGCTGGCAATTCAGAGCACACCTGGCTCACAACTGCATGTGTCTCAGACAAACAGACTCAAGAGAAGGCATGCTGACACACGAACCTGAGGTAGGGGCTGCAAAGCCACATGGCGTCTTGCCCGTAGACTCAACTAAGAAAATGTACTTCATGCAACATGGGCTCTCCGAGCCAGCCCTGACTGGGAACAGCACTTTCAAAAGGGAGGAATATGTACGGGGCAGGGGGGTAATAAAAAAAAAAACAAACATCAGCTTTCCCTTTCTGCCACTCATTATTTATTTTACTGCAGTATGTTGGTACCCAGTCAGTACAAATCACTGCGTGCTTCTGCTGAAGGCATTTCCACATTGTGCAGCATGGCAGTGTACGAGGCAGATGTTTTACTGCTGCTTCCCACGCTTATCAGGAAGGAAAGCCCATAACTGAAATAATGACCATGTGATTGTGATTGCTCATACACTCTTTGCCTTGTTCTGCAACAGCATTGTCAGAGTCTTCTATCTATGGCAGTTGCTTTTTCCCTGATCTTTAGGATGAGTTAGTTTTAGGAATGCAAATCTGCTTTTAATCAGTGTTTTAAAAAAATAATTTTTCCTAGAAATAACTCAAGCATTGATATCACTGGAGTCACTTGTTCCCTGAGATGAGCTCTCGGCTGCTGTGAAACACTAGGTCTGCTGGCTACTCTGCAAACATTTTCAGACAGTAAAGAATTTCACATTTTGCTTCTTGTAGCCAAGCCAGACACCCTTCAAACTGCAAATGCTCACCTTCAGGGTGGGCAGCGCCTTTCTGAGTGTGGAGCGGGACCCCTGTGCTTGTGCCCATGTAAGGCACTAACCTGTTTCTCAGGGGAGCTGTGTCCAGTTTCCCACATTCACATACTCAGAGCAAGTCAGTTCAGAAAAATGTTTCAGAAATGAAGAAGGAAGCCTCAGACTACATCCTCAAAAATTACATAGCTTCTGTAGAAGCCTTTCACTGCAAGTCAATTTTGAAATGCCTTGATATGCCTTAGAAAATAGGGAAAGGTAAGTATATTCGTGCCTTGTAAGGCCATTGGACATCACGCAGCAGTGCCACACAGGGCCCCAAGATGCCCCTTTGTCACGCTCCTTGAAGAAGGTGCACTACCCCTGTTGCTCTTGCATATAGCATTTACTTTCTGCTACGCTCTCAGCTCCTCTCAGGTGACTCCTGATCTTTCTGTCTGAGAGCCCACAGCCCAGTCCAAGCCATTGCTTCTGAATCCAGTGCTCCTAACAAAAAGGGGTTCATTCACCTGGCAGAGGGATCTGTAGAGAAATGCAAAACAGCAAGTGGGGTTCAGCAGAACACTCGAGGGTGGGATTTACTAGAGAGCAATCTAAGCGTGTGCTTAAGTGCACTGCTGAGTCCCTGCTGTAACCTCTCAGTCACCAACAGACATGCAGCTAGAGAGGCGCCAGTCTTGGTTGCACAGAATATAGGATAAACAAGACTTTTTTTATCCCCCCCATTTTCAGCTCATTAGCACTGGGTTGGCTGTAAGCTCAGAGTCCCACACTGCTTCCCACAGTCTGCAACAGTCATAGTACCATAGCCTCCTATCCTCTGCATTGAGCCAGAAGTGATGTGGATACCCAGTTTACCTCCCTCCAGAGGGTAAACCCTGGTGTCACTGGAAGCCTTGTTCTCTGAAGGGCTTAAACTGCTCAAAGGGCAGGACTTGGGTCAGACTTGCTTCTCAGCAACCTGAACAGAGCTTCTGCACATGCTTAAACTTGGGGATGTGGATAGGGAGGACTTTTCCTCATTCACTGCTAACAAGAAGACTGACTCAAATTTTAGAAATGCTTCTCCTTCTACCAAGGCTATTTAATCTGCAGGGGTACACCCAGCAAGTGATTTTTCTCCATCAAGTTTTGATACGTATTTCAAGAGACTGCTTCGTGCAAATTGCTACCTCAATGACTGTGCCTTGCAAGCCTGTATGCTGACTTAATTCACTCCACTAAACTCTCTTTAGCAGAAGCAATTCCTACCTAAAGGCAAGGTACCCACTGTCACCCTGTGAATTTTAAATGCCTCTTTTTTTTCCTTTTGCTTCAATGACCTTTGCTGTTGAGCCATCAGATACTATGATCAGAATACAGACTTTTTTTTCCCCACTGCATGTATAAGATTGTAAAATTATAAGCATTGATTCAATTGTACATTCAGCTTGTAAGAGGCCGTCTAGTAGCCACAGCGAAGTCCTGCTTTTCTACTGCTTACTGAGTGAAAAGCAATTTTGTTTAGCTCTTCCTAGCCAGAAAGCATCCTGCTGGCTTTTCACACCACAGGCTTGTTCCCATGCCTCCAGAGTCAATAGGGGTTGCGTCATTGATTTGGGATTTGGGTTTTTTTTAACTCTTTATTTTGTAAGGTAGCTTATAGGCAGTAAGGTGATGTAGAGTCTGATCCTGTCAGTACTAAAGTCAATACACAATGCTCATGGATTTTGGTGGACTGGATTAGCTCCTTAGTTATAACTACATTTGCAGGGAGGTGAGGACTGTGAAACAGGCCTAGCTTATATCTACCCTGCTATAGACCCAGGCACAGAATCTAATTTGATATCCTTAGTCATAATCATGTGGGAAATCACTAGATACTGACTTACTAACTCCATGAAACCAAAGCACAGCCCGGCAGCTCTCATGATGTTGGTCTTTGTAGGAGTGACCCATGTATGCCCAGGCGCCTCCGCCCAGAATCATTTCTTACGTGTAAAACTGCAGGCTAAAACCATCCAACATAAAAGAAAACATTATGTGTCAAAACACGACAATCTTTGGACATCTAACTTATCTGTTACTGGGGTTGATACCTGCCCTTTCCACTAATCTCTCAAGGGAAAGGAGAGATTGTTTTTGTTTTCCAGCTCTGGCCCACGCAATGCTGTAGTCAAAGGTAAATATAACTTATCCGAATATATTAATTTCTCATTTGAGCAATGTCAACTTTAACTGCTTTTCACATACCAAACTCATTTTATATTTTTAAACCTGCTTTCTATTTTGCTTTCTACCATTGACATGTTGCAGTAGGTATGAGCATGACATAGAAAAACAAGAAACAAAAGCCTCAAAGGGGCTGGTGCTTCTGGCTAGTTTGATTTGTTGTCGTTATTCTTTATCTTGATGGTATTGACTTGCCCTCCCCCAGCAGTACCCAAGGTCTTTCACATGAGACTTGTTCCTTTTTGTATTCCTGTTAGGGAGAATTGTGTGCAATGGCATTTTTTTAGGAGGGCATGTTTATAAATGTTCATGTACACTAAATCAGCCGTTCTCAAACACAGGGCATTTGGTCTGAAATAGGAGATTGAGCTTGGGAAGAAGCGACAGGACCAGAAACATTGGAGAGCAGCGGTACTTGCCGCTAGCTAAATGTAGCTGGGAAGAGAAAATGATCCTATGGAAACACTTCCACTGTTCTTACCTTTTTTCAAAACTTCTGGGGCCAAATTTGACCCAGTAATATTTTTAATTTTGGGACCTTCCAATAGAAATATTGATGCACTTGGAAGGCACAGACTGACAGTCAATGACTCATCAATCTTATTTTATGGACTGCCTCTGCCTCTCAGCTCTTCTAATTAAATATTCATTGCTTGGAAATGCCCTCCAGTGCATCCTTGCTGGTTCATTATAATCCCCTCACCTTGGCTCTGAAACCTCTCCTGCAGATCAAATGCAGCAAACTGCTGCTCCTTACCAGGGCAAATCTTCCACCAGCTCCCCAGGTTTGTGGAGGGTGTCGTTGTGCCCCTGGGGCCCTGAGTCCCAGGTCCTACTTGGGTCCACCGGCTCTGCTGTCAGCCGCAGAGAAGCCACGGCACCTTCTGCTTGGAGAGGACCCTCTGTCTTCATCAGCGCTCAGACTCTCAACCTGTAAACTCACTGAAAGCTGTTGAAATTGGAAGAGGATGAATCTCCTGTTGGTGTGAACTGCAGCAATGGCATTTAATTAAAAAAACCCCACAAACAAAAAACAACCCACATGGCTTCTCTAGCTCCACTGATAACTTTCCATGTGGGCCTAGGTCAAATGTGACCAAAGTCCATGAAGATTAGGTCTACCACTTTTCCCCAATCAAGACAAACAGATACCCAAACATTTTTCGTCTGATGTGATCTGTCTCTCCTAAAATCACAGTGCTTGTTTGCCTCCCTTCGTTTCTGCATGTTGATTATTATTTCCTCCAATACCTGTTTTAAAAAGTTGTATATGAGGTCAGACTAATGAGCTGTACTTTCTAAATGATTTTTTCCCCAGCTCAAGATCCACCCCCAAGTCTTTAAAACTTTTTCAGTCATTTAAGTGCCTGCACAATCTCTACTACTTCTCGTGTGTTAACAACATTGCAATACTCAGGGAAGATATGCATAAGCTTGAACTGTCAGTACACATGTTATCTGGCTGTTCAACATCAGATTAAGTTTTCAAAGAAATTGAACATGATGCAATTTAAGACTTTGTCTATCTCCAGCCTTAAATTTGTATGTATCATGAAATAGCCTCTGCTCAGTACTGCCATCCTATCAATAGTTAACAAATGTAGGCAAAAATGTTCATCTGTTTCATTTACTTGAGTCTCTCAGATCAATAGAAAGAGTCTCTTTTTTTTTTTTACTTTCCTATGCAAAAATGTCATCAATTATTAATCAAAGCAGACTAGATTTCATTGAAGATCTGACTTCCTGCAGCAAGATACAGTATCCTTAAATGTTAAAGGTGCATTCTTTCTTAAAATGCTGCATTCATAATTGCAATATGAAATGGATGCAATGGTGAAGCCTAAATGAGCGCAAGCCTGAAACGTGGACTGCAATGCTTTCACATGCAAAGAGCTTTAACATGAATACCACAAGTGTGCAGAACAGCATGCTACACAAATGGTCCTGCAGGACTTCAACAGAAAGCCGTCCGTTTCCCCATCCCTAAGGATTGCTCTGCACCTCTGGGGGGCACAGTGGGGACACCCACTCCTTTTCAAAGGGCAAACAGGCCCCAAATCCAGACTGCCTTTGGAAGAAGAAGTGGGGGGTGCCAAAAGCTGAATTTCAAGACTGGGGGTTTCTTTCCTGCAGTGGTCTCTGGTGACCCTCACCCTGGATGGCAAAGAGGTCCTGGGAATCCTCAGCCTGCCGGGGCCATGCCAGGAGCGGGGCTGCTGAGGGAAACAGGGATGTTTGCTGGATTGGGACTTAGACCTTGCATCAACTTTCAGCAAGCAGCTTCCAGTATTTATTTTAAAGCTCTGTTGGCTCAGTTTAAGCCATGCCTGTCACGAGCATTATGTTCAAATGCAAGCTAAAATGACTTAAAGACACATTTAGATGGACTGTGAACCCTGTCAGACTTGATAACCAAGGTCTCGCTTTCTTTTTTTCACATGCTCAATTTATTGAATATGTACAGAGAATGAATTGAAAATAAAGTGCTGTATTTGTGTGACATATTTAAATTATGTATCAGTAGCCCAAGACACTGTGGTTAGCCATTAAATAAACCATCGTAAACAGACCAGTTCAGAATGATCTATTTCTATATTTACATTTGTGGCCTAAGAGAGGAAATGGAAGCTTTTCACAGAGGAAAAAAAATCCATCCATCATGGAGTCCTCCAGCTAAGGTATCCAGTGCTAGTAAAAATGGTATTTTAAAACATAGTATCAAATGGATTTCCAGCTTCTCCTAGGAGTTGAAGGCAGTCAACTTTCTTTGCGTTACCTTTTGGGTTTTATATGATGTATGTGTTCATTTTGAGAGAAATGTAAGAACAGTTTTCTGGCTGGGCTTTTTTTTTTTTTTTTTTTTAAGAAAATTGTTTTCTGTTAATTAAATTGGAATTCATCCCTTTGAAACTCACCTGCCGCAGAGCTCAGCAGGCAGGAAAAGTCCTGCTGGCCCTGGAAACATGCTCCAATTAATTGCAGTTGGACCAGAAAAAATGGCACTTCTCACAACAGCCTCACAGATTCAATGTGCGCACTGAAGTGTGTGTGCTTTTCTTTTTACGGCTGCAGCTCCTGGAGTTGTGAGATTCCTGTCCCACTTCAGTTGTCCTTTTCAGAACAAAAAGAGGGGAAAAGTTTCTACCTGTAATTGTGGACGAGATTGAAAAAGGGAACCCCTAGGACTCAGGCATGAGAAGGTAAGTAAACGTGTCTCAGGTTGGCATAGTAAACCCATCTCAGTAGTGCTTTTTTGAGTCCTTGCCTCATGATTTTGAGAGACCAGAGGTTGGTTGTGCTGCAGCAGGATCAGGCCCTGTTGTTCAGAGCCATAAGGTCAATTATGCAGGTGGCAGGTGACTTAACACAGGTGATCTGGAGTTAAATGCGCACCTGAAATGTATCATCCTCAAGTGTGTGGCTGAGGTGGGACCTAACTTCCTTGGAGTATCCTACCCCAGGTTCTCTTTGGGTAAAACATTATGAGACTGAAGTCAGCAAAACTGAAGCAATTCTTGGAATCCTGCTCTGCTTTTCGGTAATTGCATTATTTATCTAATTCACATCTCAGTTAGGTTGAGGAAAGTAAAGCTCAAGTTTCACTTTCTTCTGCAGGGCTCTGGTTAATTTAAAGTTCCTATCTGCATCCTTTAGTGCAGTGCTGCAATAGCAGCAGCAGGTGCTCTAAGGAAGTCCTGGACTTTGGGGTTTACTTTTCTAGGGGAATATACACAGAGAAGAAGCATTTTTATTGCTTAAAGAAAAGGTTTGTAACCTGCTGACTTCCCTCCATTTTTTTCTGTGACCTTACTGTGTTCGATTTACGCTAGTACCTGATCTCAAGCAATGAACCTCCTAGCTTTCAGGAGCTGAGCAGTCTGTTTTGGCATTCCTGATAAACCCCTTGAAAACCACAGATACTATACAAAATGTGAGTATTCAGAGATACTATTTTTCTGTGACTGTGCATTTTTAACCCAAGAACAGAAAAAGCTTCTTGTGTTTACATTTTGCTATCACAAAAAAGCCCAGCCACAAAGGCACAGAAAAATCAACGCTGAAAAACCCCACAAGCTTGCTTTCTCCTTTGTATAAATATGCTGACTTACATCAGCTGAGATCTGAACCCACATGGGAAACCCGAGAAGCTGCATCTGAGTGTCAAGAATAGGTCCTCCTATATTAATACCTTGTAAAAAGGGGAACAAGCTGTTCTTTAGAAGGAAGAAAGATTACACAGCTCTGTATGTGAATGATGGATCTATTACCCTTGCACAATTTCACTAAAGATTTTCTTGGCGAGGAAAATGCTCTGGGAAAGCATCCCTAAAAAATCCAATGTTGCCAATAGTGTCAGCCATGCAAACACCACCTCTGTGTATGTCACCGTATGTAAACCCAGTGAGCTAAATGTTTAACTGAATATTTCTGTTATTCCCTTCTCACCCTGAGAACTGTTTGCATTAGCAAACAAAGTCTAATGTTTATGTACACAGTCACCCACTCTGTCTCCCTCCATCATTTAGCTTTTATTCTGGAGAATTATTCTCTCTGGTGATGCAAGGGGGCTGTAATCGTTCCACCGAGGGATCCTGCCTCTCAAAAGAGAGCTGTACCAGTGGGGCCAGAAGATAAAAGCTGGGTCTGTGCACTTTAATTGACACCAAAAGTTCTTTTAATCAAAAGCAAAAGGCACTGCCATGGTCTGTCTGTGACTGGAAGAGACACGGATGAGGATGAAAAGCAGGTCTCTCACTCCCTCTGAAAGTTAACCCAGGTAGAACGAGAATTGCCTTTAGAGCAGAGGAAAAAAAATACTGCAATTAAGCCCTTAGCATTCACGTCGTGCTGGTGACCGGAGAAGTCCACAGTGGCTCATGAAGGTGCGTTCTGTTTGTTCCTGGGGGCGAAGCTGTGGCACAGAGGTGAGAGGTTTCTTCAAGGCTGGAGAGATTCTGGAGTAGAAACGGGGTGAGAAAGGACATTTTGTGATGCCACGCTTGCGGCTCTGTCCCCTGGAGCCCTGTGCGTTGTATCGAGGAAGCTGTGAGACACTGATTGAAGCTCCAACAATTTTCTCCCCTCTGTGGCTGGTAAGTGAGTGCTGTTGTGAAAATAGACGCTTTCCAGTCATCCTCATTGCTCCTACAAACCACAACAGTAAAAGTGGCGGGAATTGCCTTCCTCTGCCTTTGGGTTACTAGGAAACTTGATCTGTTCCCTTGAATTACTGTCCAGTCTTTTGTTGCCTATAAATTATTTTCCTCGACACCAAAGGGGGACGCTTCAGTGGGGCTGCAGAGTGCACTACATATAGTCTCATGCTCAAATGTTATAGTGGTGGGCCATATTTTAAGGCTCTTGGTGCGTAGAAGGAACAGCGTGTGTGTGTATATATATATATATATGTAAGAAAAACCTGCAGAATGTGTCTGCTGTTCCTAGCTGAGTTAGGGCCGTTTATGGGGGAGTGCTTCCCTGCTGTGGGATGATGTACTTCATGCTGAAGGACATGGGGCATGGCGAGGGGAGGTGGTTCATCAGATTTTGCTAGGAAACACTCACCTTGGTGTGGCTGGCCATAAATGGATGACAAGCATGCCACAGGGACATTCACGCAACCATCCGCAGGCAAGCCATGACGAGGAAAAAGCAGTCATTTGAGGATGGTGCCCAACACAGGGGTCGGTCTCTGCACACCCTTTGGCCCTGCCTCCCTCCAGTCTGGTTTTGGGGATGCCACAGATGATGGGGACCAGCCCGACAGCAGCTCAGGCTGTGGCAAGAGCAGTCTCGTCCCAAGGCGAGAAACCCACCACAGCAAAGTCCCTGTGGGCACAGGCGTGACTGGTTTTACATTACCCTGCGGGGTGGCAGGGTGCTGGGGGAGGCAGCAAGGCGACCGCGCATGCCCGGCAGCGGAGAGCCAGCTCTGTTGGAGCAGGGGAGTTTTGCCACTGATTTCAGCAGAGCTGGGATTTTGGCGCTGGTGGTACCACACAAAGGAGCACCCTCCTGTCCTAGACGAGCTCAGTTGCTCTCAGAGATGGGTGTCCTACCCCTGTTTGGAGTAAAAATTTGGGAACTGCAGATAGCAGACAAAGCACAGAGC
Source organism: Gavia stellata (assembly GCF_030936135.1). Taxonomy (NCBI): domain Eukaryota; kingdom Metazoa; phylum Chordata; class Aves; order Gaviiformes; family Gaviidae; genus Gavia; species Gavia stellata. The sequence continues at coordinate 60,886,498 of NC_082597.1, read as the reverse complement.
TGTGGTGAAACAGAGCTCTGTTCTTCCATCTTTACACAAACAAAAGTACCATTGAAAGCAGTAAGACATTGAGGCCTCTGACTGAAATATATATATAAAAATACATATAAAAATTTGATGTATTACAGTTTCAGCTCTGCACTTTCCCTTGATTTTAATTTTCTCTGTGGAGTTCAAATACAGAGTCTTCCTTCACAGCTTATTTTCAAAGCTTTTTTTTTGACTTTCATATTTAAACTCATTTAAGGCCCTTAGATTTTTTTCCCAGCTGTGGAAAGCAAAGACAGAGAGAGATAGAAAAGTGAAAGACTCTTTTACAATACTGGAACCTTTAAAGAGCATCCTTGAAATATAGAAAAAACCCACAAAAAATAATGTTTCAATTTTTTAAAGGAAGTTATATTTTTGAGTGAAGCCTTTTCCCATTTTAAGAGTATGAAATAATTAAAGTGCGTGCATAATTATGCTTTGTCTCTACACCTGCAAGTACTGTGGATTTTTTTCTCACTTTTGCTCCTATTTTATCTCCCTTACATTACCAGTCAGATACTGCTTCCCAGGCAGGTGCCCTTGGAAAGGAGAAATGCCCGAACTTATGCCAGAATCACTGTCCTGGTTCTTTGGCAAAACCAGGTTTCCGACATGTGCCATGTGCAGCACATGCCCTGCCCAAGCAGGTGACTATCTCAGGGCTTTTGTCCAGCAAGGGTGGGTGCTGCTCCCTGGGGTTTTGTTTCCATCCTTCCCTGTAGCTGATGTGGCTGCTTCTAATTTTCTTTGGTTGTTGTGGGGAGAAAACAACCAGATTTGTGCATTCAAGCAGATTTGTGCAGAAACAAGCAGTGTGGTTCAAGTGCCTCTCAGACATCCGAGCATCACTGGATGACTGAAACTGTTGTTAATGGAGCTGCAGCCCTCGTCTCAGCCCACTCCTTCGCAGGTCTGAGGAGCCCAAGATCCCTGGACCCACTTATGCAGCGCAGCTGGCAGAGGCAGCCTACAGACACAGCAGCTTGTTTTGGGGCTCTACTTTGGGATCTGAGATCACGGGGGGCTCCTGGGAGCCCTTTGAGGACAGTGCGGTGCCAGCTGCAGTGCGGTGGGGACAGCAGCTGGAGGCCACGACCAGTAGTGAGCTCTGGCAGGCTGGAGTTCATCTCTCCTCTATAACCTATACTGCTGTAAAATGCTGATTCACTGAAACCTTTTGCAGACCTTTGCCTGTTTCAGTGACCATTTGCTTCAAATGGATCCCTTCCCAGCGCTCAGCCCTGACCTCTATCACGCAGACCATTACTTCACCCTCCAAACCCCACGCCCAGGTAAGGCTTTTGCTTCCTCTCCCAAATGCCTCCAGAACTTTGGATGGGTCTGACTTCACCCTGGGAAAGAATGGGGCAATGTCTGAAACTACATATTTCTTTCCCCGCCTCAGAAAGCAAAGTTTTATTTCTTTATTTTTCAAAGAAATAGACTAAGTTGGAGAAAGAAAGTGAGAATTTTTGTATTGCAAAACTTGATTCACTGTATCACGTTTCCACTGTACTGTTCTTCCTCCTCCAAAAACCTCTTACTCTGTACCTCTTCAGAGGACTCATTATATTAATATTGCTGTCCGTGCTGGATTTGGAAGCTCAGTGGCTGGAGAAGAAGGCAGGGAAAGAGGCCACGCTTCCCTAGGAGACACACAAAGCAGGCTGGTGCTGGGGCCACCCAGCCTTACAGGGTGGACACTCTCCTGAAATGCTTTTCAAATGCCGGCAGCTTTGTGCACTAGCTGTCATAGGAGCAGCTGGGTTAACTCTTTCAAGAGTAAAGCAAGCTGCTAGCAACCTCGGGAGGTGTCTCTTAAATATTGAGGTGCGGGGGTATCACTCAGACAATCTAGGGACCGTGAAGGTCATCCCGGAGGGCTGTCTCCGACACTGGTTGTTCACAGCCCCTTCTTACCCTGGATAACAGGAAAATTTTCTTCCCATGGAAGAAACTCCTCTAGCTGAAGCTGAGGATGACAGCTTCCCGCTTAGAAAGCTTGGAGTATCCCAAGGAGCTGCTTGGAGCCTCCTGCTAGCAGCTGTGTAGCCTCCAAGTCATATGCAGCTGACTTTATTGGGTGTCTCTCCTGAAATTTGGGGGCATTGCCAGGGATGCTGTGTTTGTAAAACACCCTGGTAATACAGGCGGGGAGGGTGGTGAGTTAATTTCTTCATTTTCTCTGGATGAAGCATTTATTGGTGCAGCATAATTAGTGGGGGTGTGTGCAGGTGTCTGCCATCTGGAGTGCTCCCAACTAAGTCAGGAGGCTAAAAAATGGGTTGGGAGGCTCACGGAGAGTGTGAGAGGGAAGGGTGCGCTGGCTGGGAATAGCAAAGGGGCTGTGAGGTGCAGGGACGTAACTCTCAGCCTTGCCCAGAGTCTTCCTCGCCTCGCAGAAACACGCCATTACAGCGGTGGTTTAACCCACTGCGTGGGGAGAGGTAGTGGAAGGAGACGAAGGGTGGTGGGCACCACGGAAGAGTGGAGGAGTTTGCCCCTGCTCATGGAATGGACACCTTTTCCAGCCCCCTGTGTCAGGGCAGTGGGACTTGACTGCTTGTCACCACCATTAAGTTTTGATCCCACTGGCCAAATCCAGCAGACTTTGAGAGGAACTCAGGAGTCTTGAAGTTAATTATATATTCTCAGCAGATTTATGAAGAGGCTCATTAAATCAAGGAGGTGGACCCAGACAGGAGTCGACAAAGGGGACCATGCTCCTAGCTTGATCCAGCTGATGCCGGTCCAGCATCTTGCCCATGCATATGTCACCAAAAGCAGAGGGTAGGAGCTAGTTATTGCGGGGATGGTGAGGTTTGCTGGGAAACAGAAGATGCAAATCTGTGGAAACACAGGCTCCATTAATTTCACTGCTTTGTAAATGAGGGTGGGGGAGAAGGAAGAAGAGCAGTCATTCCTAGGATGCTTGTGATTATTAGGACAAATCCACTAGAGCTATGAAATTAATATGCTTAATTGTGCTAAGTCTCTCGATGTTCTTATGCAGAAGTAACTTTTTTTCCTATCAGATCTTTTGTTAGATTGTTAAAAAATAATTAGAGGGGCCCAGCTAGAGCTCAGGGTGGCCAACCATGTGAATAGGATTGTATGTGAGCAGGAGCTCATCAGGTGAAAGCTGAAGAAGCAGAAGGAAAATCTCAGGTTCAAAAGAAAGCATTTCCAGAGGCCAGGAAGGGAGAGAAGCTGAATGTTCTGCCTGTATATGAAATACATGTCTCCAGCTAGATTTTTCAGGAGGATTACTCTGAAGGGGCTGTTGTGGCTTTATTTCTTAAGCATGTCAGAGAGCTCTTCTAAGATAGTACTTGCATGTCCACTCCCTTTTGTGACAGTTGCAGATTCTCAGCAATGCTTGTTATGACGTCTCATTCTCAAATGCATTAAAAAAAAAAAAAAGTAGAGTCACACTTAGCCATCTTTTCTATGGGGACCTGATAGATTTTCTGCGTGTTATACAACTCTGAGCATCTCATGAGCAACTCAAGTATTTTGTATTTAAAATGGCACAAACCCACTTCCTAAACCAAAGTTTGAGACATGCCATTGAAGGGGTCAATAAAATGTTTGTTCTTTATTTTTTTTAAACAAGTAAATGTGTCCTGCTCCTGCAAATGCAGGCCATTCAGCTATGCCTAGACTCTAGGCTGCAGAGCAGGATAGGGAACCCATTTGGCTCTTTGAGATGGATATTGAGGTGCCTGGTCACAAGAGAGTGATGGTCCCAGCGGGATGAATGAGCAGCTGCTGGGCTCTGTGATCCTCTGGGAAGGCTGTTACTGGTGCTCCAGCTAGCTCATTTTCAGCTGAGAGCTGCAATGTGGACTATCAGACACACAGTGGCTTTAAAGCGGAGGAGAGATCTGAGCTGTAATTTTCCACCAGGGATGCAGGTCTTTCCCTGCATCACTTTAAGTTGGGATAATTCATAAACTTTCGTGTAGCAGCACATGGGGACTCCATTTGAAACCGGGCTCCCTCGGCTGCACTATCGCACAGCCACATAGTAAAGGCACTCTCTGCCTTGAGAAACTTCTCCCATAAATATATAAGGCAAAGGATGGGCAGGGAGAGGGAAGGGGCTATCACGTAGCTGGTGAGCCTGGGTACCAGAGGCAAGGATAGCAGCAGGGACCTCCCGAGTCCCAGTCCAATGTCTCTGCTAGTGTTGCCCTCCTGCAGAGCCCCCCGTCTCGCTGTGGTTCGGTCGGCGGTGGCAGAGACAGGAGCCTCAGAGGCTCAGCTCCTCGCTGGTGGAAAGTTGTTCTTTCTGCAGCGCTTTGGGGGCTGACTTGCTAATTGGAGAGCTCTGCTTTCACTGCTTTTCACTGCCTCCTGAGCTGCTCATCTGATGGTGCTTGCTTCCCTCAGTCAATCCAAAGCAACATAAAATGCCATGCCAAACTCTGCCAAAACATTGCACATCTGCCAGGCATTATAATTAGAAGTAATCAGGCTCTGGAGGGGTTTTGCTGCCTGCAGCACAGAGTGCTGCAAAAGACACTGGTATCCAGGCCAGCTCCACATTCGGGGCACTGCTACGCCTGAAGTTAACCCTTGAGCATGATGTTGTCCAGGCAGTGATATTGCTGTAGGGCTGTACAGGCTGACCAAGCAGGCAGTGAATCCAATCTGTTGTGTAGGTGCTGCCTGTGCTGCACTGGATTTCAAATCTTGCCGTAATGCCTGATGTGAAACTCTGCAGGCACGTTTTGGTGGGTGAAAGTAATGTGTGTAGGAAGCACGGCGGTCAGTCCCAAGGGATTGAAAGCAACAGCCCACGCAAGGCAGAGCAAACCTGTCACGTTGGGCAAAGCTGTTCTTATATAAGGCCCTTTGGTGCTTCTGGTCCCGTATGCAGCAAGACTGTGGCTCCTCTGGTCTCTTGTTTGCTGGATGAGCACATGCTGGCCTTGTTACGTGGCACCATCGTGACTGCCGGCATGGCTCTTGTTGACTTTGATAAATGAAGTACTGAAACCTGACTGCCATTCTTCCATGTGCTTTCATGGTAAAAAGGTGTGATTTTCAATTCTTAGGCATCTTTCTGTATCCACACAGGAAGAAGAAAATCTGGGAACTGATTGTCCACAACTCCTGAAACAAATCAGGAGTACTGATTTGTACAAAGTGTAGGAAACTCCCACGGTAAAAGTGCTGTAAGACAGAATACAGTGAGAGTCCCTGGGGCCTTACTTGGTAAGTGATGGGCTGGAGAAACCAAACCCCTCTGAGCCATCTATTGCCTCTTGGAATAGGAACAGGGATTTAAACGGGGCTCATGAAAACATCTCCTTTGCACTTTCAGTTCCCAAGCTGGTGCCCCCTGTCATGCTGGCTCAACCTCCTTACTTATTTGTTTGTTCTTTCCTTCATACCCGTTTCTCTGAAGATGGGTGGGCAGTTAGTTATTTGCTGTCATCTTTGGTCCTTTTTCTTAAAACTGGAAATGTTAGATACTTGGCAATACTCATCCATTGCTCCTTCTCATCCTTTCCTTGCTCTGATGGCATTTCTTAGGTCTGTCTTACACTTAGACCCATCTGCTTTGTAATACTGGAATACAGCTAATAAGCAGTATGATTTTTATCCAAAGTATTGTAAGACATTATTATTTATTTTTACCACTCCTACTGTAATTTTTGAGCCAATAGTCATGATGCTATAGTTGTAATTGAGTTCTAGTTTGTACATAAGGCTGGGGTTCATAATCTTTTTGTATGAAAAATACAATTTGTCCTCTACAAACTTTGCAACATTTACTCACTGAGTAGAAACAGGACTTTTTTTGAGAATTTGAGAGTATGCCCTTTAATTAGCTTGGAATTAAAATTAGTTACAGGTTTGTCCCTTTAAGAAAGTTAGTACTTGTGTCAAATCTTTCACTACGAGTACTCTTGATATCAAAGTAGTACAGATACCTCACACTCTCCATATAATAAAAATTAAATCTTGGACCCAGGTAACACTGAAAAACATTAGGTTGTAAATATCCTAACTATTAGCAATTGCATGTAATTAATATAATTATAGCAGGTTAAATATGGTCAAGTCAGCAGCTTAGATAAGTCTTTGGCCATTTGAGATGTCAAAACTAAAGTCACCTTCCACCACCCTGCCTGTACAGCTAAATTGGTGTGACATGATTCAAACATCTGTAACGAGGAAAATATATGGGCAAGCAGGGACCCATGCATCCACGGCTGCGTGGCAGATTATGTGAGGCAGCCCTGTTGCTCTGGGAAGTTTTGCGGCTGCACGCTGGCATGGCCATGGGGGCTTGCCCGCAGCCCTACGTGTGCACTGGTACCTCATGGCCCGGGACGCCGCAGTGGGGGCTGAGCAAAGCATTAGGTGCCTGAGGAGGGGTGCCCCAAAGCCCTGAACAGAGAGCTTGCAAGACAGCTGTCAGATCATGCACAGACAGGGCCGTGGGTAGGTAGTTGGGTACCCAACCAGGCTGCCAGAGGCACGTCTGCTTCAGGTTCGTAGCTTGTGGCTGGCATTGTGTTGGGCTTTTCTTGATGGCCATCCCTGAAGGTGCTTTCCTGGACCATGCAAGACTTGGGCTCTGTTTTCTCCTCCACCTCTGAGCAGCTGAATCCCCATCTCCCACTTCCAAGATGGGACTCTTCCTTACCCTGCTGAAGGCTAGTCCTCCAGCCAAACTTGTTTTGCTTTACACAAATACTGCCGTATTCCCTGTGACCCACAGGAAAAAAACAACAAGTTCCTAGTCTGAAGATTAAGATGCTCTTCTATCCAAGGCAAAGAGGGGTGGGGTTGTTGGTTTCGGTGCCTGTTCCAGCAGAGGGTTACATATTTCATATTGAGTATTCACAGAAACAAGGGCTGGAGCCCCATTTCTGCACTCTCACTGGCCTGGGGAATGTGAAGGTTTTCCATGCCAGGGGGTGCAGCTTCAAGAGGTCATGGGGGAGCTCAGCCTCCTGGGAAGCTGTGTGCTCAGCTCCCAGGGGCTGGAGATGGCATTGAGACCAGCCCCATCCAGCAAGTGTGTCCTCTGAAGGACAGCAGTGTCAGGTGAAGAGGGAAAGGCATTGCTGCTCTTGCATTGGAGTCCTCAGGCCTTCCCTTGATGCCTGAGGTCTGCCAGAAACGAATGTGGAAACTGTTGTTCTAAGCTGATTGGTGTGAAATGTAAGAAAGATTAGTAAAATTAGTTTGTAAGACAAATTAATGTTGACCTTTAAAATGGTGGGTTGAAATCAGCAGCAAAAAGGTAAGGCTTGCCAGAGACTGATGTTAATTGGATCAAACCATCAAAAGACAGATGAGGAATGATTTGGAGAGCCCATGTGATGCTTAGGCCAGAGGTCAGATTGTCACATGGAGATGCTGCTGGCCAGAAAGGTGGTGGCTCTGTACCAGTGGGTCCCTTGCTGTGCCACTGAGCCACTCTGGTTTGTGCTGTGCGCCTGTGCATGTTGTCATTATAGCCATCAGGTGAGCTACTGTTGGTGTAAAATTATAATAACGTTAACAACAATAGCCGAGATATTGTTCTATGTGATGAATGGCGAATAACTCAATGATCCTTGCGTAGGTCATCATCTGATCCAACCATAGGTCTCGCTGTCTAAATTGGTCCATAAGTCTCAGAGCTTTAGGTGCTGCGTGCTAAGGTTTATTCTTGAGAAACATCCCAGTCCTGCAGCGTGAGGAGGTGCTCAGCATGGCTGTGTGCAGAGGTGGCCTTGACTTTGGAAGCAAGGATGCTGACCTTGCTGTGGCCAGGGAGGGAGAAGACATCTGCTCTAGGCAGCACTAGAAACACAGCACAGTGGTCTTCTCTTCTCTGCCTTGTCTTTAATGGCTGTATGAACTCATTCAGATTGTTTTCCCAGTTAAACTGAAAATTAAGAATTAATATCAATAATAATAATAACCTAGAAGCATTGTAATTACTTCTCCTGCTCTTCCTGGAAGTTAGGAGTCTTGCCAGTCTCCAAGTATTCAGATTTCTTTTTTGCTCCCCAGTAAAAGTGCACAGACAACCATGTCTCTGTCCTGGCATGACAATGCAATGAGAAAATTGTATCTTTAAATACCAACTTAATCTAGTCTGGGACAAAACCAATAAAAGGCTTTAATCATAATTGCATGGTGCCTGCAGGCTGTCACCAGAAGGCAGAGACAAGGTTGTTCATTGCCACGTGTGGATAGTTGAGAAATTAAATCCCCTTTTCACAAAGGCAATAGATTCTGCTCTCGCTTGTGTCCTTTCCAAATATTTCAGCCCTGTAACCAGATAGCTCATTTCATCAGCATCTGTCAGAGACTTTCTCTTGCTTCTGTCAAGCTATGTAAAAAGGGGCAAGGAGAAATGTGTTTATAATACTATACACGCATGACTTTATAACATCACAGGTTACACAAAGTACTAGCTCTAAATATAAACAGGACGCTAACTTTTCCTTCACAGGGATTTTTCTACTGTTTTGTACTTGTAGCTCTGCGGGTCCATCCCACCCTGGGTACCCACAGCAAGTGTGGGGGATGTCTAGTGGGAATGCATCTTTGATCAGGAACTGCTCTCGTACAGTACATGTGGAAAACTGTGCTGTGGTTTCAACTTAGAAGAATAAAGGTTTTAAAGCCCAGACCAGTAAGGTACCATTTGTACGCTGCTTACCCTATGTAGGGAAGACAGATTCTGAGAACTCCTCTATTTTCCATTTCCTAAATTGGAAAGACAGCAAGGGTTTTGAGAGCGTCAGTGGCAGCCTATGAATTCATTTTCGTTCTGGTGAATATCGTGAGGTTTTCAGCAGCAGGAAACCAGCTCGGTCTTAGACACTGAAGTAGGGCACATCAACCTTGAGAAACCCCACCCTGGCAGAGCCCTGGCAGCAACTGGTAGTCATTGACTCAGAATAGTTTGGTCAGCATTTCCGCTTGAGGACTAGCGGGTGGAAAATCCCAGTACAAGGGGAATGGGCAGAAGTGCCACAGGCTGACTGTTTTAAAGATAAATGCCCTCCACCAAGGAACAGGCACTCTATGAAACAAGAGGCAGAAGTAGGAGACCTGGAGTCCTTGGATTTCCTGAAAATACCGGGGACCTGTTAGCAGCACTGGTACCTGGGGGGAGGGAGATGTGCTCAGGAGTTGTCTGCTTTTTCATGGCTGCATACCTCCTTGCTGTAACCTATAAGTGACTTGGTTTTGTTTAGGAAGAGGTTTTTAAAAGTCCTTGCAACCCACCCTGGTTGTTTCCTGGCTAGTTAAACTGCATACAAACATCTAAGGACTTTGCACCTTGGGGAGGCTGAAAGTCCTGCATCAGATGATGCCAGGCAGGAAACATGTACAAGAGACCAGGATTATGTACAGGATCTGAACAATGCTCATAGCCTTGGAAGGAACAAGGCAGGCTGACAACTAAGGACGGCATGGGAGTAAAGAGGAACGCATGAAGCCTTGAGCACAGATTAAGTAAATATAATTTATTGTACTTTGTGTCTTAGCATACAATTCTGAATTAGACACTCAGCTCTGTGTGTTTCCCTGTCTGAAGAGGGAAAAATTATTGGAGAAATCCATAGGTTGGGAAGGATTTGTCCTATGACTGAGCTCCAGGGGTACAGTGATGCAGAAAGATGCTAGATACTGTTTGCAGTGTACTAGGTTTGCAGTATTCCCAGATCTTAAATTCTACTGCTCTGCACAATGAAAACAAAAAAGTTAAGCTGAAATTGGACAGTGTCCTAAATGTGACATGGAGGTCTCGCAGGAGGCTAAGTGGATACCACAGCAAGCAGATTCAGCATCACGGATGTCAGCCATGTTGCTACAGATGTGTGATCAGCGGTTTTTGCCATCGAATTTCTTCTTGCTCCCAGCTCCAGCAGGTTTGGTGACTAGCGAACACATCAGGAAGGACAGAAGCTCAGTGTGTGCAGGAGTTGGCACTCAGGCACTCAGGCACTCAGTTGGCACTCAGGCACTGCAGCTAAAAGAGCAAGGGAGCTGTGGTTCTTTCAGTATGTCTGGTTTTAAGGAGCTACTGCTGCAGGATGCACTGAGGACTTGAGAAGAAACAGCATTACATGCGCTCTTGCAATTCAGCTACTGAATGTTTCCCTCTCCTTCCTCTTCCCACACTGCTGCTGGCCACAGCGTTAATGCTGTCACCGGGGGATGTGTTTTCCCAGGGACACCTCTTTGCTACCAGCTTCCAGAGAACTCCATGGAGGGGAGTTGCTCCTAGAGTAAGAGGCAGAGGCTGGGTCTTGCTCTCTGCTTTCCACCTATTGCGTTGTTTAGGTAGCTCGTGTGATGAGGGATCGGATACTTACGCAAAGTTTCTGATCTTAAATTTGTGATCAATAACAGAATAAAAGATATGGGGAAGCAGACTTCTTTCACCCATCCTTTTTTGTTTCCTAAGGACTTAATCATAATCCAATCTCTCCCCACCCTGCACCAGGATATTTTATTCTTTAATCAGAAAAATATTTATACAGTAGCGCAGGCAATAGAACAGGGGAAGGGGGAAGAGGCTTGTCAGAGCATGTTGCAAATATATTGTAGGGTAACGTTATTTTGTCCTACTGGCTAATGTCAGGACTCTGCTTTTACAATTTTTACACATTCAGCCTTAATTTTTAAGGTTAATTTTTAAGACAACCAGACTATAACACTCTGATCATACTTACATGGTTGTAGTTTTAGTTTAGTTTCATGGTTGTGATATTGAATCACCTTAAAGCAGAGGCAAGATAGTTTGACTGCAGTAACTATTTATTTCCATGCTCAGCCAGGCTTCTGTTATTTCTCAGTTCATCTTTCATTCTGAACGTCTAATGCTTAGTTTTTGGATTATTGCAATGTCTGCAGTGTTTTACCCCAAAATGCTGTTTTGGACTGTCTCCCTTCGACTATACCTTGGCACGGCTTTGGTTTGGGAAAAGCTACTTTACACAGTGCTGCATGAAAAACTGCAAGAAGACTGAAAAATGCTGCTTGTTCTTCTCTGGGGTTGCTGCTTTGTTGCTTAATTTACTAGAACTGAGCCCAGTTTTTCACGTCATGATTATGGAGGCTGAATTTCTGACCCAGCTCACTGCTCCTACGCTCCTGGGACACCCGGTGCTTCCAGAAGGTCTCTATCTGCCTTCAAAGGTGGATCCAGAGAGGTAGGTAGCAGACGGCTGCTGCCGGTGAAGTTGGTTTGTGCCATGTACCACTAAATGACCTGGTTTGGTATCTGTAAATGATCTGTTGGGTCTGCTGTTCATCACTTCAGTGCGATGGCTTAACTGGAGTTAAGCCTTCACTCAGCAAGTGAAGAAGGAAACGCTTTTAATCAGAAGCAGGAATTGCTGGGCCAGCTTGCCAAATCAGATTAGGAGCAGTTTATGACCATGGTAAGGATTTATCATAAAGCGCCTGGACATGGGAGACATCACTACATAAACAAGATATCCCCTGATTTTTTTAAAATTATTTTGGCCTGCAACAGTGAAAAGCACTTGAAAGGCCAGATCCTTTGTAGTGCTGACTATCTTCAACTCCAGTTGCACACCTTGAAAGCCAACGTGCTCGGCATCTTCCCAGGAGGTGCATCTGGTAACGGCCGGGTGCTGCCCTCCCTCCCAGTGAGCAGCCACTACCACCCCAAGGATGGAAATTAGAAGAGCAAACTGACTCCATCAAGAACCACAAGACATTCCTTGTATGTGAAATTACTTCATATTCAAGATTTCTACATAGCTATGCTGACACTTACAGAAACATGTTTTCACAGCTTAAATTCATTAACCCCTAATGGGCCTCAAGTCTCTATGTAGGATTTGATGTGTCTTCAGGAGATCTTCAGGACCTGCAAAGGAATCTCTGTGAACTAAAAACGAACAGGAAGAAAAAAAGCCACTCCTGGAAATTAAAAAATAACTGAATTTAGATCAAACACTTGGAAAGTCTGGCTTTTGCCCTAAAAGGTTAATCACTATCTGGAATTTTTTTGCCGTGGGAGATTCCTTGCGTAATATTGAAAGGCAAGATCAAAACCCAGCATCGTCTTTTGAGTGCCAGTGTCACGCCTGGATAAAAACAAGCTGGATCAGCCCTAATGATATTTGCTCCCAGACACGCTGCTGATTCTCTGGCTATGTTTGGGATAGGAAGGAATTCCCTCATGTGGTGAATTGGCAAAGCCTTGGGGTTTGTCTTGTTCTCGTGCGTTGCTCAAGGACCATTTTTTGGGTCTTATTTCACATTCTTTGACTTTCTGCAGCCTTGTGATCAGAGCTGAAAAATCGCCTTTTCCCATCACTGGGCCATGTTTTGCTTCTAAAGATTTCCTCTGCTTTACCAACAGTATGGATGGATCTGATTTCTCCACGTTACAAATATACTCTAGTAATCGCAAAAGTAATCCAGATTATTGCCTACCTGGAAATAAGATGCAGGGAAAGGAGGAGGGCAAAGGGAATAATAAGCTGCTCAGTTAGTTACAGCCTTCAACTCCACTCTCTAGAAAACAAATGGATTGCAGGATGCTCCAGTGTGCAGAAGTATGGTCAAAGCACGTGTTGTGTTGGGGCAGCACTACATGTAAGGAGCAGCCTCTCTGCTTTCATGTGTGACTAGATCATCATCAGGACTAGTATGAAACAAAAAAAGTAACTGCTAAACCTCCCAGTTAATGACAAAATTCCTTTATTATTCCCTTGCTGTTATCTTTATGAAAATGGTCTGTAGGTCTGATAGATACTTACAGCATACTCAATTACTCTTGTTATTTCAGGCACATTACTTCCAGATCTTTATGAACAGCCCCAGTGCTTGCTTTTGGTGCTCTTGGTAACCTGTGTGTACTTCAGCCTTGAGACTTTGCACTGGACTCACAGAGAGCAGGCTTTTGACTTGTGTCAAGTAGAGCCAACAACTAGATCCAACAACTACTTGATCCGATGTTTCTCTAGCTGATTTCTCTGTTCTCCTAAAGGTAAGCTTATTTTAAATAGTAGTCCCTGGCTTGGTATACACCCTGTCATGTTCAACCCCCATGATTAGAAGCCTACCAAGACTAGACAGCTATGTGAAGGTTGATTTGTGAGCAAACTGAAAATTGGAGCTCAAAGAGAAAGATAAATTGAATCATTCCTCCAAAAGGGATATTAACTTCAGCACATTATAACTATAAGCAATGTTTGCAGTTTAATACCTAATTCCATTAGTTATAGTTAAACTGGTCCACTCTGAGGGGTGTCAGGGGAGTTTTCCCAGATAAGGCACTTCTGTCCTCCCTTCCATCTGTCGCCTTGGCAGTGCACATCTGCTTTAATTTCTTCCTTGTTGTTCATGGTCCACCCCGTGGATCAGAGGCTGCCGAGGATGCTCATGCGAGGCAATAGCCCCTGCGCGCGTCCAGCAGATTGACACCAACTATATGACCAACAAGGTGCTCATTGCTGCTGTCGGCTCCACCGCCACCTGGGACGCAAAGCTTAAAGGGCTCTTTGACAGGTCCCAGCCGATCGTACTGAAATACCTTTCATTTAGTTCTGCTTTGCCCTTGTCCTGCTGCTGCTGAAGTCAATAGTAAAAGTCCTTTGACTTCAGCCTTGCTGGAGTATGAGTCCTGCCTGGCCAAAAAAAGAGGAGTCTGCTGCGATGGTGCATAAAAGGCAGGTGGAGAGGCAGGAGCTCCTGCTCCTTCCGTTGTTATTTTATTATTGTTCATCATTTATCATAATTGTTGTTTCACTGTTAATTGCTGTTCATCTGAGGAACGTGCAGAGCATGCTTCCTATTTGGAACTGACAGAGAGGGAGCATCTCAAAAAAATCCCTGAGGATTTTTGAGATCACAAGCCTCAGAAAGATAACAAAATTAGCACGCATAATTCCCCTTCATTTTCTTTATGCCTGCTGACAAGGTTAGCAGCAACCCTTCTTTCTGAGAGCTTGTTTTGTCTCTTCACAAAATCACAGAATCATTAAGGTTGGAAAAGACCTGTAAGATCATCAAGTCCAACCATCAACTAACACCACCATGCCCATTAAACCATGTCCCACAATGCCTCGTCCATATGTTCCTTGAACACCTCCAGTGATGGTGACTCCACCACTTCCCTGGGCAGCTTATTCCAGTGTTTCACCAAAGAATGCAGATTGGCAAGTTTTAGGTCTGATTTATTATTGTGTGTCTTGTTTTTCTTATGGAAAGGGTGGTGAAATTAGAAACAGATTACATGAAAACATCATAAAGGCTAGATACTGAGGAAAATTAATTAAAAACTTTTGGTTTTCCTTCATCATTAACTTAAAGTGTAACCTGAAGACTTTCCCTAACTGACTCCTATTTAATACATTCCCCCTCTAACTTGAGTTGGACAATGGTTTAAGCGGCTCCATTGCAAGGTCAACAATGCAGCCCAAGCTCGGTGAAACTGCACAGTGATTAGACTGAGTGTGGTCTGTAATATGGCTGTTGGTGGCTGAGCCAAGCTGTCTGTCCTCAGACGAGTTCCTCTTGAGTTACGGTAACTCAAGCAATTCTGTCTCCTAGATGCCATCTCTCAGCTATTCCTGGAATTAAATTCTAGGCTAGTAGCATGCATTTTAATAGAAAAGCATCTATTCGATCTCAAATTTTTTCATTCTCATAAAGAAATGTTAATTTCTCTAATTTCTGTTGATACTTCCCATGCACCCCCTGCTTCTCCCACACGTTCTGGCTTGTGACAGAGGCACTTCTGTGATGAAAGAAAGTAGGACCTTCTCAAGGGAAAAGGCAGACACGGTCCGGATGCTTCAGAGGATCATCTTGTAAGTAGCTTGTCTTTATTGTCTCACGGTACGAACATGAGTCCCTGTCCTTGTTAATCTGGTTGATTCAAGAGTTAGGAATGGTGTGCAATGATATCGATGGGTTATCCCTAGGGCTGAAGAATGAGAATACCCATTACTTACTTAGATTTGAAAATCTCAGTTACTTATGTTCTCAGCAAAAGCTCCAAATTTTCTCAGCTATTTCTGTGTATTCAGCATAAAAAGATTGCATAATGGGCCCAGCTATTCCTGCAACTATTGTTTACAATCTGACAGCTAATCCTTTCTGTGAGTCAGGCGGTGCCTACTGGGTTGGGCATTTCATTGGGATTAGAAACTCATTATTATGATGATGCATATTGCAGTGCTGCCTGAGGCCTCAGCAGGATTACGGCCACATGGTGCTAGACAGCGTGCAAACCTATAGCTTATAGCCTATTGTTAGAGCACCTTCGCTCTAGTTCTGGATTTGACCCCATTTCTCCTCATGGCCCTTGGGTAAGACATCTAATCCTGTTCTGTTTCCATACCTTTTCAGGGGAGATGATAATTCATTTCCTACCGTCAGTCAATGGCTGGAACCACCTGCTTTTGGAGGAGAATGCCAGGATGATGTCACCCAAAGGCCACAGGGAAATACTGCAGCACAAGTGGGAAGTACTGCAGCACAAGTGGGAAATAGTATTTCCTCTGCTTGAGTGCCTCTGCTATTCAGTGAAGTAGGTTTTGCAATGGGGATTTGTGCCCTTTCCAGCAGTGCTGCTGCACCCAAAGAATATGCAAGGTGAAAAACGCAGCAGGTCTTGAGTTGCGCCAATGCTGTTTGCAGCCATGGAGTCGCTTGCTGAGCCAGGGGCACAGTAAGTGGCTTTAGAGTCTTCCTTCTCCCCTCTCTGTGCTGCACATGGCTCCCATCTTAATGTGTGGCCCATGTGGGGAAGCAGGCAAACTGTCCTCCTCCCTGTCCTTTCAGGTTCTAGGTGTTACTGCTGCTGTTATTCCAGTTTCATGACAAAAGAAAGCTTTCTGTGTCCAGCTACCATCACACCCTGTTTGTACTCCATCTCTGTGCTGCCATGGCCTCGCATCTACACCTGCCATTCACTCACTGGCAGCTACTGCCCTACCATATCACTGAAGTGTGAACCTTGACAGGGATAAGACTTTCCATATAGTTTCAGGTCAGGGTGAGCTTGACTGGATTTTATCTTCCCATAGAAATGGTATCTCTTCTTGTCTGTCCTTGGTGCTTTACTGAGGTGGCCATACCAATAGCTTGGAAAAATGGAGCAGAGCCATGTACAGATGAGCCCTTTGTGGGTTGCCTGCTGCCCCATTTCCCTTGTTACCGAGGAATTGCTGCTCAATGGGGCCACTCTGCAAGACGCTCCTAAAGAAGAACAAAGATGTCTGAGACATAAAGGTGACATGCATAGGAAAGACCATGTTCATCACGGCCGTAAGTCCATTGGGATACTTGTGTGCTTGTTTTTATGCTGAGAGCAAGTGGAGCAGAGCTTAAATTCAGTTTAAAATCTGGTCATCCTAATGCTGTATCCTGCATCCCTCAAAGACAGGAGCAAGGTGGTGCTTGCTGATTAACAGCTTCAGCTTTGTCTCCCTCTTTTCTAAGCCCAGATGCCTTCTCTACAAACTAATAACAATGTGCTGGTGTCATCACAGCCATCACAGGCTGGAGCTGGCACATACAAGGCTATCCTGTTCTGTGAACGTTTTTTGTCTCATGAGAGATTTGAGACCTAAATGCTTGTTTGGTCTGTACCTCCTTATTTGAGATTGAACAGCCTGAATCACTTTTGATAAATCATTAGTAGGAGTCTCAAACACAGGTAAGTTCCTATCACTTTAATTATAGTAGATTACTGGATAAAGATACCCTGTGAAATGCTCCCATAGAGGAGAAAGTTACACCATGACTGCTCCCCTGAGTAATCGTCAGAGGCTGTTACCACATTGAAGAGTTTAACCTGAAACTCAGACCTCACCACACACCACAGAACAGTTGAAGTTGAAACAAGAGCGACTAAGGACTAATAACATCCACTATATTGTGACAGTAACTGAAAAGTAATAGAGGAGCCAGCATGGTATGAGACACAGGTCTGTAGGAAACAGGGCTTCATTAATTTTCTTGTACAAGAGACAGCCTGTTTGATATGGCCAAGGTTTTCAAATACTTTTATGCTATTATAGGCACAAGGTCAGTCAGTCGGTAAAAACATCGTTAATGTATGCAAAGTCATAGTTAAAGACTTTCTTTACCTATTGCATTCTAGGTCTGTCCTGCAGTAGCTTCTAGGATGTGGTACCATGTGAATGAGGCTGGATATGAGAAGCTGGAAAGAGACAATGGGAAGAAGAAAGCATTTAGGGTTGGCATGGAGTTTACTTCATGCTTCTCCTATTCTGGTGAGTTACTGGTGTTGGCCACGGAGGTATGGACTATACCAGGTCACCTGTGGGAACTCAAACGCATTTGATAGACATATTGTATATCTTCTATAGTTTTCGTTGTGTCTTCACAAATTAGTGTTTGTAGAAGCTAACCACAGATTAGGTTAGTGCATTGTTCCCATGGGATGCAGACTTTAGGGTTTAGGCAATGCTCTGTGGCTAAACAAGAGCCAACAAGCTATACCTGAGTCATTCTCCTGGGTGAAACATACCCTGCTCCGATGATGACAGGAGCGAGCTGAGCATCCTCCCAGGAGATGCCAAGTGTCGACACAAGGGCAGTCATCTCCCATTGTAATTAACCAAGCAGAACTTGCAGTGGGAGAGCCACCAAGGTGAATGATCTCACATTTATCCTAGCAGTGATATCAGGCTGCCAACGAGATTAGAAGCACAACACTTAATGTAGTCTTTTGGTGGTGGGGCAAGATTTATATTCTTAGCATAAGCTGCTTAGGAAAAGCTTCTTTTACTTAGCATTTCTCACTTGTTACTGATGTTTTATTACATTGATAGCCATCACAAGAAAATGTTTTAAAGTCCCTACCTGTGTCATATATAGGCATATTCCCTTTGACACCAAACATATTTTGTGAGAACAAGACTGGAGACAAACTGAGTTAGACCTACTTAGTTACAGTGACGTAAACTTGGTGTAGCTCCCTATTTGATCAACGAAACAGCACCTAATGTGCTTTCTGAGTAATTGTGTTTCTTCCTACTGGCACTGAGGTAAGCTGGATCCAGCATGTGGTGACCACAGATCTGTGGACCTTACTCAGGACAAGCTTACAGTGAGCTTAGCAGGATCTCTGGCTTGAGCAAGAAATACCAAATTTGATCCTGTAGGGTAAAACACGCTGCATTCCTCAAACATGTCTTTGGTCCACTTTCCCCTCCCACAGATGAGCCAAGCCAGACACATTCCTTCTAGGTGAAATAGTCTTTTTTTTTTGTTTGTCACAAGCTTCTCAGGTAAACAAAAGGGTAATGCAGTGTACAGCATCATCACCTAACGGTGCCTGTAACGTGCACTATGCAAAAGAGTCCCAGTACAATGAAATTCTACAATAATCTTAGTAATGAAGAGCAATTAAGAGCAGCAGTTAACCTATATTTCTCTACCCTACTTTAAGTGTCAACATAAACCTAGGATTGCAAATACTAGTTGGAAGTGCCTCGCACTGTCCAGAGGCATAATTACAGAAAGCTGTAGTTGTCTTTATCACTAAGTTTTAATTAGCAGGACACATTAAATAACTAGCAGATACAGATCTTAATGAATCATTTATAGGCCTACATCTAACATAATTACATGTGGCTGGTCGCACATAATCACTCATATACACCTGGGCTTATGTGAAATGGAGTATACATCTTCCTCATGTGAAGTAGAAGTCAAAGATAGGGATGGGACAAAACTGGGGCAACAGCCCACCTTAGCCAAACAGCTAGCGCCTGGACCATTGCTGACAAGATTGAGGGGGGGAAATAAGAATAGCTGGCTTCAAAAGAATTCCACCTTGAGGAAAGGCAGGAGCTCTGGGCTCCTGAATTGTTGGCTGGTTTGGGTTTTTTTGTTTTTTTAAATCAAGGTGGTTATTCCAAGTGGGCACTTCATGCAGTGATGCTCAGGAATGAGGACAGGGCAGCTGCTCACCAGGGTTGAGGATATGGATGATAACTTTTTGACTCAGGTAGTGGAGGACCCAACAAGGAGAGGTGTACTACTGGACCTAGTACTGACAAACAAAGAGGGACTGGTGGAGGATGTTAAGGTTGGGGGCAGCCTTGGCTGTAGTGATCATGAGAAGAGAGAGTTTAGGATCATGTGCAAGATGCACAAAACGACAAGTAGGATTGCAACCTTGGACTTCAGAAGGGCTAACTTTGATCTCCTCAAGAAACTGCTTGGAGAAATCCCATGGGTTAGGGCTTTAGAGGGTAGGGGGGCTCAGGAGAGCTGGATGATATTCCAGTCCCACTTCCTCTGACCTCAAGATCGGTGTATCCCTAAGAGCAAGAAATCAGGCAAGGGAAGCAGGAGACCTGCATGGTTGAGCCAGGAGCTTCTGAAAAAGCTCAAGTGGAAGAAGGAAGTTTACAGTACGTGGAAGAAGGGACTGACCACTTGGGATGATTACAAGAATGCCATCAGAGTATGCAGGGATGAAATGAGGAAGGCCAAGGCCTCCTTGGAATTAAACCCGGCAAGGGATGTCAAGGTCAACAGGAAGGGTTTCTTCAAGTACATCAGAGGCAAAAGGAAAACTAGAGAAAATGTGGGCC
The DNA here is from genome assembly GCF_030936135.1 of Gavia stellata. Classification (NCBI taxonomy): domain Eukaryota; kingdom Metazoa; phylum Chordata; class Aves; order Gaviiformes; family Gaviidae; genus Gavia; species Gavia stellata. The sequence continues at coordinate 60,866,876 of NC_082597.1, read as the reverse complement.
TGCTGTTGAATCAGACAGGTGCGATGGTGACAGATAATGCAGAGAAGGCGGAGTTACTGAATGCTTTCTTTGCTTCAGTCTTTACTGCTCTGGCCAGCCTGGAGTCCCAGACTTTGGAGGTAACAGAGAAAGTCTGGAGGAAGGAAGACTTTCCCTTGGTTGAGGAGGATCAAGTTAGAGACCAATTAAGTAAACTGGACATTCACATGTCCATGGGTCCTGATGGGATGCACCCGCGAGTGCTGAGGGAGCTGACAGAAGTCATTGCTGGGCCACTCTCCATCATCTTTGAAAGGTCCTGGAGAACAGGTGAGGTGCCTGAGGACTGGAGGAAAGCCGATGTCACTCCAATCTTCAAAAAAGGCAAAAAGGAAGACCCAGAGAATTACAGGCCAGCCAGCCTCACCTCCATCCCTGGAAAGATGATGGAGCAGCTCGTTCTGGGCGTCACCTCAAAGCATCTGGAGGAAAAGAAGTTTATCAGAAGTAGTCAACATGGATTCACCAAGGGGAAGTCCTGTCTGACCAATCTGATAGCCTTCTACGATGGCATGACCGGATGGATAGATGAGGGGAGGGCACTGGATGTTGTCTACCTTGACTTCAGCAAGGCTTTCGACACTGTCTCCCACATCATCCTCACAGGCAAGCTTAGGAAGCGTGGGTTAGATGAATGGACAGTGGGGTGGATTGAAAACTGGCTGACAGATAGAGCTCAGAGGGTTGTGATTAGTGGCACGGAGTCTAGTTGGAGGTCTGTAACAAGTGGTGTTCTCCAGGGGTCAGTACTGGGTCCAGTCCTGTTCAATATATTCGTCAATGACCTGGATGAAGGGATAGAGTGTGCCCTCAGCAAGTTTGCTGATGACACAAAACTGGGGGGAGTGGCTGACACACTGGAAGGCTGTGCTGCCATTCAGCATGACCTGGACAGGCTGGAGAGTTGGGCAGAGAGGAACCTTATGAAATTCAACAAAGGCAAGTGTAGGGTACTGCACCTGGGGAGGAATAACCCCATGCATCAGTACAGGTTAGGGGCTGACCTGCTGGAGAGCAGCTCTGTGGAAAGGGACCTGGGAGTCCTGGTGGACAACAGGATGACCATGAGCCACCAATGTGCCCTTGTGGCCAAGAAGGCCAATGGCAGCCTGGGGTGCATCAAGAGGAGTATGGCAAGCAGGTCGAGGGAGGTTATCCTCCCCCTCTACTCCACCCTGGTGAGGCCACATCTGGAGTACTGTGTCCAGTTCTGGGCTCCCCGGTTCAAGAAGGACAGGGAACTGCTGGAGAGAGTACAGCAAAGGGTTACAAAGATGATTAGGGGACTGGAACATCTTTCTCATGAGGAAAGGCTGAGGGACTTGGGTCTTTTTAGTCTGGAGAAGAGAAGACTGAGGGGGGATCTTATCAATGCTTATAAATACTTAAGGGGTGGGTGCCAGGAGGATGGGGCCAGTCTTTTTTCAGTGGTGCCCAGTGGCAGGACAAGAGGTAACAGGCACAAACTTGACCATAGGAAGTTCCATCTAAACATGAGGAGGGACTTCTTTACTTTGAGGGTGGCAGAGCACTGGAACAAGCTGCCCAGAGAGGCTGTGGAGTCTCCTTCTCTGGAGATATTCAAAACTCGCCTGGACGCATTCCTGTACAATCTGCTCTAGGTGAACCTGCTGTGGCAGGGGGTTGGACTAGATGATCTCCAGAGGTCCCTTCCAGCCCCTGTCATTCTGTGATTCTGTGATTCCGTGTTTCTGGGGTGAGCTGGACTCTGGTGTCTGCAAGCCACATCATGCTGTCCTTGCTGCAGCTCCCTGGCAGCCTAGCATGCCCTAGGTCTATCCCTCTTTTCTCCAGCCACGCTGCCTGCCCTGGACCATGGAGAGGCTGCTTCAGAGCAACCACCGCAGACACTCAGCAGCTGGGTCTTTGCTCAACCAGGGGAGTTCCCAGCTCTCCGGTTTCATCAGCTTTCTTGCTGCTTAATATGTCTGGATGAAAAAGCGGGAAACATGCCCAAACATCCAATTGCTCCAGAGCTAATTTTTGCTCTGCATACTGTTTTAGGGCCAGATTTTTGTGGCATTTGTTTGTGACTGCTCCTGGATAGTAAAAAAGAAGTATATGTTGTCTGTTTATCTGGCCAAGTGAAGGAGGCATGGGAGCAGCTGGCTGTGAAAGCGTATTTATTGTCACTGCTGATTTCTGTAGAGCTCAGTAAGCATATGCACATAGCATGGCTGAAACCATGTAAACAAATAAATTGTGGTGTAAGAGGTGTAACACCCTTCCTCCCCTTTGCCTATAAGACGCGGCCGGCCATAGGCATACTGCTCTTGTGGATCAGCTGTGGCAGCAGGACGGTCTGACTGATGGAGCTTTGCCAGGCACTGGGATGCGTATGTCAAGCATGGTGCCAGTCCCATTTCTTTCGGCAAGTTTATCCCTCCCACCCACTGCGCTGAGCTCCCTCATGTACTCATGTCCCTGCTTCTGCTCCTCCCTGCCCCGTGGGCTGCCTTGATCTCCGTCTCAGGTCCTGTCGTTTAGCTTGTATAATTTTGAGCTGTTGGTTTCTTCTCCTGTTTTTTATGAAGTAATACTTCAATGCCTGATTGTATGTAATACGTTATGTCCAAAACACCACACCCCACACCAAAACAAACCTCCTGCAGCAGATGGATGTATTTGTCCATAGTCCTTCTTGCAATGTCTGGCTTGGCTTACTCTGCTTAGCTGGAGCTCCAGTAGAAGCAAAGCCCGTGTTTGTCTGATTGCAAGGCGAAAGCTAAACAAACCATTGCAAATGTATATTTGAAAAGATTAGGAGCAAAGTATTACCAACCCAATGCTTTAAAAGCAGCATTGAATATTTTTCTCAATTATCCACAGAGTCTGCTGTTAACAGGTTTCCCTGGTTCCCCAGCATTAGACAAACTCTGCTGATCTCTGCAAAACTTCTTTCAGTTTAAGTACAGAGTTCTCCTTAAAATTAGTGGGCTTTTCAGAGTTAATATGTTAATCTCCTGATGCACCACAGCAGGCATCTGGAATAGATCTTACTAGACTGTTTACACTGTGCTTCCTTTCAGGGTGGTTAGAGGCGAAGGAGCACTTGTGGCAAGAACTGATGTGGTGTAGGGCTTGACAGCATCTTTCCACACCTAGTTGTTGCTTTAGTAGAGGAAGGAGGAGCAGAGGCTCCCAGTATGGCTGCTCAGCTTCTTCCCATCAGGGGGCTGTTGCAGAGCAGGGCGCGAGCCCCTCCTCTGTTTCACCCAGCGTGCCCAGGGTGGCAGAGATTTCCTTTGCTGCCTTCTCCTGGAAGATAAGGAGAAACCTGGTGGAAGAGGCTTACTTTCTCTCTCCGAGGCAGAAAATAGTTTGCCTGAGGTTCAACCTTCCAAGCCCAGAGGCACCTACACCAGAGGAGCGTGCCACATGCTCCATCTGACAGGGCGGCTGCCGGGAATGCTCTCAGCACCACGTCTGATAGCAGCCTACGTGCTAAAGCTGACAGTTTCTCCGGACGGATGGTTGTAATAACTTTGCACTTTGTGGCTGTCGCCGTTTTTATCCTCCCAACCCCCCCGGGAGGTAAGGAAGTGCTGTTAGTCATTTTATGGGGAGAAACTGAGCCATGGCGTGATGAGGCCACACAGGGAGCCTTCGGCAGAGCCGCTCAGCTATCAGACCCTCCTCTCCTTCCTTATCAGCTCTGCCTGATATATATGCGCGTAAGTAGGATATGGGGAAATGGCTCCTGAGTGACTGCGAAGGGTGGGAAGGAGCCAGGGAAACGGGAAGAGCTCCCGACACCAAAACCGGGCTGCCTGAAACCCTCAGTACACTGAATGACATCAGATTTGCTCCAGCACCATGTTTTCAGTGGAGCAGATTTTTTCCCAGTTCTCTTGTTAGACTCTCAGTCTTGGTTTTCCAGCCACCGCCAACACTGTCTGGGCACAGGTCCATGTTTACTCTAGCTCCACAGCCAGAAATATGGTGATCTCTGTTCATGCTAGTGTGTGGTTGTGCTGAATGCATCAAAATGCGTCATCAAGAGTCACCAGCAACATAAAGCATGGAGTTGTGGCAGGGAAATCAGAGTGTATATAGCACAACATTGAGGAGAGTAACAGCACTGGAAGCCAAGAAACTTGATTAAAACACTCTGAGGTTTAAAATCACTTTATCAGAAGGCCACTTCCTAAAGTAAAATGTTTCTTTCGGAGTGCTGTGTTTTGATTTCTGAGCTGGATCAGGAGTACAGTTTATTTTACAAGAGCCAGTGGTACCAATTACAGCCTGTGAGTTTCAGAGCAGCACAGGGGACTCAACCACACATCTTCCATTAATTATCTCTTGGCCAAGTTAACTCTGCAATGATAGCACAAGTAATATGTCACAAGCTCATTTTCTGTCATTAAAATCAGCAGATGTGACCCTGATCCTTGCTGGGAGCACATCTTCTGGGTAAGAAGATGCTATTTTATCGCAGGCGCTTTTTGAAGGACGCCGTTTTAATGCCAGGTTCTGCTGAAGCAGAGCCCGGCTCCTGCTTTCTCAGACCTTCTGAAGCAGGGAAGAACTAAGAGCCTGCACTAGCCCTCTTATCAGTGCAAAGCCTGGACTAAACATGTCTTTGCTGACCTTCTCCTCTTCTTCTTGGTACAACAAAGCAATGAACTTAGTTTCAAAAAGCTGACACGTAGGTACAGCTGATAGGTATTAGCACTTCAGTTGTATATTGCTGGAATGCAAATAATTCAGCTGTTGTTTTACTTGCTTGACTCCTTGGTGTATATGCTTAAAAAGCCTTGGAAGCAAGTGCCCTGGATAACAAATCCAACATTTTGGGCTCCATGGTAAGGCAGCTTCTCTCTGGGAGAGGGTGTCCTCTGCCCTTACAGTCATGGTCTGGGGTCAGAGTATTGAACCAGGGGTTGCCACTGTTGTCCACCTTCGGAAATTGTTTCAGCTTTCAATGCTCCTGTCCCCTCTCCCATCCTTCCATGTAAGCTTTGGGAGCCAAAAAGCATCTAATTCTAGATAGTGTCCAGTGCCTATCTCTATGCATTAAAACCTAGCAATGCATTAACCACTAGCAATGACAACTTACACAGCAGCTTGCTTCGCCAGCCAATTCAGTTTGTATCTGAGAAGGAAAAAGCAAAAAATGCTGTTTGGAATAACACCATAACATGTGTGAGATTACCATTTTAAAAAGAAAAGGTGGAAAAAACAGCCACTGGGATTGGCCATATCCTTCTCTTACCCTTCAGGAAAAGCAGTGCCGATGAAGAGACGTGTGCATCCCTCAGTCCATCAGTTGATCTGTGGTGCCTCTGAAGACAGCAGCTGGGCTGAAAGTGGGAAGGAGGTAACCTGCTGAGTGAAGGTGTCCAAATAATAAATTAGCCCCCCAAAACCTAAAAACAACAAGAAAGAAATTGCACTGTCCAAAAATAGAAGTTAAAGGGGACATGATTACACCATGTTAAGCAGCCTCTTCTGTTCGCAATTAGCAGTAGGCGTCAGTATCAATAGAACAAGTTTTCTAGCAGCTCCCGGGAGGTGCTTGGGCAGGGTGGACGTGGAGACTGCGCAGCAGTGAGAAGCAGCTGAACTTCAGCATTTTAGAGAGGATTGTACCTGTGCAGGTTTGTCCTGGCAGACACCAGCTGGAGAAGGTGCCACGTGGCTCAGGTGGGGTCTGGGATCCTGTTAGGATGCTGTGCTAATTCACAAAGTATTGATGGAAGGATCCAGTTTGAATTTCTTTCTGTGAATACCAATGGGGTGTTTGGGTTTTTTTTATTATTATTAGAGTTGTCACAGAGCAAGTCTGCTCTTTCCTTTACAGCGGCTATTGTAAGACTACCAGAAAGCCAACCTGGAAGATGCACTCCCCTGGGTATGCAGGCACTGACGAGGACCTTAGCCAAGGACAGCTTCGTGCAGACAGAGCCCCGCTGAAGTCAGAGTGGTTGCGTGAAACCATGCAGTTTCTTCCTCTCCGGGAGTCACAATAAGATCAGAGGTGGGACTGTGTGCCAGTGCCTGCAACCTAATTTCTATTGCAGGCTTATAAATGTGTCTTGGACCTTTACATGTACCTGTGTGGCCCAGGGGCTCTGAAGCACTCCTCTGAATTGCTGTCACAGCTAGGAGGATCTCTATCCCTGCACTCATCCACAGCTACAGGCACAGAAAACAATCAATCTCTTGGACTGACAAAACTGCAGAAACTAAAAGCTTCTGTTTCAAGGCCATCAAGGAAAAATATTGCACTTTACTTCCTTGGTGTGGTAAAGAGCGTTTCCTAAAAGGGCTCCGTGATGTGCTGGGACTGGTTTCCCACCCGATGCCACAGGTGAATGTGAGTGCAGGTGAGCAAAGGCTGGTACTTCTTAACCAAACCAGCACAGATGAAGAAGTAACTCCTTCGCAGGAATGTCTTAAAGTAAAACACACTAAAGATTGTGATGAGGTGAAATACTATAGCAGTGGGAAGTGTATACGTTTGCAATGGGCTGTATCCAGTGAATGTTACAAGAAAGCCAAGGTTTCAGGAATAAGAGGAAACTGGTTTTAAGCTGATTTCTAATAAAACAAGGCTTACACAGTTGTGTTATCTGTCTCTCTCTGCCTGCTTATACCCTCACTCTTCTCCTCGATAACTTTTGCCTCCATTAGGGTCACCATCCGTTATCAAAGACAGCTTTGATCCTATCAGGTCTGTAAACACCAGCGATGCAGCTGGGGAGAGACCTGGGGAAATGCTGCCCATGGACAGTCAGCACTCACACATCTCCAGGCTCTGCTAGTGCCAGTGCCCATGGCCAACCTCCCTCCGGCTGCCCTGGCTGATGTAAGCTTCCAGTGACGGTTTTCACCCTTTTCCCAGGGGAATGACCTCTGCTTTTCTCCACTTCCTTGTGATGCAGAGACTAATCTTCAAAGTCGACAAGACAGGTTGGTTTCACAGATGACTTCCAAGCTTATTTCAGGGTCTGTTTTAAGCCAGGAGAAATACCGGTAGAGTCTGTGGCTGGTGTGGTCTTGCCTGGCTCTCACACTTTCAGAAAGCCAGTTATCAGAGAGAATTTTAATGGCTCTTACAGGCTGTATGAAAGACTAGTGATATCAGAGGGAATTCTTAAACAGACTTGTTCCAAGCTTTACACAATGTCTTTTTTTTTGCCTTGCTGCAGAAATGTAAGCCCTAGTTGCGTGCTGCAAACCGGTACAGCTGATGGGTGCTCTGGGGAGATGGTGCTTTGGAGAAGCTGCCTCTGTTGCTGGTTCTGCCTGAGGGGTGGGTTTGCATTTGCTGCCCGTGATGATAACCTGGCTCACAGGCTGCACTCCTTTCCTGAGACAGGGCTGCACATCACACTATCCCTTGTCCTCCTGGATGGAGCCATCTCTGGATTTGTGGCTTAAAAGCTGAGTGCTGGCAAGGGGAGAGAGGAAGATCAATAATCCTCAATAAGGGAATAAGTAAGATGGTGGCTTAAGGGAAAGCTCCATAGAGCTCATAGTTATCATTGGGAGGGACAAGCAGTGATGTCTTATGGGCATATCTCATTAGAAATTGCTGGGAGCTACTGGACTGGACAGTCACTTCAAATGCCAGCAACCCCGGGGGAGCTGAATGTAAATGTTGTAATTGATATAGGGATGGAAGCTGCTCTGCTACAAAGTGACATTTCAGATATTGTGGGAATGGATGATGTGAAACATGCTCAGTGAGATCTGTTCCCCTCAACTCTTTTGACTCCTGTCAGAGGTGCATGTTCGAGCTTTTCTCTGGGCAGATGGCTTCTGCAAATAGAACTGGCTTTGAAATACAAAGTTTTGCTGACTTCAAAGCTTTGCGCTTTCCTCTTTAGTTTTAAATAGAGCCACTTGGCTGCTTTCAGGCCTGTTACATTTGAGACAGGTGCTGCAGTGGATGTCACCGGTGAAGCACGGCAGCGGCGGAAGAGTTACTCGGGGGGCGCTGAGCAGCACTGTGCATCTTCAGGGCTGCGCCTCACCTCTGCCCACATTTGGCCAGGAGGGACACGGTCCCTACAGTTATGTGGGTCTCAGGGGACTCTCCCCATCAGGGACTTTCATGATTTTCCCATTCCTCAGCAAGGGGAATGGTGGCATTGGCCTGTCCCTGCACTCCCAGCTTTCCCGGGATGCAGGGTGCTGTGCAAGGAGGAGGATGGGATGGGGTGGGAATGGTGTTCGCAACAGGACCTGTTCTGCCCAGCTCGGCATAAGTCCTCTTCTTTGAGGACTTCACAACAAGAAGCTTCTTCCCCGGGAGGAAGGATCTATATGAATTAAACTTTAAAGAGCTTTATGTTGAATTTACCTTCTGGAGCATGGTGGTTTTCCACCTCAGCTTAGCAAGGGGATACCAGCAGTCAGAAGTTACTGTAAGCATAAAGCTGTCTTCATTACTTTACTTTGGCTGTATGTACTTCACTTCAACTGAAGTGACAGGTTTTGGGTTTCACATCTCATTTTTACTTTTGAGGATGTGTTGGAGCCACTCAAAGGGATACAAATTGGAGAGCTTTCTCTTTGTATCTGCTTGCTACACAGAAAGATGGCATTTTGTTGGCCAAAAGTTTTCTTGGAAAGAAAATGTCACTTTGGAGACTGAAATGTCAGTTTAGTCAAATTATTCATATGCACAAAAGGGAGGAGAAACGAGCGCCCAAACTTCAAAGCAGCTGAACCATTCCTTTCAACATCTTCTGATTTGCTACAACTTTATTTCAAAATTCTTCAAGTTAAGTTCAGAAGTTTTAAAGGCTCAAAGCCCAAATGTACAGACTGAACAAAATGTTTGCTTCACCCACAAACTATTATTTTTTTTCCTTTTTTTTTTTTTTTTTAGAACTGGCATCAAACTGAAAATCTATTACTTGCCCTGTTCTGGTTGCCTACAGCATCTGGGTAAGTTGGAGGCAGAACTTGCTAAACTGAAAAGCATTTAGGCAGAAAAAATTTGTACCTCAGCTCTCAGCAGCTGGATCCTTTATGGATGCTCTAAAAGAGTGGTGTATTACGACTTTCAGGATTCCTCTGTATACTCTTGAACTGAGAAGCTTTTGTGGGATTTTTGTCTTATCAGCAGTACATTATAAAAATGTCAACTCTTTCCAAACCTTTATAGCTTCATTGGAAGAACTATTCTTAATTTCAGCCCTGGAGTTGGTTTATGTGTGGTTTGATCATCTGTTCCTCCTTTCATACAGATGCTATCAACATGGGCAGCAAAGCAGCCTTGTCACACAGGATTAATGGCAGAGTGTGGTGTCGCTCGTGGAAGCAAAGTAAGTAAAGGTGAAGAGTAGCATTGTACCATATGAATAAACACCAACATTGGAATAATTTTTCTGAATGTTTCAGCATCCTAAGTACAAAACAATAGCCCTGACAGGAACAATATGCTCTCTCATCTGGCTGTGATGGAATTAGCAGCAGCCTCCCGGGAAGAACGCAGGTATGTCAGTAGTGGAAACCCAGCGTGCGGTTGTGTTAAAGCAAAAAGCAAGCAAATCTCTTGCTCACAGTACGGGGGGAGAAACCTAATACTACTTGGAAAGTCAGCACCGCTTTGAATATGGCATTTATTTTAGTTTCCTCATGGGTAGGATAATGCAAAAATAGGAGCGAGAGATATATATTTATTTGTATATCAGACAAAACGTGTTCTAGAATTTGGTAGAAGACGAAAATAAGAGTCTGTGAAACCTAGAATTATGGCAGGAAGATATCAAACAGTGATAATGAGGAAAGACTTACTGAGTACTCTCTGCCTTAATACAAAATCAAGGAGGGTCAAAGCCTCAATGAGGGATGAGACTTCAAAATATTCCAGTTCACTTCACAAAACCAGAAATAATTCTGTGGCATTACCAGGGTGGGGGGAGGTTACTCAGCCATTTTTCAAATTTGTTAAAATATTTGCCTCTAGGTTTCCATGTGCATTCGTAGAAGCGCCAGCCAAAAGACGTTTGATGCTGAGAAAATTGTAAAAAATCTAGCTCTTCCTAGCTGTCCCAAGGTCAGTGCTTAGAGTGTTTAAATTTTGGAAATGTCAGATTGAGGCACTTGCACAGTAAAAACAGATGCACGATTATATTGTTTATCCTATCTACTCACAAACATGTTGAGCCCTAGATATCTTTGAAATAAAATCTTCCCCCACAACATATTGCTGCCCAGTAGCATGTGTCACGGAGCATATTTAAGATTTCTTCGGAAGAAGCCAAGATCAGCCACTGCCAGAAATCAGATATTCAATCAAATGCTCTCATGCTTCAAGCCAGTATGGCAAGGGTACCTCTTCATGAAAAAACTACTGCTGTGGCAACAGGTGGGACTAAGCAATTATGGAGAGTTAATTTTTACATCAGCAGCGTGGTCCCTTGCATGTACGTAATGGTAGGCTCTGAAGAGGATGGCCACGAAGCTCGGTGCGTGTCTGATGTTGCCCATGAGTGCTCTTTTCCAGTCTCTAACCATGATCTAGCCTGACCCTGGAAAATCACAGGAGAGACAAAAAGTGGCTGTACTGAGACGATGTATTTGCAAGAAGCACTTGCGCTCCGACTATGGCTTTACAACAAGTGGCTGTGCTGGGGCTATGGCTTTGAACATTGTTTCTGACCATGCAGGTTTCTGCCTTCACTGTTTCTCCACCCTTCTCATAGGCTGGCCATGTCCATGCGTAGAGCTGTCCCAGCACTAAACTGCGTCACAGAGTGGAGCTCACGCCCTCCTCCTTCCCCTTTTGCTTTTTCCACATTATTTTTCCCACCAGCTCAGCTCCCTGGTCCCTTCTGCGGCACAGCCAGTGCCCCGGCGTGGCTGGGGACTACCAGGCTGGGGCAGGGACTCTCCCAAGGGAACAGAAGATTTTCTGTGCCTGTGGGTGGATGTGTGAAGCACGGGCTGTTTTATTTGCCTTTGGATCTAACTTTCTTGGGTTAGGTATTGTCAAACAACTGAAAGGAGTGACATTAGCCACCTGGTTCCCATTAGCAAAGCCACTTTAAAATCTTATTGCAGTAACTTTGTTTTCTAACATGTAACTAAAGGCCTTTTTACCACTCATTTACATGAAGGCTGCTTTCTACAGTCTAAGCCATGTCAACAGAAATCAGCCATGTGCATCTTGCTGATACAGGTATTTTGAAACCCCTTCCAACTACTTTTGCTAGTGACTGCAGAAAAGCCTTTATATCAGTAAGAATGTGTATATTGGGCTTTCTTCCAGAAGCTGTGAGAGGGACACAATATGTGCTGCCGGCTTATTTTACCAACTGAATAAATGTCATCTCTTTTTCAAATAAGAAACTTGGACTATGGCAGAAGAAGTATTTCACTGTGTAAATGAGTTCTACACATCCTGAGTGGGAACTCAGTGCCTTCATTGGGCAGAGATGCTTAGATATATGCAGACAAAGCACCCCAATATTTTTATATTTTCAGCAGATTTTAACTGTGCAATACTGCACATGTTTGTTTTCCTCCCCCTTGGAGGAATTGTTTTTTTAAAGCAGCAGCTGAGACCAAGGGGAGTATGTGAGGCCTGAGGGGAAAAAGAAATCTTTAACAAAATCTCAGGCTGGGCTTCTGATTTTGGGCCACATGACTGAAAATGTGAATCCTGGCATTTTCCACACACACACACGCACCCACCCACACCCACACCCGTTGTTCTAGGGGATTATTGGGCTATATGCTGTTTTGTATAAGGTGGTGGGTTATTGCAGCCGAAAGTCTCACTGAAATAAACAGTCTTTCTATCTGCTAGTATGTTGTTGGGGTATTTTTCCTTCGCAGGTTGAGAATGTATCAGGAAGCCACAGGTCTCCTCAAGAAATGCATTGTGAGGTTTAAAACATAGTGTACCACAAAGGAAGTTATCACATTAAAACGATGCCTTCTGTTTCTAATTAGGAGATTAGTTAGGTGCTGTGCTCTGCAGCTCTGGAAAAGTCGTACACAGCAGCTGAAAAGCCCTTGGGAAGGACTGTAATAGCAATCTTGGTACTTAGGAACCAGCCTGTGGCAAACTCTGTGTTTTCTGAAGTGAAATGTTGCATGGATCCTGTTGAGCTTGTCCTTGAAGACAGCTACCATGCCGACCTTGCTGTGCTCGGTGAGGCTACCACAGATTTACTGTACAGATGGTGACCGAAGGGAGTCCATCTCCTAAATGCTCATCCAGATGCCCGAGACAGCGGCACTGTGCAGTGAACACAGTGTCCTGCAACCGCGGAGGCTGTGGAGCCAGCTTCTCCACAGATCTCTCTTTAGAAGAAAATTTCTGTATAAAACCTATTCCTCTCCTTCCTCGCTGTAGGACTTTGGAAAAGGCAGAGTAGTGCCTACCATCCTGCAGCTCTGTGCCTGCTGGGATGGGAGCTGGGCGGAGTGGGGCCACTGCAAATGCTGGTACCCATGGCAGATGCTGGTACCCACCACCCTGGGCAAGCCTGCGGCATGCAACTTCCCTCCGCTCACCAGAGGGTAAAGCACCTCTGTCACGCGCCCTTGTTAAAAATGCACGGGTTGTGGCATTGTAAGAAAGACATCAATGCATTTCTGTTTGAGTACGGTAAGCATCTTTTGCTTTTGTGGGTATCTCTTCTAATGCTTTAATTGGCATTGACTGGTGATGACTGGGGTGTAGAGGGAGAGCTGGAAGCAGACGGTTTCTCAACCACAAAGTAGCAAGTGGCTTTGGGCTGGCTCTTAGTGCAGCATAGAATTAAGCTGGTGTCTTCTGAAGCTCTCCTAGAAAAACCTTGAAATCGTTCCCCAGTTTGCCTCTTTGCTAGGTGGAGAACAGGAGATGTTCGTTTGAGCTTGTATGGAGGTTAGTTTGGGATTTTTCTTTCCCATTGTTAGCAAATGGGACAGTGCTTTTGTTCCCAGACAGTTTTTAATTTTTAAAGCTGATGAGTGCCTCACTTTGACATAGTGTTAAACATTTAAATGCACCAGTAGGGTGCCTACTTCATATCAAAGTCAGATGGCTCATCTGCAAAAATAACCCCCAAACCAAACTGAAAACAATTCTCTTCATATGCAGAAAACTTGGCCAAAAAAACTTTCTTCCTTCGGTGATCAAAGCAGGAACTATGTAGTTTGGTTTGTGCAATGGAGTTAGATTTTTCTTCCTCCCTGTAACATAGCTTCAGTCAGTTGTCAGCCAAGAGATATGTTTGGATCTTTCATCCCCATGTGGATTTGTGGGAAAACGCACTAGGAGACCAGATCAACATTGTAATAGTGCCTGCATTGATCTAACACAGTGTTTATGTGGACTCCAGCCATCATTCATTTCTTCTCCAGCATCCAGAGGCTATAATGGATTATTTTATACAATAATCACGATAGTACTTAGCTGCTGTCTAGCATTTGCAAGGCATTTTACGAAGAAGGTCAATATAATTATCTCCATTTAACAGCTGGAAAATAAAGGCACAGAGACATGAAGTGATCTGTCCAAGTCCATGAGTACCACAGCAGTGATGGGGCTGGGGAGAGGATCCAGGCCCCTGGAGGCCCAGAGCAGGGCTCTGGCTGGTCTGTCCTGGCCGTGCTGCTAAAATGAGCCCTCTCTTTTCCACTTGGGTAGGACTGTGCAGGGTCAACCCCCCGGCGAATCCGGGATCAGTGCCCACCGCAGAGCCCCATGCCCTGGGAGGGGGTATCTCCCCAAGAGCACATGGCTGCTGAAGGATACAGACCATGTGGTTTTCCAAAAAAACAATTGCTCTTTCCTTTGGTCACTGCAACGACTATGTGGAGGTGGGCGCAAAAAGGAAGCATCTGTGTCTTTCCTCTCCCAGTTGTCTTTTCTCTTTGGGAAATCCCATCACTGAGATTTGACTGGAGCCTTACTGGTGTCTGGGATATCTGCCTTTGGCAGCTCCTTTCTCCACTGACTTACTGCATCTTCCCCTCTCCTGCAGCTTCTTCCTCCGGTGGCCCAAGGAAACGGGTCCCGTCCTTCCTCACCCCATCTCTCATCAAGTCCAAGGGGGTTTGGGATCCCAGCATGGCCACCTGTGACAACCCCATCCCTCCCAGCCCATCTGCAGCTCCCTGATGAGGTGCGAGAATACAGGCATTTCCTAACATTAAGCTGAAATTAAGATCTGAACCCAGAGGAAGGTGGAGGGCTGTCACCATCACCACAGAGCTGCTGTGCTTGGGGGTAACGGGCTTTGCACATTCAGAGTCTGCGGAGAGCTTATCTTGCTACCTTAAACTCAGTTAAAAAAAAATACAAATCAGAGAATTAGTGTTTAATAGAGCCTAAACCATCTGTGCTTACAAACTGTGCCCCACCTAGCTTGTGCTGTGTTTGCAGCATATGCTTAACAGCTACTTATGAGCAAGCCCTGCCCGCAGGGGACAGGAGCACGGTTGAGTGTGTCATTGGGTTTTCCCTTCCACGGTCCTTGTAACTACAGCATAAAACTGTGTGTGTGTTTAACCCACACCTCCTCCCAGGCCCGGGGTGGCCTCCTGTCCCCTGTTCACAGTCTTCCTGAGCATCCCGCAGCTGTCAAGTGTGAGCCCTTTGCAGCCTCTGCTTCGGGTGCTGGAAACGTTATTTTCCCTTTGAAGCTGACATCAGCATATGTCCGGCATCAAGGTATACCGAGACATCCAACAGGGGACTCCGAAAGGAGAAAAAGTTGTTTGTTTGGAAAGGTGTTTTGGCAGGTTTCTATATGAGATACAGGTCATGTGAGAGCTTGTGATGTGAAGCAGAAATGGCTCCCAGCCCTTCCCCCTGCGTCTGCAGTGCTTGCTTCCCAAGCCCTTAGGCATCTGCAAATGCAAGAAATACTTGAAATTATAAAAATTGGAAGAGGCAGTTTGATAGCTCATATTTCTTGACGTACATGAAACTCCAGTAGGTCACTGGCTGTTTAAATTAGATAAAGCATAATGCCTATGCAGACCGTAAATAGTTTGTCTACTCCCAGCAATGGGAGGGAAAGGGGGAGAGGGTGGAGAAAGCAGGGGTTATGGGTTGATTAGGGGGAGAAATTTCCCACAAATATTTTATGATTTGCTCACACCTTAACCATGTGTGAAATCAGGGGTCTACAATAGCTTTCCAATTCCTGAAAACAGTTACTCAATTCAGAAGCCGCAGTGGGTTTGCAGGAGACGTCTGCTCCTGCGTGGAGCCCACCGCCCTCATGGGGCAAGTCCTCGATTTTATTGAACTGATCATAACCTCATGCAACTGCATTCCCTGAAGTGGATAGCTGGTCTTCCCCTTCCCATCTTGCTGTACCCTCCATTTCCGAGTCACCAGGGCACCTATTCTGGACCGTGCTGCGCCATGTCAGGACCCCAGCGGATGATGAAACAGGTGATGAAACGCACCTCATGATGGAGTTGGGAAATGTCAGTTCTCATCGTCTGGTGCTCTCTACTGTTAATCTTAAAAAAACCTTACTATTAATCTTCAAAAAAAAGATGTTTGTATTATATGTTGCTATATTCACAATTTAATTTTTTTAAGTTTTTTTTTTTAATGTAAACTTCTAGCAAGAATGCTCCCTTGTGTCTCTCACGTATCGAAATAACAGTTTGTTGTTGAACCTGGTAGACTGCAGTGATGTAATATCTCTCTGCAAGGAAAAGTGCTGACAGCAATATGAGTTTTTCTGGAGTTAGTTCTTACTAGGTTTGAGGCAAGTTGGGTTTTTTTTTTTCTGATTTATTTATGGGCATTTCAGCAATACTTTTGGTCAGTCAAGGAATGAACAGAATGCTGTAATGTTAAAAAAATGGAGCTTTGATCAGTTTTTGAAGGGGACTGCAAGAAAAACATGCAAAAGAAGTTGTAAGTGCTAGGACAAAGGAAAGGGAATAGCACAATACTGCTTAGTTCCTTAAATGGTATCTTATGCCAAAATGCCTAGTTTTTGTTTTCTTATTTTTAAGGGAAGAAAAAAACCCCTCCATATTAAAATGACTTCTGTGTGCTTTTCTTGGGGTTTGCCTACAAATAGAAAGTTCTAATTTAATATCAGGGAATTGTATTAGTCTCTTATCTTAATTATGCTTCGTAATTGTGTAGGCCTGCGGCTCACTAATGCCTTTTTCCCTGATCACTTAAGCACACTGCTTAAATAAGAAAGGAGTGAGGTTGGCAGCCTGTGTGCAAAGCCCCTTCTCCTGGAACTGGGCTGGAAATTGGTGGTGGAAGAGCTGCTCCCCACAAGGACGGTGCTGGCTGACCTGCAGCCTGGGGCTCCTCGTTTCGCTTCACCGTACCAGTCAGTGTGGTACCAAGGAGAGGCAGGGAGCAGGACCTCAGCCGTGGTGGTGTGGGTGATGAGGATGGGAGCTTGTGGTGCAGAAGAGCTCTCCTACGTGGATGGCAAGGTCGTTTGTCTATCTACAAATGCCTCCTTAAAAAAAAAAAAAAAAAAAAGAGGCATTAGGTAGGGAAATTGAGAAAGTCTTTACCTGGGACTTTCCTTCTTTACCTGGGACTTCCCTTCATCAAATAGCGCCGTCTGGGGATAGGCTTAACTGACATTATGCTTTTTTAATAGCAGAAATGTAGGTAAGTCCTAAGTATTGACAAGGGACAGAGGTGTGAATAGATTTTAAGATAAACTTCTGAAGCTCTTTTTTTCCTCTCTGTTTTAAAAGAAATCCCCATGAGCGGGGAAAGTGGAGAGCGCGGCTCACGTCCTTCTCCCACCCTTCCCTTCATACATTCGCGAGAGGGAAAGGTCATATTGTACAAACTGTACCTCCTAAAATTGCATGTAAGGCTATGTGTGGACTAAGTACCATGAAGAATCATATTTAAAACACAAAAAATACTGCTTTTCTTCTTTAATCAGGATTGACTCTTAAATTGTGAACACGGACAAACCAATAGAACCCCCTGAGGAGAAAGGAGATGTGCTCTGTGGCACACGGGGTTCTGAGTGAGCGCTAGACCCAGCTTGTCACCTCCTCGCAGCATCAGGATGCAGCAAGCGTGGATGCCTAACTGTGGGGCTGAGCCTTTGCAAACAGCCAACAAGCTCCTTGAGGAGACAAAACTCTCATTCCTGAACTACCAAGTGTGAAGCGGATTTCAGTGGTGATAGAGAGAGAGAGAGAAGCAATTACTTAAAATGGTAGAGTAACTTAAACGATTTTTGTGCCAGACATCCTCCCAAGCAAATAGTAAAGGGCTGGCTAACTCGACAGCCACTGCTGATCTCAAGCACATTTGTCACTTTAGATTTCACCTGTAAATTGTTTTCTCATATATCCATGCATATATCCCTTATGCAGGTTTGTTTTGTCTTGGGTGGGAATGGAAATTACCACTGGCTGAACAGAGTCTTTCCTTGTCTCCATCCTCCAGGAAGCCTGCTGTTCCTGTTTCTTTTAGTTCTGATCAAAACGTAGTATGTATGTATAATCTTACTGCACATAAGACATGCAAACACTGTTACACTTCTTGGAGTGGTATAGCAAATTGTGAGAAGCACCTACATCAGCTGGCTGGGGGCTAACTGCATATATATTCTGCTTGGCTCTATATATGCTTTCAGTACTGCCTAAGAGAAAACGAGACAGAGATGCCAGTCCAGTCCACTAACAAAGTATGGGAGCATCTTTTTATTTTTTACATTTGTAGCAAAGAAAAGGTTAGGTTAGATGTTAGGAAGGCTGTTTCGAGCAGTAAGATTATTTGGACTTGGAAACAGACCATCCAGGGAAGTTGTAGCGTCTTCATCGTAGATGGTTTCAAGAAAAGAAGAGATTAAAACCTGTCAGGATTCATGTAGAAGTTGCAGTTGATCCTTCCTTAGAACAAAGGACAAGATCCAGCATCTTGTAAAGACAGCAAGTGCTGCCGTGTTGGCTGTGCAGAGCTCTCAACCAAGCTGCACTGTGAACTGGTGGTAATGCCCTTGGCTGGTTTGGGAGTAAGGGCTTAAACCAAAGGACTGCCTTGGGTGCTCTGGTCCTGTCTCTGCAGCGCAGCGTCTCGTCTCACACAGCCACCAACAACAGACCTATGAGGAACCAAGCAATTACGAAGTGCTCCTTCCGCTGGCATAACCTCCCCATTTCTGGCAAACCGCTGTTGAGAAACTTTCTGATATGAAGATTGCATGTGCATCACTGTGTTTAATAGTTAGTAGTTGTCTTAGTCTCCAGAAATTTGTCAAATCTCTTTCTGAATTGGTTTATGCTTTCAGTTTCCAAAATGTACCACCGCCATGGGCTCCTCAGTTTCATTACAGGCAGTAAGATTTGGTTTTGGCTGGCAGTTCCTCTGTGTGTCCCCAGTTAGCAGCTTCTGAGAAATCCGGAGTAATCGCTCCCCTCCATGCCAGGCACGAGTCTACACATCTCTAACTGACCTCCACTCTTAGCACACGAGGACATGGGGACTGCAGGAAGAAAGTTGGGAAGGGTTTTGAGCTCATTGGGAAGTAGGAGCTGCCGCTTCTGCACAGCAGGTGAGAACAACCAGGCAGCTGCCCCTGGCTAAGCAATAGCTGGTGGAAATTCAAGGGCAGCCCTTTTCCTTAGTGTCTGCAAGAGGAGCAGCCGATCAGCTGAACTTTGCCTCTCCATGGGGCAATAGCTCCTGCTGAGTCCTAGTGCAGCTAGTTGCTGAAATCAGCAGGATTGGGCTGATGGGGGAAAAAGTGGGTGGTGTGGCATCAAGCTGCCATGTGTCCTTCCCTCCCACTCACACTGGAGGCACCACCAGTGCCTCCCTTCCAGCTAGCGAGCCAGTGGCCTCATTGTGTCACTCAACCCCACTCCTTTCGGTCTTGTATGCATTTGAGGAGCAACACCAGAGTCATCTCCCTGAGCCTGCTTGTCTAAACAGTTGGCAGCCGTCGCCCAGCAGCCCTGCAGGGACGATGCTACCTGATGGCAGCGCTCAGTGTCTTCACAGCAGACTGAACACATGCTGCAGCGCCAAAGGCTCCTCTGCCAGGGACGAACATTTCACACCTGCTTTACAGGTACAGGATTACAGCCTTGCTTTGTAAATTAACCCCCTGTGATTAGAAACATTAGCACTCCAACTTCCCCAGCAATATAAGCAAGGACCTCATAAGCCTTGCTGCTTGTTCCTAGCAGTCAGAGATAGCACTGGGAGATCCTGTGGATGCTGCTTTTGATCTGTGCTGTTACTGCAGTACAGCACATCATTGACTTTTGAATATAGAAATTGCATGGAGTGGCCTGATCCTAGGTACATTCCTGTTCTGTCTGGCAGCCTGTTTGCTGTCATGTTTTTCCCTGCAGCTCTGAAGAAGATGCTATTAGCGGGCAGTTGACTGGGTGGGGAAGGAAAGAATTGTGCACTTACTGCTCTCCCCATACAAACTCCAACTTCCCATTCACTTAAATTTGCCCTGAGCACCTTTCTAAATTGTGGCTCAATTTCTCTCTTTCAGAGTTTTTGCTGGCACTTCTTATCCTGGAATGGTGCTTAATCGGTCCCTGTCTGAATTCTCTGTAAGGATAATTGATGTCCATCTCGCCAACAAGCTGAAAATTGTTTCACCCCCCCCGCCCCCCCCAGCCTTTGACATATAAAGGGACTTTGTTTTCTTCAGTGGATGTTTTTGTCTAATAGGCAAATGACTCTGGCTGTAAGGCCTGTGGAATGGGGTACAGCTGCAGACACCTGACTTTCAGCCCAGGGCAGGAGAGGTGTGGTGCCCTTTCTGGATTGAAGCTGAGGAGTCCCCAGAGCTCACCCCATGTGGGCACTGCACTTGTTGCAGGGGTGTGTTTCCCTCTAAACAGTTTCATCCTGTCTATTCCCAGGGCAGTTTCAAGAACAAAGTCACCCTGTCTCAGAAGCGCTTTCAGATGTCCTTCCAAATGACGCTGAAGCTCACTCCGGGAAGCAGCAGCTGGGGTATCCGCACCTGGGCAGGCGAGATCCTTCAGGTGCTGACAGTCACCAGAGATCCAGGATGGCCATTCTGTGCTGATCCGAACTTCCAGCCCTTTCAATGAGACGGTAATTAGTCTTCTGAAGCAATGAGTCAGAAGCTCTTGCTGCTCCTTTGGAAAGTTTAAACCAGCCCAGTGCTGCTGACATGTCTTTGCTGTGTCCAAGTGTTGCAACATCTTCCAACCTGGTAGCATGACTGGGAATCAAAACAGCCATGTGCGAGGTGATGCACATCTCGCTGCGACTACAAAATCTCTAGTAAAGCCCAATATTTTGCTTTCTGAATTAAAACAAAAATCCTCCAAACTCTTCTGAAGTACAAACTAGCTCTGAGTCAGTAAAACGAATGCCTGAGTCTGCATGCAGCCTGAGACAACTGTCCACTTCTCATTTCTCCTGTTCTCAATGTGTGGTTAATGCTGTAGCCTAAAAATGATGCTTCAGAGCCTTAGGCTAGTGTTGACCTCTGAAGCACTGTTTTTTACAAAAGCTGGTGAACAAACCATCCAGCTCACTTGTTCCACCCTCCCCAGACATCTACCTTGTATCTTGGTGAAGCCCAACAAACTGTTTGCTACAAAACTTCCTGAACTTGGGCTTTCCCTGAGTTTGACCTGCTGTCACGTATGCTCAGCACGAGCCATTGCAGCACTTTGTGAAAGCGTAGGGACAGATTCAAGTGAATGGAGTTTGTTAAAAAAACAAATATCCCAAGGGGTTCAGTCCTGGTGGTGCTTTCCTTCTCCTACCAAATGGAAATGTGAATTTTGAACAGCCACTGCACTGAAGTGCTGAACACACCAGAGGGCTCTACAGCTGGGATCGCCTGAAAGGCCATAGGATTTTACTCTCGAGGCATGCTCTCATTTTTGATGATTCCCCCCCCAAAGACTAGCTGCTGCTGGCAGCATGGGCCTCAACTTCTTACTTGCAGCATGACAGTGGCTCTAGTTCAGGTTGCTCCTGTCCTCAGCTCTGCTATTTTTTATCAGGATATGGTGGCGTTTAGGATTTCTGTTGCACATAGTGCATCTTGTGGAAGGACCAAGGCTATGCTGAGAAACCAGTTTCTGACAGCACTTGACTTCATTTGGAAGGCAACCCCCTCTCAGTGTTTTCCGCAGTGTCATAGTTTTCCCCAACCTGTTTGACAAATGAGCCTACCTGTAGTTGTGTTCATGCCTTTCCTGTAGGAAGTTTATGTTGAAGTATTGCCAGGCTTCGCTCACTTGGACAGGGAAATCTCTTACATGACTCGCCTTGTCTGCTCAAGAATTTTGGCCGCCTCTGTTGGCATGATAGAGAAACGTGTTTGCTAGGCTTTTATCCTTAAAGGGATAGAATTTCGCTGGTATTTTACACTTAAAAGGATATAAAATTTCTTCAAAACCAGAACGCACAAGCTTATACATTCTCAGTTTGTTGTTTGGGATATTAGCTGGGCAACCCCTAATAACGCTAAAGCCTGGCAATGTAAAATTAAAATACATTAGTTGGGAACAAATTGTTCGTATATTGCACAAGAAATCGTAATGTCCATAGGAAATGCACCCTAAGCCCAAAACAAATGTTACTTGTCAAACCCTTTGTGAAACTTAGGGGGTTAATTTCAAGAATGTCTAAGGGCTTTATTGTACTTAATTATTTGGAAATTGCTCTTCCTGACTCAAGTGTTGCCTGGTATTCTTAGGCGGCAGTTTCTGCTCGGTTTCAAAGCATCTTGACTGTCTCATGCTATTTGTCTGTGTGCCTGCGCTGCCTTTCGTTTGTTTAGAGCAACACCAGAAAACTGCTGCTGTGAAAAACCAGTGAGGGCTGGAGCAGGACTCGGGTGTATGTGCCTGAGGAATGGTGGTGGTGGATGTAACAGAGACGGGCTTCACACCTTGCTGTTCCCAGCCGGGAGGGACAGAGGACGCGGTGCGTGGGGACACGGTTAGCCGCACTCCTCCCCGAGCCTCGCCACGCACCGGCTGCCAGCGGTGCCGCTGGGCCGACGCTTCATTTTGCAGCACGCAGAGTCCCCACCTTCGGGACTGGGCGGCTGGGTCCTGCCTGCGCGCAGGCTGCAACGCGGGCGGGGCCCCGCGCAGGCTGCAGGGTGCTGCAGCTCCCGCGGGGCGCAGGCGGGACCGGGACACGCTGGGGACAGCGGCGGAGCAGCGCCGGCCGGAGCCGCGCCCCCTCCCGCCCCTCGCTGCGCGGTGCGGCGCGCCGCGGCTCCGCGCCCCGCGGAGGCGAGGGGAGGTGCCGCCAGGCGCAGGGCGCCGCCCCATTGGCCGCCGGGCGCGACGCTTTGCATGTCTCCGCCCCCTCGCCGCCCCATTGGCCGTGAGCCGGCGGCGCTTTGCATGGCCCCGCCCCCCCGCGCCGGCTGGCCGGCGCGGCGCTGCGCTGCGGTGTCGGGCCGGCGGCGCGGCGCAGTGCAGGAGCCGGAGCCGGAGCCGGAGCCGGGCCGCGGCCGGCAGCAGGGCGCGGGCAGCACCGCCGCTTCGCTGGCGTCTGGCGGAGCGGAGCGGAGCGGCAGCACCAGCAGGAGCAGGCTGCGGCCGGCGGGTCTCGCCGCGCCCCCTCGCTGGTCTCTCCCCCAGTTTCCTGTGAGCCGCTCCCCGCCCGGGTCCCGCGGGTGCAGCATGAAGTGCAGCGATGGCCCGGAGAGGTAAGACGGCGGTGAGGACGCTGGAAGACCTGACGCTGGACTCCGGGTATGGTGGTGCGGCGGACTCGGTGCGCTCCTCCAACTTGTCGCTGTGCTGCTCGGATTCGCACCCCGCGTACCCCTATGGAGGAAGCTGCTGGCCGCACCTAACTGACTCCATGCACAGTCGGCACAACAGCTTCGACACCGTCAACACCGTCCTAGCGGAAGACTCCGAGGTGCTGGACTGCGCGGGGCAGCAGTGCTCTCGGCTCCTGCCCGACCTTGAGGAGGTCCCCTGGAGCCTGGAGGAGGTGGAGGCGCTGCTGCTGCCGCCGCCGCGCCGGGAGCCGCGGGCGCCGGGCGCCGCCAGCCCCGGGAGCCGGGATGCGGCGGCGCGGCTCTCGACGCTGGTGAGCCGGGCGCTGGTGCGCATCGCCCGGGAGGCGCAGCGGCTGAGCCTCCGCTTCGCCAAGTGCACCAAGCACGAGGTGCGGAGCGCCATGGAGATCGTCCTGGGCTGGACGCTGGCGGCCCGCTGCACGGCGGCCGCCCTCGGCGCCCTCTCCCTCTACAACATGAGCGGCAGCGGCGGCGACCGCTTCAGCCGCGGCAAGTCGGCGCGGTGCGGGCTGGCCTTCTCCGTGGGCAAGTTCTACCGCTGGATGGTGGACAGCCGCGTGGCCCTGCGCATCCACGAGCACGCCGCCATCTACCTCACCGCCGGCACCGAGAGCCTCTTCCGCGACATCCACGCCCGGGTGCTGGCCGCTGCCGCCGCCCCGCTCCCGCCGCCCGGCCGCCCGCCGGCCGCTGCCGCCGCCCCGGCCGAGAAGGAGAAGGAGGGCGGCGAGGTGCCGCGCTTCACCCTGGAGGCGCTGGAGCAGACGGTCAACAACGACCCCGAGCTCTGGGGCTTGCTGCAGCCCTACCAGCACCTCATCTGCGGCAAGAACGCCAGCGGTGAGTGCGGCCGCGGGGCGGGACCGGGCGCCGCCGACCACCTGTTGCGCCGAGCCGGGACCCCCCCGGCGGGCGCCCGGCCGTCCCCCGGGGCGCCGGGCGGGCCGCGGCACCTGCCGCCGGGGAGAGTGCGGGGCTGCGGCGGGGCCGGGGAGGGAGGAGGGGGGCAGCGCGGCGGGTTTGCCCCTTCCCGGCGGTGCCCGGCCCGGAGCGCGGGGAGGGAGCTGCCGAGCATCCCCGCCTGGCCCTGCCGGGGCTGCCTGCCTGCGGCTGTGTGTGTGTTTAGGGGCAGCTAGCAGGGGAGTCGGCGAGGGCTGGGTGACAGACATCGTTCAGAGCTTCAGTGTTCCACAGGAAATGGCAAAAGCGCAGCTGAGCGCTAGCGAGCGAGATCAAACTTTGTTACATATGCAGTGGCTTGGCCAGAGATTGCGTGGTTGGCGCTGAAATGCAGTCTTTCTGGACAGATTTCATTCATGTTGCTGCTTGTTTACCCAGAGCTTGACAGAGATGCAACACGGTGATGTATCAACTTCCTGGAGATTTTTTTTTTTCTTTTTAGACGAAGAATCCAGTATTTTTAATGAGTTACTGTTCGGTAGAGCAGGATCCCAAAGTTGACGTTTCTTATTTCAGCTCCCTCTGTTTGTCAGGGAAGGGAAAATGGTACAAACCACGTCTCAGGGAATCCGAATTAAAATCGGGTGGTTTTCTCCTGCCTTCTCCTAAGCGTGCACAGGCACATGCAAACACTCTTATTAAGCTTAAATACAAAAGACCTGTCAAGCTGAGATGCAAATATTGGGGGAAAAAAGGGAACTGGGAGAACAAGGATAACTGGAAGTCTAGATCAGGTCTACAGATGAGCCCTGTTAAGTTGTTATAGCCACAGAGGATGCATTACAGCTAATTATCTATTGTGTTAAGACACCTTCCCTCCCATAAGAGACCCAGAGGAGGATGCCAAGCAGGAGCAAAAGAAAGGGGGCAAATCCTCCTCCCTGCTGTAAATAGGTGCAGCTCTGTTATATTCTTCTGGCGGTTTTATTGCAGCTGTGGATGTCCTCCTCAGAGGCTTCACTGAACCCTCCCCTCGAAATGCATCTGCTGTCGGGGGCATGTGTTGCGGGACCCTTGCGCTTTATTCTAGCGCTGTTGCAGGCAGGCGTGTCTTCCCCAGGAGTGCCACCGTTGGTTTTTTCCTTGAGTCCTGGTACTGTGCCTGTAGGTTTCAGATGGCACTGTGTTGCGTTGCAGCAGTGGCTGTGCAGGCTCCTGCTGAGCCTTTCATTTTGTTTTGTGGCTCTCTCTAACTCCCTCTGTATCAGCTCGGTGGATTTAAAATTAACTTCATTCTGACACTCATTTATCTCCCTTCCAGGGACCTGATTTGGAGTTTTCATCTCCATTTTGTTGTAGCTTTACCTGGCACAAATCTCCATGGTAGCTCAGTCCTGACTCGAGCAAATGGCATTTTTCGAAGATGTTCGAATCAGACCCAAGCAAGTTGTCCATTTTGTTTTACCTCTCTCCCTGTGTCATTATGTTTTCTATGCAAATGACTGTAATGTTGTTCTGCTTTTTAGCATCTTATAATAGGTAGTTTGACATCCTGTTATATATATTTAGAGTTACAGGTGCAAACAAGAGTTAGGCCTTCTTGTAATAAAAGCCTTTTTTTATTGCTGTTTACATTTATTTAGATTTAATCCAAGGACGCGTTGCATGCTCTTAAGTACTTTTATGGCAACTAAAACAGCCATTATAAACCATTAAACACATCAGTCTGTTTCTTCATCAGTGAGATATGTATCTGTTTATATAGTCCTCACCATTTTGATGTCTGAGTGCTCCATGGTTAGTTGCAAATGTTTCCTTCTCAGGCACTTAAAAGGTGGGGAAATCTGATGTGAGAGATTGCTTGACCTGCTCGAAACTGTTTGGGCAATCTGTGGTAGGAGGCTAGGACTGCTGGAAGCTACGTCTCTATATAGTGGCATAACCACAAGTTCATCCTTCCGCTGTACTCATGATAAAGCAACTTAATAGGTAGCAGACTTCTCCTCGCTTCTCTCTGCACTACTCCAGGAGAAGAGACAGGTATTGTCCTCTGGAGGTTCAATAAGTCTGGGTGCTGTTCCCCAGCTGGGTGGCATGTGGACACACAGGCACTGAAATCGGTGGATTTGGTCCACCAGACATGGATGAGAGGTGGTGGCAGGGTCCTTTCTGGAGGTACCGTAGCCAATATGATCTGAATGAAGTGGGGAAATGAAAAGCAGTGCAAAAGCAGACCCCTTAGCAGTACCTTTTCTGCAGGCAGTTGTTTTTGGGGAGAGGCAGTGTCTCCCTGGCACGCAAATGTCAAACCTTTAAAAATTTTCTGGGCTAAATTCAACACCTTAAATTCCATCCAGACAGTGAAACAGGCAACCCATGAAGATCCCGGGATGCAAGAATGTGAGGAACATGAGTTTGTGCATGATATACTCCAAGATTGCTCTAATGTTGTTTGTGAACACTAGTGTTGGGGAATATGGTCTCAGGATCTGCAAGACACAAACCAGCCTTTCAGGGCTTCACCATCAGCTGTGCAGAGCGTTTAGTGGTTTCAGCTGAGGTTTTTTAGCCTGGTGTCATACGCAGTCATCTTGGAAGCTGCTGAGTAAGATCAGTATCGCAAGATAACCTTCTCCTTCCTATAAATGATGGTCACGCGCCTTCAGACAAAGAAGATGTCTGAGCTGGTTCTTTTGGTGGGTGCTTCAGCCTGCTGGGTTTGTCACAGGTACGTCTGGGCTGAGTTCGGACAGCTGCCTCGGCCGGAGCCCCACTCTCCGACAGGTGCCTGCTCATTTCTTGTGCAGGGTTGAAGGCACGTGGATGAAGGTGGTGGCGCTTCTTTGTGTGTTGCAGGCAGCAGGCCACATCTCCTTGATAAGCCTCGAGACAACCTCTTCTGTGGTACGGGAGTAGGGATGACCAAGGAGAAGCAGGCAGTGGTGTTGGGAGCAAGCTGCTGGAGTATGCCAGCAGCTGCTGGCGTCTTGGCTGGACTTATCCCGGTAACTATATCGGAAAGACTAGACCTTAAAAGCACTCTGAGGTAGTATTCCCCCCCCCCCGCACAACCAGAATTTTAATGTCATGGTTGAATGAAAATTACCAACTTTACGTTTGGGATTTCATTGGCGCTGAAATGTTTCAATTACGAGCTCCATCTGAACAGCACAGTACACGTTTTACATCCTATAACAGTCGCGTGGAGTGTTATTTCCCTTGAAATAGTGGGAGCAAAATATTGTGTACTCAATGAAAGGCAGTAAAAGCTGGCACCTCTGTGGTTTAAGCTATATTATTTTTGTTTCTCTATTGCTCATCAAACCCCTACTTCTAGGCCAGATCTGAGAGGTGCTTTGAGATGACTGGGGAGTTTCCCCAGGTCTTGGATCCAGCACAAATCGTAGGAGTAAGGCTACGTATTTCATTTTCACAGGGGATACCTAGATGGCAGGTCCAAGTAGCTCAAAGTCATCTACACTGTATTATATAAAGGTCCTCTTTTACCAGGGGGAGGAATGGTATTAGCCAACACTTAGATTAATATAGTTTAGAAAACAGTTTTTTTTCATTTCAGTCTTGGGGGTCTCCTTATCTTGTGTTGCAGGACTTGTGGTGGGAAGGGCAGAGGCTGCGAGGGAGACAGCCGGGGATCGCGGGGAGGAGGTTTTTGCGGAGTAGCCGGTGTGCACAACTCGGCCTTGTCTGTTTGTGTACAGCTACTAAAAATAGTTATTTGGAACCCAGCTGTGTCCCTGTGGTTTCTTCCTATTCTTAATATTATTTAGAGAGGAAGACACAACAGCTAGGAAGAAGCCCAGGATTAGGTCAGGCTTGGCTGACACGTGTCAGCTAACCTCAGTTTAACCTCAGCCTCTTCTCCTAATCCAGGCAAACTAGAGGAACTCCAAGCGAATGAGCAATACCAATGCATTAGCACAGTTTAACCAAATCAGTTAATGCTTTTAAGTTCTGATACATATGTATACATACGTGTGTGTGTATATAGAGACCATTCCCTTCCCTTACTGGCGAGCATACTGTTAATCTGTTTGTTAATTCTCTCCTTTCTATTGTAACTGAACCATTCAAGATGCTATTATGGCTTTAGGGCAATGTAAAAATCAATCTAAAACTTATTTCAGCTAGGATGATAGAGGAATATTTGGGCACAAAATGGAATTCCATGCCTTCTTCCCAGGCTTTTTTTTAACTGCAGTTTTAAGAACATCCTTTTTCCCCCTATTATATTTCAATCTTATTTTTTGCTAGTAAAAGAAAGTTTGGAATACAGTTTGAAGTTTCTTATATGCACCTGTATGTTATACTTAGGCGTCTTTGCTGTTATGTTTTTCCCATCTGCTTCTGGGCACTTGAGTCCCTTGCCCAGAGGTTGACGTCAGTAGCGGTGCAATGAACAATGTGTATTTTTGCTCGATTCTCTTACCTGACAACCTCCCAAGCAAACTTCCACAGCCTCTCTAAAAAAGTTGTGCAGTTGTACCCTCTCTGGATGGAGAGTTGCCTGCCTGAAGGGCAGAAGGTTGTGCCTGGTTGTGGCTTGTGGCCACCGATGCTGGTGGGAGCTGGGATGGCAGTGGGGAAACGGTGCTTCTTCCCTGGAATGGGGTGGGTTGCTTGAACACCTGGTGTTGGCAGGAGTGGGACAGATGGATACTCAGTGTGTGTGTGCTCGTTGCAGACCTCCGTTGCCTTGCTGAGGAGCAGTGGTGGGACTAGGAAGTAGAGTCCCAGTGGGAGGTTGCTCTTTGGCTGATGAAGGTTTGTTTCCCTCTGGACATTTTTATTCACATAATTTGTTTCAGTTATGAGTATAACATTAAAAAAAAATCCCAGAAATGGTTATACCAGAAACACCCAGAATAATCATAAAGATGATGTATGCCGGTATGATTATTCCCTTTATCATGTTGGAAAGTACCTTAATAGCAGTTACAGCCATGGCCATGCTAGGGAGTTTCAGGGCTGCAGTTATATGATGTAGTTTCTGATGTAAATGAAGCTTTGGACTTATGATTGGGAAATATGACTGTATATACAAGGAGCATGTTAGGGGAATAACAGCATAATTTTAGCAGTATATTGGGTTCCTGGCTCTTTTGCTGAATGGTAACAGGCTTCACCTCGTCTTTCAGTCCTCCTGTGAGCTGGTGACACTAGCTGCAGGTGAGCGTTAGGGACAACTTTGCACCTTTTGCTAATGCTACTGCAAATGTTCTCTCTTCCGTAGCTGCTTGAAGTTACTTCGAGTGAAAAAGACGCCATGGTTAGTTGTTTGGCCTTTGTGCAGTCTGTATTGAACCAAGCTGTCGGTTATCAGTCGGAAATCTTCCATGTTGTCCAGAGTAAATGCCCGGTGTACCAGCTGGGGACTTGTAAAGCCTGATCCTTTTCTCCCTTGTCCTGGACAGGGACCTGGTTCTCCTCTCTCAGAAGCCAGAAGGAAGCTTTATGGTCTTCCCCCCACCTTAGCCCCAGGGAAGGTGTGAGAGGAGAAAGGTGCGCTCGATTAGGTGACACCAGAGGAAAAGAGAGCTGTTTCTTGGAGTGCATGGGCTCCAGGAATTAAATCCTCTGTCTGGAGTAATTTCCTCTGGCCAATGTGTAGTGCAGAAAGAGTGGGGGCTCCTTTCAGACGGCTCGTGGAAACTGGCAGCTTCCGCCCAAAATAGCTCTGTTGCTGGCCCGGTTGAGTCTGTACAGAAAAAGTGAGGAGGGGATGGATGGGGGAGTTTGTCACTGTGATGTGCTCTCTTGCTGAGGGGGATCAGGAGCAGCAGCGCTGCCACCGTTTGCGTCCCTGAGCAGGTTGGCCTGAGACGGCTGCTTGGAGCCCGGCAGACTGATCCTGTTATCTCCTGTAACAGCAAGTATTAGCATTAACTGCTGGGCGGCAAAACGAGCAGCTGCTTGGTGTTGTGGGCCGATTTTCCCAGTGCTGTCGCCTCCCAAATCTCCCATATGATCTTCACAGCGTGCATCAGTGCCTGCTCACTTCCCCAGTTTCAACACTTTGGTGCCTCTCTGAGGTCTCCCAGGCTGGGCTGCGGTGCCCAGCCCTGGCAGCGGTGCCCTCCTGCCAGTCCCTCCATCCCAGCGCTCCCACCCGGGGCTCGCTCTGTAGGGTGTTTTCCTTTGCCCCAGGCACAGGAGGTTTCAGCAGGGCGTAAGGAAAAAGTAGGGGCTTTTTTCTTCCTTTGCTCTTCTTGTTTCCTTCCTCACCGAAAGCAACTTACTGCACCAAATCCATATAAATCTGTAATTATAATTGTTATGCACCTGATAAGTATTGTAAGCTTTTAAAAGGCATACAGATGGAGTCAGAATTTCCCCAGAGCCTGTGCAGTCAGCCTAACCTGTAGTTACTTTGCCAGAGGTGTTCAATGGGTACAGCCTGAAAAAAAACCCCACAGATGTTATAGAGGACTGTGTCGGCCAAAGCCTCAAATGTGGCTCTTGATCTGTCCTTGCTTTCAGGGATTTCCTACAACAAAGAGTTCCTCTTTCAGGGATTTCCTACAAGAAGGAGTTCCTATCAGTGGGCTCAGTGTGGCCACCTTTGTCTGTCAGCGCGTAAGCTTCCCATTTTCCCAGAAGGTAATACAGCAATCCTGCTGTTGTAGGCTGTGAGGAGATATAATCTGGTGGCCAGTCACTCCTTTTGCTTTCCATAAAACTAGCTCTCTCTTCTGTAAAAATAGAAGAAAGGAGGCCACTGATCAGGTGAAACGAGTTGTGAGAAGGCAGCTGTAGGCTCGTTTGGAGAGCAGGAGGGAGGATGTTTCTGGGAGCAGCTGAAGAACAAGGAGCCATTGTCAGTATGGATCAGTTCAGCAGCGTGGATGGGTTACAGGCACTGGTGCTGATACCTTGATGAGGCTGTAGAGGCTTGTCTTGGTTATTTTAATTTATTTAACCTGTTATACTGAACTGATGCTTTTAAATCATCACACTCCCTTACCATGGCACTTTGTGGGTAAGGAGGGAGTTGCACGGCATGGCTTGTGGGATGTGACCATTTTCTTGGGCTCTGTTGACGCGGTGCCTGTCATCCTGATGATATGTTATTCTCTTTCTTGGTTCCTATGCTTGGCTCATAGTAAGCAGTACCCTTTTTTGGGTAATTATTCCTGGAAACAACCCAGGAGGCTTTATAACATGGTACTGTAAGAGGACTGTTGGTGTCCTGCAGTAAATACATGGGCCAGCTTGGGGGCTGAGAAGGTGCTTGGGACACTTGCAGTTTCGCACGGGGATTCTCTCGGCTCATCACTGATAAGGAAAAGAAGTCGTCTTTGATTTGATTTAGAGTTAAATGATACTGGATTGGTAGTAAGGATCAGGATGAAATTACACCACTTGTAAGCACAGGCCTCAGGACAGGTGATCGTGCCCCTGCTGAACTGGGCTGGCCGAGGTGGGTAAGGGAGGAGGGACTTGTTCACCCCACTTGGTTCCAGGCCATTTACAAGCGTCGTGTTAAATGGCATCCTCCTTGTTCAAAAATTTTAGCCCAGATTCTGGTCCTGGTGGCTCTCACACAGACCTGGTGTAAGTCTGCGTGGTGGCACGTGGCTGGCTGTCGTCAGTGAGCGTAACATCTGCTTGGTGGGACCTTCGCTGGCCTGACGTTTCGGGACCGGGCTCTTCCTACTGTTGTGCTTAAGGCAGTAATGGATGTTGATACTGGGATCTTTCAAAAGGTACGTGGAGGCACCGGAGACAGCTATAAGCACTTTTTCCCCAGTGTTGTAAGGCAGCTGAAAGCGAAAGTGCAGGGAGGGACGAGTGCTGCAGGATGTGTGGGAGGCGGGATGCTCGCCAGGAGATGGGAGCGCACCGAGGCGTTGCAGCTGAGCCGGGAGGGACGGGTAATACCTTTGGGTCAGCAGATTGGCAGCCTGCTCCCAGAGCTCTTACGTGGATAGGTATCGCTCATGTGAACCGCACATAGACTTCACGCGGCCATAAAGGTCTCGGGACGGGCTTGCGAGTGAGCAGGCAAACAGCAACCCCCGAGAAGATTAGAGAAGAGGCCTCTTCAAGGACCGGATTTCTGTCCTTGAGTGCTGTGGAGTAGCACCTGGACCTGTGAGACTCTGAGGCTTTAAAACTAATAAAAACACCCTGCTTTTAAATTGCACTGCTATGAAATACTGCTCCCAGGTTGGGGAAGTGAACGGGGCTGGGGTTGCAGCAGAGGTATGGAGAATGCATTTGCATTTTCAAGGCGGTCAAATAATTGGAGGAAACTTTGCATCCTGCAGTGTTTCGCAGTTTCTCTGGCCCTGTGGTAGTCTTGGATAAACACTGCTAGGCTGTAGTGCCTTTGCTAATATATTGTGTTTGGCTGTGAACAAGGAGCTAAACTCAGGGAAGGTCGGCTTTTCCTTGCAGAGGGCTGAGCAAGCCTTGCAAACCCCTCTCCAGGATGTTATCCGGCAGGGATTTGGAAAAATAAAAGTTCTGGGGCTGTGGGCCATATCCAGTTTCAAGGCTGCATGTCCTTCGCTGCAGGTGAAGCATCTTCACCATCACCTCAAAGCAGAGGACATGGCCGGTGGCAAGACAAGCTGCCACCGGCGAGGCGGGCCAGATGCCCCGGGACTGATGCTGGACTTGCAGCCCTTTGGTGGGAAGAGCTGCCAACAGAAAGTAGAGAGAATTCAGAGGTTGGAGTCGTTTTGGGTACCTGCTGAGATGCCTTTTGTGGAGGATGCTAAGAAGATTTTTTTGTAATACAGGAGCATTTTTTGGCATACCAGCATATCGTGGAAATTAGTTTCACTGAATCATTCACTGTAAGACTGGGTAGGTAGATTATTTTGCTCTGGGTTGCAGTATAGTATGCAAAACTGCTAGGGAATAGATGCAGGTACCTCCAATGCTCTTACTTCCCCTGATGCTTGTAAAATAAGGGTCACAAAACTCAATACTTGAGAAAAATTATCCTTGTGCTACTGGTGTTATTTCACTTCTCTGATGTATGTTTTGTGTGGAGCAATGGATGGATGTATGATACAAGATACTCCAAAGGTATTGCTAAACCCAATCCTGTAGTCCTTGCATGGGCAACATTGCCACTGATTTTGGTGGTGAGGGCAGCCCCTCAAACACCAGGACGAGCTTTCGCATTTGGTAACAAATTGGAGAAACTGCTGAGTCAAAGGTGTAGGCCCAGGTTTAATTTTGCTAAAAATAAGCTTTTTCGAAACTGAAGATCAAAATCAGTACCTCGCTGCAGATATTTATTCCTAATTTGAAAGGAAATTTTTTTTGGGTTTTTCTTTCATGGTTTTACTGATTCACAGTATTCAGCTGAAAGACTGCTTGGCGCAGCCTGTAAGCCCTTGCACTAACTGGCTAGCCTATTTCCACTGGCCCACATAAGAAAAATCCTAAAAATAGTCCAGCAGTGTGTGTTTTCAAAAGTAAATTAGATTTTAAAAATAAGAGCTTCAGTTTAATTGTCTGGCGTGCTTTCAGTAAGGAGGAGGGTTTTCAAAATACACAATTCCTTTAATATGGAAAAAAAAAAGGCCAAACAACCTGCCCCTCAGTAGTTAAGACCTGCTGTAGTGCTTTACCTGTTAGCTAGTTCTTCATTATATCACCATGCTCACAAAAATTTGCCTTGTGCATCAAACGGTTTTCGATAATGGAAACAGCTTTGCAAGCTGAGCCAATGCAAAAGCAGACACACCAGCAATGTGGAGACTATTTTTAATGAAAAATTCCCACCTGTGTGAATGCACATGATGCCTTGACTTCCATCTTAAAGATGGTGAACCACAGGTAAGACAAGCAGGAGTAATTTCAACTATTTTATAGGTTTAAATCTAGGAATGAGATAAACACCTATCTAATGCAAAGGATGCTGAACTTATGTGGCAATGTTCTTGCAGCCAAAAGCTGGGAGCCAAGGTAGATAAGTCAGCGACGCTGTCTGTCTGACATACATCAGCAATTAAACTGTGGTGGCTGAATGCTTCTAAAGCAAGATTAAATACAACAAGAGAAAAATACCCTAGCCAAAGCTTATTCCCCCATAAGCATTCAGATAGTCTAATTGATTTTCAGGAAGGATATGGGCTGTCACCTCCTCTTCGGCACATAGAAACTGGGTATGTGTGGGGTAATTGGCGGGTTTTATAAGGAGACCTGTGGTGATGAGAGCCATCAAACCGCCAGAGCAGATGGGGATGCTGATGTCTGCCGGCTCTGCCTCCTCTCCGCTGACCAGGGTTGTCATGGGGAGAGAAGGGCTCGAGACAGAACTTGAGGTTGTGGAGAGACTTGGCAGTTACCAGATGGGTGGGAAAAAACTGCCTTATCAGGACTGGTGAGGTTCTATCGAGACACCTTTAATTGCAGGCTGTGTCGGTGCGAGGCAGGAGCTGGTGAGTCACAAAGTGTTTTCCAAGGTTTTGGGCTGGCCCTGGATGCTCAGGCGTTGGCTGCTATCGCAGGTGACTTCTCTTTCATTCGGGGCAAGGAGGCGCAGCCATGGCAAGGTTTTTCTTTGGAAGGGACCCGGCCACCCTTACCCCCGCCTCTGTCACCTTTTGGTTAGATGGCTGTGGTTTGCCCAGCCTAGGGCTATGCTTTGAGACTCCCTGGGGAGTTCCTCTGGAACGCTGCTGCCTGCTTAATAGCTGCTTCTCAGGCAAACAGTGGAAAACACACCCAAACTGGCTACAAAGCTCATTGCTGAGCAGAGTTGGACCTGTACCCTCGAAAGGAGATACAAGACCCACGGGCAGCTTGTGCAATCCATGTTAGATACTCCTGACAGTGCCACTGAGACATCCCTGGCTGGAGTGAGAAAGTGCTGTGGGCACACGGGGGTCTTTGGGGTTGGGATTCACACCTTTTGTCGTCTGGTAGGGTCTGAGTTGGATGAGCCCCTGGAAAAACATCCATTTTGGGGGTAAGGACAGCATTTAAGGGAAGAGAGTTGAGAAAATGAGAACTACTTAGTTTACTTCTCCCCTTGACTGTGGCTTGAGGAGCATCACAGGGACAGGTTCTGATCTTGTCCCCCATGAAGGTTTGCAGTGCTGCTGGCATTGCACGGATACGCTGAAATAGTTGTCGATATTTAAACACGCGAGTGTTGGCTGTGGCATAAGGAAAAATGAGAACAGCTCAGCACCCCCATAAAACATCCTCCGAGCCTGGAGTAATTAGTTCAATTTCAGTAGCCTCATTTCCAGAAAGGGAGAGAATAGAGCAAACAGCAGAAAAGATAATGAAAGTCGGGGGGCCCAAGGGGAATATTTCGGTAGGGCGATAGTCAACTGGAGTGGCGTTATTCAGTCCAGAAAGAAGGCACCCAGGGGAAGCTGTGATTGCACCGTGCAAGAGAGCGAGTGGCAAAGCGGGAACTGATCAGCCACCTAATTTTTTGCAGAGAGCCAGAATACAAAAAGATTAAATGAAAGTGAAAGAAAGTAAATTTAAAATAACTCTGAAGAGCCCTCTCATTTTCGCAACTTACTAGGGGTTTGTGGAGCTGAATGCTCCAGGGAGTGACTGGGAAACAATGTGTTGGGGTTATGCACATGAAGGAGACTGTTTGTAAAGATTATATTAATACTCTGTCTTATACTAATAATTGCAGAGGAAGTACTGTTTCATGCTTTAGCCCAAACTTTGCTTGGACAGCCTTCCCAGGCATTGCACAAGACGTGGCGGGCGTTCCTGGCCTTCCTCTGCGCTGCAGAACCATTCGCTGCTGACTGGGCGCTCTGCAAACAGAGGCTCCTTCCTGCAGTATCGTTCGCACGAATAAACCTTATTCCTTTCAGTGGTCCTGTGGGTGAGTAAGAGTCGCAGGACTGAATGATCTACTGTTCTCAGCTCCTTTTGTGGTAACTGCTCTAGGTTTTCTTCTGCAATTTTGACATGGGCAAATCTTCCCTGGCTTTCGTATGTGCTCTCTGCGTTAGGAGTGGTGACCCTCTAGATATAGCTGCTTTTTCCCCCCCCTTAACTTCAAAGAAGTTCAGTATTTGTGTAAGTGGCTTGCTAATTTACTGCATTCTGGCTTAATCCCTCTTGAATGCCTTTCTGAAAATAGTCCGTCCAGAAAAATATTTGCTGTTGAAGCAGATTATTTAGAAATAGCTGTAATTTGGAGTTGTATCAAATAGAAACCCAGGCATTTGCATTTGATTAAGGACAGGTGTTTAACTTTTTGTGCAGCTGTTTTTTAGATAGTTAACCGGAATTTTTGAGCTACTGGAAAAAAGACCCTTGCAAAATCTGGTGTTGGTGCTATAGCGCTGTGAACTTGGTGTTCAGTAGGAAGAAGGATGCAAAGCACTGCTTCATTACACTGGCTGGTTGCATCAATAATGTAGTAACGTAATGTCTTGGAGGGAAAATAATGGGGTCTAATGCTGTAACCAGTGTGCTTACTGATACCGTAACACAATTAATTGTGGCTTTCTTGGAATTAAGTGCTGTGAACAGTTTCTGTTAAAAGGGGATGCAGGGCATTTGAGCTTAACCTCCTCCCTGCAAGGAGGCCGGTAGCCATACCTCGTTCCCTTGGGACGATCCGCAGAAAAATAAAAATGGGGCTTGTTAATTGAAAATGATGTGAGTGGCTTTCTCTGTTCATCATTCAGTGGCATGTGAGAGGCCGGAGCTCTGATTTCTCAGGCTTGTGGTTTTGTGCCTCTCTGATAACCGTGGGGACTGACTGGGGGAAGAAGTGTCTTGGAGGGGCTGTGGACTTCAAGGCTTTGCCCCCACGTCTTTCCCCGTGGGTCTGTGAATAACAGGACCGAGGTCTTGTTAGAAAGATGGCAGACCTCCACCAGCACTGAATTTGTCCAAGAGGGTGGCAGTGCTTGCCTGAGTGCTGTACCCTCTGGGAAGGATTTGGTCTCTCTGAGAAAGGCAGCTGGTTGCCCCTTGCGTGGTACCCCACGCCGTGTGTGGTACCCTAGCACGGTGTGGGGAGGAGGCCCCGGGGAGGGCTGAGCAAGCCGTGAGGCAGGATGGGCTGCTGAGACAGCAAATAGACTCCGCGCTTTATTCAATTGTTGAGTTATTTGTTATTGTGGCCAAAACCCAGCGGTGGAGGGATGAGGAGGGTTTCGCACTCGGGTTGAGTTGATGAAAGCTTTGTGTCATTCAGCATGTCACTTCTCCAATGCCTGACGAAGGTCCAGCTTGCTGCCAGCCTTCTCCTCCATGGGAGAAAATGGTGTAATCTCTCCTAGATCTTTTGCTTCCATAACACTTGCAGAAACGCAGTTGCCAATAGCCATCCCTTGTGCCCTAGTCCTTGGCCAGAGTTAGTTGAAATCTACCTGTGAGCTGGAAGTTTGCTGGGGGCAGTGGAGGGACTGGCAGGCATGTGCAACCACGTAAATCTCGTTTTCTTAGAAACTAGGTAAGAAATGCGACTTCCCATTTTGCAGGCATCTTGAGAAATTGTCTTCATGTGCTCATTTGTATTTCTTGTAAACTCCCTTAACAGTCATGCTTGGGTCACGTACAGACAACAGAGACTTACAGGAACTGCGTCTCGGACTCCAAACACAGTGGTTTATAGGCACCCCCAAGGATCCTGATGTCTCTGGCAGGCAAAGCTCTCACTGGTTTTGCATCAGTGGGCTCCAAGAAGTGTCCTGCTTTCTTTGCTATGTATGATCGAGAGGGGGCGGGGATCCAGAATAGGAAGGAATGCATTTCTTAAAGCACTTTATAATGCACCTTTGTCCCCCCGCTTTGAAACTGAACAGATGTTTATGAAGGGATTTTAAGTGACAGCTGTCTGTTAGAAGATTTCTTTCCTGTAATGAATTGAAGGAATGATTCAGTTTTATCTTTTAATTTGTTATAAAAGAGCTAAAATGGTACATTCAATCATTTCATAACCACACATTTTCAAAACTGTACATATCTGATCTTTTTGCTGCAGAGGATAATTGGTTTATACAAAACTAAGTATTTTCTGGTAGCAGGTTACTTGCTTTTTCACATGTATGTAGCAGCTTTTGTTTTAAAAAGACTGTGCCAGGGAGAGGTCATACTTCAGTTCACAGAAGTGACAGTGTGCATTTAAAAAGTGGGACAGTTGATGTAGCACAGAGAAGCAGTCATAGGTATCTGTGTGATGTGAACTTGGGACTGGGACTTATTGGGAAGTTTCATCATTTAATTACCTGAGAAGAGGAGCTTGCCCTTTCACGGGAATTTGCTGGAATTTTGCTGGTAGCACTTCCTATTAATAAACATTTGCCTCATTACCTGAGGATGCTATGTACAGACAGACGTTTAGTGTCTTGTAGACTACCTGTAGCCATAAGCCCCCAAGGGCATAGCCAACTAATGCTGGTGGTGTAGCTTTCTCCATGGGAACAAGGGGGAGCTTCTTATGTGCTTGGGCTACAGGCCAGGCTTATTTTTCTTACATTTGCTACATGAATTTGGTGTCAGCTTTCTTCCAAAGAATACAAAATCATAATTTATTTTATTTATAGAGCTGTGTGATTTATACCCTGAGATATGTCTCAGTGGTTTCAAATTACAGAGAAGCATGGAAATACTGGCTGATTTTTCCCTTACCCAGTCCGTAGACTCTGAGCTGCAGGTCCAAGCCTAAAACTCAGCAGCTGGTAATGAAAGCAGAATTTAGTTTCATGGCCTCAAGTCTTGCTGTAAACCTTTCCTAAATTTCTGCTTCCTAATATCTGATGAGGACATGCTGCAATGATCTTCCTTAGGCTTATTGTTATTGTGAGAGAAAGCGACTTCAGTTCCATTTAGGTCAAATATATGATCAGGCAGATCTAGTGGTTGAAGAATGGAAAAGTTCCATTGTAGTCAATATAGCTGTGTTTTTTTAAAAGAACAAACAAATAAAAGAACAACCCACCAAATGAGTCTGTGACCTGGTATCTTAAGTTATTGAGGGTTGACATAGAAAAGATACATACATCCTTCTGTTAATCATTGTGTTTTACTGTGGTTTCTATTCCTGGAGCATGCTTGTCAGAGAAAAAAATCTCTTATGTTTGAACTTTCATACAGCACTTCCCTCCTTAGACAATTTTCAGTGATACCAGTCTTTGTGTTTGAAGCGCCCGATGTTGATGGAAGCTGTCCTTACAACACACACACACTTGAAATACCTCAAAATGAATGACCGATGGGGACATTAGCACGTAGTGTGTCACGGCTTTGGCATGCCACCCGTTTGCGAGGGCAGCTTAAGGGATGCTATGCAGATCTAGCAAATATGCCACAGCCCATTGCCATCAGGCTGCCCGGTGCCTTCTCCCAGCGAATGTGAGTGACTCTCGGACAGGGAGTCCGCGGAGTTGTTTTAGGCAGTCTTGCTGCCTCAGGGTGCTGGATAAGTTGTCAGTGAGTTGACAATTTACCTCTGTTTTACATGTGTAAATGTAGCGTCGGGAAGCACCGCCTCCCTTGAGCATGCACAAACCAACCTTGTACTTGAGCACGTATTTTAGTCTGGGGATGCTGAGGTTTGCCATCACCTCACTGTTTGTGCAGGAGAGCACCGGCGGGTAGGTGCAGCTGTAGCTACTTATGGTGGTAGTCAATTTGGTGCCTCTCATTTTGGCACAGCATCAGCTGCCTGACTGTGGGAGCTCATTTCCCTGACTCTTGGGAAGCTGGAAGGGAGGTAAAGCAGGGGTGGGTACTGCCTTCGCATATGGAAATGGCACATCTCCTGGCATGCCCGGCCTGGCTCAGCGCCCTGCTCCAGCCCTGGGCTCTGCCAGGTGGAAACCATGCAGAGCTGCTGGGTAGTTGGTGTCTCTGTGCTCCCCTTTTTCTTAGTTGTAAGGCTGTCTGGGGAGGCGGCTGGTCCTGAAAGGAGATGCTCTGGTTGGTGTCTTGCTTTCTGTCTTTGCTTGCAGGGTGCCCGGCTTTAATGTCTTCAAGGACAGTATTTTGGAAGCCTAGTAGAAAGCAAAAGCTTAAGTGCTTTGACTTCTTGATCTTCCTTGCAAAGACAGACTGCTCCTTTCCGCCCTGTGCATTGTGTAGACAGTCGCTTCTGAAGCCTAGTTGTTTCCAAAGACCCGGAGCCAAAGAGGAGGGTCTCTTGGAAGACTTTCCGCTCAGAGGTGACTTTCACTGCCAGCGTTGGCTCCCACCTCGGCTTGGCAATGCTGGGAGGCTGGAGTGATCCCATGGGAGGCTCCATTGGGACGTACGTGAACTCTGAATTTTTTCCAAGACCGCAGCAGGGCCTTTGCACAGCAGCTTGATCGCATTCAGAAACTCTGCACCTTTTTATGGCAGCGGAGGGAACCAGAAGGCTTAACGAGTGCTCTTGGCTCCTCCAGAAAAGGAAGGAGGGATTTATGTTGTTCTGTAGGCCTTTTAAATAAAAATAATAAAAAGCCAGATACGTTTTCTGACTTGTGTGAAGTTAATGTCTAAACTCAGTGGAAACTGAGGGGAGATTTATGCATAGTCTGCTGTCCTGCATGTACCTGAGTAATTCCTTGAGAGAAAGTAAGGGTTAAGGAAAGTGGCAATTACTGTGCTGTGGGAACATGGGACTTTGCCCCTTATGTTCTTGCACACATGCACTGATCTTCTAAAGACACCTGGAATCAGTATGACATTTCTGGCCAAGACATCTATCCAGGAAAAAAAGACATAAATAAGGGGAAACAACTTTGCTGTCCTGAGAAGATGCCATTTGGGTGTCATGATCAATACCTGTTCCTGAAGCAAAACAAACAGACAGACTCTTCCCTTGCAATGAATCATTAAGTTGCTGGAAAGCATGTGTGCCTGTATGAGGGTATGTATGTTTGCATTGCATGGATCTGAATTTGCCTGAGATTTAAATGTCCACATTTGTATTTGATTGCTTGATGTCTGCTGTGAGGCCAAGCAGCTGGAATTGCGCATGCGTGCGGAGCTAAAAATGCATCTAGCCAGGAGCATTGTGGAAATTGAGAGATCTGATTTGACCAACTAAACTGAATTTCAGTTTTGGTTGCTCAGGAACACTGCAGTGAGTGGCTTCCATACCCACTCAGCTCAGGACCCCCCTCAAAATGGGGGGCAGCAGATATCATAGATCACGTCTTCAGTGGGGCCAGCTGTTGATATGGGTCGAAGAAAAGCACGCAGTTGTTAAGTTGCAAAGGTTTGGCTAATGATATTGTGCTGCCCACATCTGAAAACCTGGCTCAGCACCCACCTCCGTGGTTTGCAAGGTGTTGATGGTACCTGAGGCACGGTGCTGCACCACTGCCTTGTGGGGTGTGTGCTGGTACGGCTTCAACAGGAACAGAGTCAGGCCTGTAGCAAATCCAGTCCTTAGCAAGCGGTGAGGGTGTACCGTGAATCCAGAGTAATTCTGTCCTTGCAGTATTTTAGTGGCGTGCCCGTAATTGCTTCTTTAGTCATTGTAGGTGTCTTTTGGGTTTGTGATCTGTAAGAAAATGAAAGGGAAGCAGGAAGGAGTGAATAATGTTTCTGTGCCAAAAACACTTGCTGAATTCATGCATGGAGTGAGCTCTGGAGGCTTCTTCCAGTCCTCCTC
Source organism: Gavia stellata (assembly GCF_030936135.1). Lineage (NCBI taxonomy): Eukaryota > Metazoa > Chordata > Aves > Gaviiformes > Gaviidae > Gavia > Gavia stellata. The sequence goes on along the minus strand of NC_082597.1, from coordinate 60,825,635 downwards.
TTCCATGACTCTGCACCGACTGAGCTCCATGGGAACTGAAGTTTCCTTCTGTCTCGCTCCTCCTCAAGTAGCGGCTGTATCTTGAGTCTGATGGTCCTGTGTTTCTTGTTAGAATGATGCTGTGCCAACTGCAAGTCTCTGCAGCTGCAGTTACAGCGGGTCATAAGCTGTTAGGTGCTGTCCTCTGCAATGCTCACTCCTCCCTCGTCCTCGTCAGTAAACTGGTAATCAGCTAGGCTGATTTTGAGACTGAAACACAGAACTGGGGGGGGTGGGGGGGGAGGAAAACCCTTCCACCCCTATCTAATGCAATATCCCTAGAGCAGTGCAGTTAGAAACCACAGCGTATCCAGCGCGTGGCTCTCCTCCCACTCCTTTCAGGGGTGTCTGGAGGGAAGGATGGGCTTTGTGCGGTGCCCAGGAAGGTTGCAGCAAATCTGTTCGGTGTTCGAGAGCTTTACCAGCTCTTGAGGCCAGTTGCCTAGTTTTATCCATGCATATGCTACAGGAAAATAAGAAGGGTGGGTTCTTAAAATGCAGGCATTTCTGAGTCAATTGTCTTCCCAGCACCTCTCTCTTTCTTCAACCTGTAAATAGTGGAGGTGAAAGCAGTGTCAAAGCTAACGGTGGGTGAAGGTGACATACAAAAGTGCTCTCCACTACTTGACGGTAACAGGAGCTGCCGTGCATTTGACGAAGCGATAGTGGCAGCCGTCTCTCCTAACGCACCCCTAGCAGTGTCCCTTCTGCTGTCATTCCTCCGAGGCATGCTGCGCATGGCCTTTTGCCCGCGTTGGTGCTAGACACCTTCCTAATGATACCCAGGGCAGCACTCCCAGGTTCTCCGAGGCAGTGGCTTCCTCACAAGGTTTCTGCTTTTCTTCTAAATTTGGATCGTGAGTTTCATTTAAAATCCATAGGCTGCGGGAAGTAGTGGGGCTGATGTGGGGTTTTTGCCTGAGGCGTAACATCCAGCTTGGATGTTCCTTGACCGTCACTGTGATGAATCCTTCAAATAAATTGTTAAAACTAAAACTGTCTGTTGGTTTGGGAGGTCTAACCTCGCTCCTCGCGCACTGAACAGGAGGTTGCTGGAGTGACAGTGTCACATACCGCACGTGGTGCAGCGTGTTACTAATTCTTGCGCATGGGCGCAGGCAGCCCCATTCCGTACATTCTCGTTTCCATTTGTTATTAATTAGGAGTTATCGTGCTGCTGGTGGTCTCTGGTGCTCCCCATGTGTCGTCCGTAGGGTAGGCATCTGCAGAAGGTGGTGTTTACTTCGAATTAGAGGGAAGCAGCTATTTCACCCCTCCTGCTATTCCGCCAAAGTTTCAGACTTCCCTGGCTTTAGAAATGTGTAATACCTACAAGCATAGCTGTGGAGAATTACAGGTAGGCACTTTTGCTGTGAATCATAACCTGATGCAAAGGGAAGTTGAGGAACACCAGGTTGTGCAATACAATCCTATCAAGTAATAAAGGATGGTTAGGAAATCGAAGGCAAGCGTGGGTTTACATGGTGAATTCTTGAAGGTGACCTGTAAAGTGCTTTGAAAATGGAGTTGTTCCTTTAACAATATGCAAACAGCAACAGGAAAGGGAGCATTTAGTCACATACTTTTTTTTTTTTAAACTTCTGAAGTTCTCCGAAACTGCAGCAGCAGGCTGTCCCTGCTGTGCTGCGGTGCCCCAGAATGCTCTGATGTCCCTCGTACCCCGCTGGGCGATTGATCTACCCCATACAGGTTCTGCGCAGTGGTGATTGCATATTATGAGATGGCACAGTTTAGCAAGGCCTATGATCATATTATTTTATGTCCTTTTGAGATAATATATACTTAAATGTTTTAAGAGATTGTGAAAGACGGTTACTCTTTTTAAGCAGTATTTTTCCATCCTTCTTTCCAAATTTATCCTTTTTCCAGTGAGCAGAGAGGTGAAAAGAGTGGAGATAATTGTCTCGGCCGTATGGGCCGGCAAACCAAGTGGATGCATTCATAGTCTGGTATTTTAATTTCCAAGTTCCTGTCAGTGCTGCTGAAAAGAGTTTGCGCTTTAGATGCGCTTGGTTCTGCTGCTTTGGGATGACATGAAACGTGTCCGTAGCATTTTGCAGCTTTTAGCTTTTGCAGTTTGGCTTCTGATGGCTGAGTTGCCTCCGTTTTCTCTCGATCTCTCTTCTGTCTCATCCTTCAGCTGGGCTGAAACTTGTGTTGTGCAGAAACAGTGGAGGAGCCACAAAAGTTCTTTCCTATCTGGGGTGTCGTGGTTTAACCCCAGCTGGCAACTAAGCACCACACAGCCGCTCGCTCACTCCCCCCAGGTGGGGTGGGGGAGAGAATCAGAAGAGTAAAAGTGAGAAAACTCATGGGTTGAGATAAAGACAGTTTAATAGGTAGAGCAAAAGCTGCGCAGGCAAGCAAAGCAAAACAAGGAATTCATTCACCACTTCCCATCAGCAGGCAGGTGTTCAGCCATCTCCAGGAAAGCAGGGCTCCATCACGCGTAACGGTTACTTGGGAAGACAAACGCCATTACTCCAAATGTCCCCCCCTTCCTTCTTCTTCCCCCAGCTTTATATGCTGAGCATGACGTCATATGGTCTGGAATATCCCTTTGGTCAGTTGGGGTCAGCTGTCCCGGCTGTGTCCCCTCCCAACTTCCCGTGCACCCCCAGCCTACTCGCTGGTGGTGAGAAGCAGAAAAGGCCTTGACTCTGTGTAAGCACTGCTCAGCAGTAACTAAAACATCCCTGCTTTATCAACACTGTTTCCAGCACAAATCCAAAACACAGCCCCATACTAGCTGCTATGAAGAAAGTTACCTCTACCCCAGCCAAAACCAGCACAGGGGCCACAGATCTTATTCTGGGAAGTTGGATCCACTGAGCATGGTCATATGGGTTAGATGTAAACTTTCAACGTGTATAACATCCGACTACCTTGGGAGATGAATGCACCACCACATCGCTGGTGGAGGAGATGCAAACAGTATAGGATGAGTGGTTTTGCCTCCTCTTCTACTTACTTCCATGCTTCATAAATGGTTGCCGAATATGTATCAGGCACCAAGTTACTTCAAAGCATGATCGCACCGTGCAGCTGGTTAAAAGGGAAATGCACAGTGACCATCTTGAATAAATCCGTGTAGTTGCTGAAAGATACATGCTGATACAGGCCCAAAGTTACTAAAGCCGCATTTCCAAAGACTTTCCCTTCCTCTTAGTGCTCTGCTTTCCCAGCCCTGTGGCCTGCAAGAGCTCCCAGTGTTGACCAGAGCCCTGGAAAATGACAAAGATGACATTAGAGCCGATGGGAAGGGGGTGCCCTCCGCCTGCAGCTCATTTGGTGACACTGCCAGTGGGACATTTGGTGCAGAGGCTCGTTGCCACTGAAAGACTGGGCTTTTGGCACTGCTGTGCAGTGATTTCTTAAGAGCATGGGGCCAGTGTCTCCTGATGCATCACCTGGCATCGTCTCTAAGCCCACGTTGCCTGGCTTTGTGGGAAGGACGCTTGATGTTTGCTTTCAGAGAAGCAGGAGGAATCCCAGGAGCTTCACTGAGAGTGGAGAGAGGCAGCTAAAAAGAGACGTGGGGAGCAGCCCAGCTTTTGATAATCCCTGACTAAGCCACCTGGCACCAGGCTTATCCCCCGAGTTGCTGATACAACAGTTGGAAATAGCCTCTCTGCAAGGCCCAGGACTTCCTATGAAGTCAGGTTAAGGGTAGATGTCCTGCATATCCACCCCCTCAGCCTTTGCTCTGGAAATGCTCATCATCTCTGAGCAGCGAGGCGGCGGGGGGAAGGTATTTTCATGAGGGCCGTGAACTCCATAAAGAATGGGTGAGCCTGAATAAACTTGTTTTCCTGTTCCTGTCTCGACAAGGTGAAAAAAAACCACAAAGTGTACAACAGGCACTTGTAGTTACTCCTCCTAGAAACAGAAATGACCATGTTGTGGGCTTTTTGATTGACAGCTGCTGCGGCAGCCCTGGCCTGGCTTTGAAATTCCCTATAGCTTGCCAGAGCTATCGAGTGGGTTGCAGAGAAGCCATGGCAAACGTCAGGTGTTGGACTTGCAGTCGGTGCATCCCTTCAAAGCCAAGGGCAGGATGGTGTGGAGGTCCTGTTCCCCTCCCGTGTGTGTTAGGTGCTGGTTGGGAGGCAGAGGGATGAGTTGGGCGTGATGGGGAGTTCCCTGAAGGGAATAAACTCATAATGTTGCGCCGAGCTGTTGCTTGCTGGTGTGTTATTAGGGATGGTTTATTTACAGAGTACCCCCACAGGCAGGGCAGATGATGTCAAATAAAAAGCAATTTTGAGGTGCAGTGCCAGCGGAGGACCTGTTTGGGTAAGCGCCAGGAAGCCCGCACCCTGGTAGCTTGGTCTGGTACTATTTTACCATAACCCGTAGAAATCTTTCTTTCAAGCTGCTTATGACTTTTCATCTATTGTGTGTTATCCATCCCCTTGCTGCTATATATTGCTATTTTTCAATTACACGTAAATTGTCTCCACTTCCTCTTCTCTCCCTGAACTATAAACAAATTTCCTCAAAGCCCCCGTGCCTCCTAAACCTGCTGATCCTCTTAGTGGCATCTCCCCAGTTGTGCCTCTCTCCCCGTGGCGTGCCCGCAGCCTTGGCATGACCATCTTAACTGTGCATTTTGCCTGAATGAAGACTTACCCTTCCTGAGCGTGCATATGTCTCCTGGCCTGCTGGCTCGTTGCATGGTTTCACTTGGTCTTCCCCTGAGATGGTGGTTCTCCCATCACCTGGTGACATCCTCGGTGCTTATCAGGGTGAAATGTGTTTTCTTACTAGGCTGTAAGAGGAGGGCTAGAAGCAGATGCGCATCAGCCCTCTTCCTGTCATCAGGTGCTGGTCAGTACATTTTGTAAACGTGATTTGATCATGAAATTTGCTTGATATTTCTGGTCTTCAACTAATTTTTTGTAAAAACACTGATACAATGTTCTTTACATGGATAGCATTTGGAGATCTCGTGGTTCTGCATAAAGGTTGTGGGTGCTATAGGAATTTCTTCCTCTTCTACCAATAATGTAAATAGGCAAAATTTTGCATTAAAATATTCTGAAAAAAATTGTGTATATATGTGTACAGAAACACATTTGTTCTAAATTCCTAACTGGGTAGTTCAGCCACATTTCTGATACATCTGGGTTATTTAAGCTCACAGTAAGCACATTAACAGAAGATGTGGATCTGTGATTTGCATAGGTGACTGAAAATCTCCAGGCATGTTCCAGGTGGTAATGCTGGTCTCCAGTGGAGAGAGTCAACGATCTGAATTCAGTTTTAAGTTCATCCAAATCATTCTTCAGAACTAGCTCCTCTGTCCAGCAGCCTGAGGTCTGACAGTGCTCAGTGATTTATTTATGGATCTTCCGGCATGAGCGGCAGTGTGCACGGGCATGCTGCACAGCTTTGCTTTCCAAGACAAGCCGAGAACGTCGTTATCCCTGTGTGCTAAGTTAGCACCTTTCCTAAGAGCATTAGTTCACACTGTGGAGGGATCGGGTCCAAGGCTAGTCCAGCCTTGGCTTCCAGCTCTGCTGAGCTAAATACGTGGCAGCCAGTGAATGTTGTCCAGATTTACAGCAGCGTAGATGAGCGTAGACTACGACCTAGGACTTCCCCATTCTCTCTGGTTTTGTGGGGTTGTCATTGAAAGCATAGTCTTTCCTGTATGTTTGTAATCCCATAGGAATAAGTAGTAAAGACTGCTTAATTAATTTAGGATTCATTCCCCCCAAGACACTTGCATGTTTGGAAGACATTCAGGTTTCTCTGGGCAGAATCATTATTGAACCTTTCTTTTACTCATCATGCTGCTTTATGTTGTGTATTTTATTTCTTCTAATAAAGCAGTTGATTGGAATTTCCCAACTCTACGTCTTACCCCATCCCCATGTCAAACCTCTTTTCTACAAACTGTTTACTGCTTGTATCTTGCTAGTTCCATATGAGCTTCAAGACTGCTCAACAGCAGTTTTATGGTCTCAGTGTATATTTGGTTTCTTTAGATCCCTTCTGTGCATGTCATTTGGTCTTATTGAGTTATAAAATGTAGGCTAAATTTATCCCTTGTTTAACTCCATTGACTTCAGTAGATGTTTGCCATAGAAAGAGTTCGGCACATTGATGAAATGGATATACTTTCACTTTTCTTCTTAATTTTTTTTTTTTCTCCAGGCTTATCTAGATCATGAATTTTATCTCTTGCTTAATACTTCTGTGTCCTTTGTACAGAACACATAGGGAAATAACTATTGAGTGCTTCATCCGTCTGGATGTTATGTGATCCCCTGCCTTGTTCAACAATAGACCCATTCTCTCCCCTGTATTTTCCTTGGTTATATTTATAAAAACATACACTTGTTTCCCATTACTCTTTCAAGCTAAAATCAAAACAAAAACCCTACTGTTTGTCCCCTCAACTTTATGCCTTATAATATTTTACCTCCAGCGTATATTCAGACTTCATAACTTCTTTTCTGTTTCCTCTCTCACTTCTTTTCTCATTTAAGAAATGAGCTTGCTTCATGCCAAGAGCCAGAGGAGCCATTTATTTTGACTTACTTGTTTCTCTTTAACAATGGAATCGCTTTCACATGTATTTCTTCCAGGTTAGCCTTTAGGATATCCCATCCTCTGCATTTTGAAATGCAGGTCACTTTTTCCTAATTTTTTTTAATTGAAGATAAATTTGTTTTCCTGAGGAAAGATTGTAAGTCCCTTCCTTAGTACTTGGTTCATGCAGAAGGGCCACCAAGATTTTTCTTTGAGGTTTAGTAAACAACTCGCTGCTAGCACCAAATTTAGCATTACCTCATGTCTCATTGCATTCCCCCTTGAAATGTGTTATCATTACCTTCACAGTTCACAAAGTCCCCTGACCTGTATATTACAGAATGGCAGGTCTTTCCCAAGAGCTAGCTCAGCAATTAAAATTTCCCACTGGCACAGATGGTTATGATAATAGGACATCATATATTTATATATAGAGAAAGTGAGAGAGAAGGAGAGAGAGAGCACTCCTACATTTTTCAAAGCAGTGTACAAACATTAGCTAATTAACCCTAATAACAGCTCTGCAAGGAAATTAAATGTGATTATTCCTATTTTATAGATGGAAAAGCTCAGGAAAGCAGACTGAGTGACATGCCAGAGGCCAGCACAAGGTGTCATTATTGAGGGGTGGGATGAGATTTGAGGAGCAAGAGCCATCCTGGCACGGCCGCTGTTCTGTCCAGCACGCTGCCGAATGCCAGCTGAGATTTTTTCTGAAATCCGTCTGGTTTACACCTTTCGTATGGTTTTGAATTGTCCCTGGTGTGCTCGTATTTGAGAGAATTAAATTGTCATTTTCATAGCTCGTCCTTCTTTGCATGGCTTGCTTTTGTCACTACCCTGAAGCCAGAAGAGGTGTTTGACACTGGAAGTTTATTTTCTATCCACATTTTTTGGCCATGTAAACAAGCAGGTTTGTTGTTGTAGCTTCACCAAGGACATCCATCTGGTTCCAGCACATGGAGCTCCAGCACCGTTTTCTGCACGTGGCTGTGGGTAGAGTTGACGTACAATCACTGAGGCTTTTGTGGGAGCTGAAGGAGCTGACCTGCTGAAGAAGATCTATAAGTAGTTGAGTAGTAAATTGTCATTTAGTTTAAGTGACTTTTTTGTTATCTCATCCGCTTCACCTGCTGTGGGGGGTGTGTGTGTCTCAATCTGTGAATGGAAATTGTGTTTCAGTGGGCACAGTGCTCACCCCATAGCAGTGTGCCTTTAGCTTATCCCCAACTTAACAGGGCAGCAGATCAGTAACCCTTTGAGTCTCATGGCTTTTGTGGAAGCCCCTTTATGCAAGGGGAGTTTGAGGCCATGTCCATGTCAGATTCCAGTGGGCAATACTCTGAGGCTGTGATGATGGTTTGGCGTTTGGATGGCTCCTAGGATGAAATAAAACGTGAAATCCAGTTGCACTTTCTTAATCTTTTCTCACCTTGCCTGTCACTTCTAGTTTTTGAGAACTGGGCAGAAGTGTTGTATCGTGTTACCAGCTGCTATTTTTAACCTGTGCAAGCAGCACCGTAGATAACCTGCACACTTTGCAACCATTCCTGGAATGTCAGTCTTTCAAATAACCTTCATCTCAAAGAGCATGTGCAAAATCAGATGCAGAGGTTGCAAGCATTTTGGAGAAAGATGGTGGAGTTTTGAATGTTGTTTGCTCTTTATTTTCAGGTGACCATCTGGCCGAACACCTGAAAGTGGGGTAGTATGGTGTTCGCTCTTTCATTATCGGTTGCCAGCAATAGCAAAACTTCTCCCTGGGGACTTGTCCTGGTGAGGGCACAGCAGGAGCATTTGAATTGAAAATGGTTGCACTATCTGAATTTTTCTGTGCCTAATGGAAACTACAGCAGGGAGCTGGAGGAAACAAAAACCATTTCTTTTTCTGCAACGTCACTATCACAACTTACAATATAATGAAGCCCAGTTGATCTCTAGTTGGCCTTCCACCCAGAAAGCAGGGAAGCAGTGCAAAGCCGTGCGGGGTGATGAAGGGCTCTTACTCACCGTCCCACCCCTCTGCACAATAGAAATTCTTTCCCAACAGCAGGCATCTGCGAAACCTGAAATCCCTCCTTAAAGCCAGCACTGCCCTGGCGCCTGGGAGCCGAACCTGTGTGTGGCCGCCCGTGCCTGGGGCATGTCCAGGGGCTTCCCTCGTCCCTGCAGCTGGGGGGAACCCATCTTGCCTCCTTGCCGTCGCCCTGTGAGCTGGTGAAGCTTTGTTATTCCTGTGTTATGGAAGGAAGGGAATGTTTTTTTGGGGGCCAGGGGAGGAGTAGGACATACGTGGATGTCCTGGGAGACCGTGCTCCCGGTGGGCTTGGAAGAGGGCTGGGGATTGAAGCTGCTGTCTGGGAGAATTGCCCTGAGCCCTGCCCAGCGCCTGGGCGGCTGCAGCAAGCAGGGGAGGAGGCAGAAAGCGGGTAGCTGGTGAACTTCAGGGGTTTGTGCCGCAGACCAGGCCTCTCTGAAGCAAGCAGAGGTGGGGATGCACTGCAGTTCCCCCCGAGTAACCGTAGCTTCGTCCCTGTGTGGGTGCTGGTGGGGAGATGGACCCCACTGGGGTGCTGCCGTCCCACAGCAGTGATCTCTGCCTGCGTTGGTCCCGGGCTTAACGCCTTTGAGAGAAAACTCTGCATTGTGTTAATTATCCTTGGTTTGTGCTGGGCTTCATCGTTTAAATGGGTCATTTGGCACAGGGGTAGAATTGGACTTGGTAAGACCTAATGTGGATTTGGTTTATGCAGAAACATAAATCTAGCAGTGCCGCTTTCAGAGGAGCCTCTTCTGGAAAGCGACTTTATCAGGCTGAATGTTTTTGTTTGTTTGCTTTATTCTTTCTCAAAATCCAGCATCTGTGAAGTTAATTTCTATACGTTAGGAACTATGCTAGCAAACGTCTTTCGGCTGGTGGCAAGGTCCTGGAGCGGCGGTACCCATCTAGGCGAGACCCATCCAGTGAGCTGGGCTTGCGAGACGGGTATGTCGCCTGAGCCCAGGTTTTCAGTCGTCTTCTAAGAGCAGTATCATGCGCTGTTGCCCTAAATCCCTGCTTTACCTATGGTTTTGGCATGTGCCCTAAAGCTTCCCGATGTGCCTGATGCTGGGGAGCTGAATGCCTGGCTGGGGTTGTTTTCGGTGTGCTGCAGCAAATGGATGAGCAGAGGCTATGAAAGAGCAATGTGTTACAAAGCGGCATCACAAGAATACATGGGATTAGAAATGGTCTCTGGAGTTGCTGTTTATATTCCAAGTTAAATTAAGGTTTCTGAAATTTGGAGACAAGGGGGAAAGGGGTTTACTGGGAGGTATAGCTCACAAAAGCTCATTACAGAGGCCTGGGTAAAAAGGCCCTTAGGAATCTGATGGAGTGGTTGTATGAAATATTGAGGAAAACCAGACTGTATTGCCAATTTTGCCCTTAAATATACTTTCCTGTCTTCATTAAAGTCAGTGGCAACCTTGCATATACATCTGAGGTCAGAGCTTCGCATATTTAAAAGAGGCAGGCTTACGGTGTTTATTGTTGGTGTGCAGATTGACTCTGCAGGGGATAAATGCAGTTTATTTTCATATGGTATAGTGTAAGAATGCTTCAAGGAATTGCAGGCACCAGCGGGAGCTTAAAGCAAAATCTGGAAAAATACTCACATACTTAGAAAATTAAAGTACAAATCATAGTTTTATTTCAAGCTTAGCATTATGATATTTTTCATTCTGCAGAAAAATAAGATTAAAAAATTGGTTTTCGTATGGCATTAATGGTTTGGTTACGTAGTTTGGGCAGATCTATGCTCAAGCTATGAAAAATCTTGAGATGTGGCTGTATAGCGTGAAAGAATATTGATGCCGTCTCTGAAGTTTTCTGTGCATTAACAAGCGGCCTGGACGAAGTAGGAGTAAGGTGTTCAGTTATCTGAAGATGGCAAATTGGGCATGCTTTTCACATAGCGGCAGCAGCTGCGAGACAGAAAGTATAGGAAGACTAGGAGAGTGAAGAAGAATGGGCAGCTGCTTGCGGTGTTGGAATTAGCATAGGTGTGTGGAAATACTAATACACTTGGGGTGAAAATACTATCAGCCAGAAATTAAAAAGAGATTATTAAAATGCAGAGGCGCAGAGAAAGCCTGAGGATACCTCACATAACTAGCTAATCAAATGCGAGTATTCAGTTTGATGTGTTGCAGAAAGCAAATGTTATTTGCCTTCCAGGACTACAAGAGAATATGTCCAAGAGCAAATAATGCATTCTTAAGTGGACCTGCTTAGCATTCCTGTGCTCTGGGGTAAAATAGGCTGGTTTGTACTTGAGGCAGTATGAAAAAGGACCTGGATTTCTTTCTTGATGTTGGTTATGCCAGTGGGAATTAGCTCTGGCTGGAAGTCACACTTAAACTTACTGTACATTCTTCTGTCATGCAAGCAGCTTAAAACTGAAGATACTTCGGCAATGGTAATTTTCTTCATTTTATGTCATTTTTCAAAGGTTCTGGGAAAGCGGAAAAGGAAATTATATTAGATGTCTTGTTTCTTGGCTGAGGGGGCACCCTGCTGATCCATTGCTTTGGTGCTTGGGCGTGCTCCCAGCCTTAACAGGTCCTTCTCAACCCGTTCGCAGTGCTGTCATGGGTTAATTCTTGCTGCCTGCATTGCATGAATGGCCTGACAGGGGAAGCTTTGCTGCTTTTTTCCCTTGCTGTGCTCACATGGCAAAAAACCTAAAAGGTCCTCTATCTGCTGATCAACAGCATTGAGAGACAAGTGCTAAGCACAGAAGGTAGGGCTTTTGAGGGTTGTGGCCAGGGTGCCAGCAAAGACTTGCTATTCTCTTTTCAAACTACTTTACATTTCAGGTGCATTTGCTGACAATGCGTGTCCTATGGCCCCTCCAGTCATTCCTGTGTGCTTGTGTCCTGTAAAGGTCACAACCCCTGTTTCTGGGAGTTCACAGCTGGTGATGGTTAAGTGATGAGTGACTAGTTCTTGGAAAAGAGTTAGCCCAAGCCCAGTTAGTAATTTCCAGCAGGGTAGCTCAAGATAAGCCTGAATTAACAGAGTTTGTAGGCTTCTCATTTGGACCTGGTAGCATCTACCTTCTCACACGTGCTCAACAGGTAGGTTTACCCTGGTTTTAGTCACACTGTGCAGCAGCCCAATCCCTGGGGTGCTCATTCGTGTCTTATACTGGAAACTAGAAGCCAGCCATGCTTCTGAGAGGCTCCCATAAATATAGGCTGATTGTGTGGGATTTTTTTTCCTCATTCCTCTACGATACTGCAAAATGTTTTATGTGAATGTCAGTGAAGGTATTAGTAAATACCTGTAACACTGTTGCTTTGTTGTTTTGCAATTAAGCTTATGCTTTTGCAAGAGCAAACTCACTGGCTGGAAGGAGGCTCTTGACTCAAAAAGCAGTTTGCTGAATGTGTATATATAAGTAGAGAGTGAGCAAGACGTGATCAGCTATTTGACTTGTATTCTTCTCTGTGATCAGCCTGTCTCTCCAGCGTTGCCCTCTGTGAGCACGGGCCAGCCTGTGGGCTGTGACACCGGGGAGTTGGCTGTGCATAGGAGCAGGGGGACCAGTGCCTTCTCCCCGGTAGCACCACTAGCTAGGTACAGCATCACCTTCAACTGTGTGAGGCAACCAGTGCTGGTTCCCTTCCCTTGTGCCTCCTAAACCGAACTCCCGAGCTGGGATGTGCTCAAAGCAGCCTATGCAATACGTACACCCAGTCCTTGTGCCCTCAGGATGGCCAAAATGCCTCCTGTATGCTGCGTTGCCTGGTGAAGTGTGGCCGCTGCTGGCGGGATGGGTGGTTGCTCACCGGTGGAGACGGATGGACACAGTATTTGTGGTGGTGTAGAAAAGTCAGGGCAAACCTGTGTATAGGGGAGAGTGGTCGTTGTTTATAGAAATAGGGAACATCATCTTCCTGGTGAGAGGTAGTCTACACTGAAGGTAAAAACCACGTAGGCATAGAAATCCTAAGATGTGATTTTGGTTGTTTCCTCTGTCTTTTCTCTCCAACCAGCGACTGAGAAAGTCTTTTTGCTTAGTCTCCTTTAATATCCCACCCCACCCAAAAAAAAACCAAAACCAACCCCCCACCCAAAAAAAAAAAAAAAACCAAACCCAAACAAACCAACCTCCTAGAAACAGCAGCAGAACTTACTTCAAACCATGTGTGGGGTTTTTTTTCACTGCAAGATGGACTTTCTTGCTGGGCAGTTTTTGTCCAGCACCTGGAAACTCTTTCAGGTTAGCCTGGTGCTGGGGTCTGTGCTCCTTCAGCCACAGTCTCCGCATTACATCGCTTCCCACGTATTTTCTCCAATTGCAATGGCTATTTCTCTCTCTTAACATCTTTCTGAGCTCCTTGATCTTACCTTCAAGCCAAGCCCAGGATGCGGTATCCCAGCTAGACTGAAGGTTTTTGTAGCACCCAAACATGAGGACTTTTCTATGATACCGAGGCCTGACTCAGTTGCAGAGCTTGAGCCAGAGACCAGGCTTCGTGACTGCATCTTGCAGGACGTTGCAGTGATGGAGCAACCACCTTGAGTGTCTCAGGGCCCAAATACTGTCCACTGGAAATGACATTTTCCTTGTGGTGGGGTGCTCCCCTCCTTCCTCCCCCAGTTTAAATCCTGCCCTGGAAGCCTGCTGCAGTGGCAACAGCCGAAACGTAATGAATGAATATTTATTAATTCAGGGAACCCTTCAGGGACGTAGGAAAACATTTAGGGTGACTTTCTTCCTTTTCAATGATTGTGCGTGAGTGTTTTCACGTATATTGAGGAATGCTCTCTGTAAGAGATTGAAACCACTGCTGACAGCTCTATCCTCTGTATTCTGATGCAGTGTTCAGATAACTCCCTCCACTCGAACCAGATTGCATCCTGAGAGAAAATCTCTCCAGGAATGAAGTCAGGCAGCTTGGCTGTATCATTTTATATTGTCATTTGAAAGAATCATTTCTCTGCAGCTGGGACTGTTCCTCTGAACGAAGTGAAGGCTATAATTTACTTAGCTCCAGCAGGGCAGGGGATGCTGCACAGCCATACACACAGTCTTATTGTTTTCACAGCGTTGAGCAGCACCATCTTCTCAAACTCGGAGCCTAGGGTTTCATACAGCTTATGAGAAATGGCAGCTTTTGCAAGAAAATAGAGTAAAAGTGTTAATCTGCATGCCTTTATAATTCCCACATGAAATGAAAATTAGTCTCCTTCCACTTTGCAGGAAAAAATTTACCAAGAGGGGATCTGAAGAAAAGATTGGTTTATTTTTACTTAATATGCTATATTACATTGAGCTGCTTGTTATCAGTAACTGAAACCAAACTGCAGTTGTCAAATTAGGCAAAGCACATTTTACGTATGTGTAGAAGGGTGTCTTTATATTGACTTAGTGCTTCGTCCTGGATGGTCATGACTGACCACCAGATATCTACCTACTCCTCCAGCCTCTTGGGACAGCATTCATGGTCACCTGAGGTCCAAGCCAGCTCCTGGATATGTCACTGGAAAAGCTCTTGTTGATTTCATTTGGAGCTGGCTTGGGCCCCACGCTTCAAGATGCTGCAGGGTCACTTGGACGCGGAGGGGGATGGGACCTAATACTCCACACTGAAATGAACTATTTCAGCTTGACATCCAAAGCCGTGCTGCACGCTTCATTCTTGAGGGTGATGGGAAGTATTTTCTCACCAGCAGTGGACTGGGGCTGAGGAAACATTCCTGCCCTTCGTGCAACAACTGGCAGAGGAAAGCACCTGCCGGGGATCCCGTTGCCTGGCGTGCTGTTACTTCTGCTTTAGTCTGTCAGCTGTTGTAACAGGAGTTACATTTACTGGCTGCTGATGCTGTGGGGTGGGGATCGGATTGCTTCTTATGGGCTGGAAGACTTGAATGCATTGGTAGATGCTTCCATATATAGTGCCCTCTCTGCTTGATAGATAAGTGTCCCAGCAAGGTTACCAAAATAGCGCAAGAGCGGAAGGTACGCAACCAACTGCTCTCTCCATCCTGATGTGGAATGTGATGGCTCCGGAGATGAGCACAGCCATGCCGCATTGGAAAAGTCAATTAGAGGTCAACAGAGAAGGACCCAGGTATGAAGAGTTGAGAGTATATGCCGTACTGCAGCTCTGCAGGCAAGTCCTCTGGGCCAGTGAAGGTGTTTTTGGTGGGCACAGAGAGGATGTGGCTTGGCAGAAGTCAGGCAATGAATCAGATGAACCCCAGAGGTCTAATCTCCCAGGTTCGTGCTGTGGCCATGGGCAAACTCTTCCTCCTTGCAGAAACAAGGACAACCGTTAGATCGAGAACTACTGCAGGGGCGAGATAATGCTTTTATTTCTAAAAAATGAATTTTATACAGATTTACATTCAACAGGCTGACATGCTTGAAATCTGATTACAAACAAAATTTTTTTGCACTGAAAGATGAGGCTGTTGTGATTTGTTTTTCTTTTTTTTTTTTTATATTTGGCACAAATTGGCTTTTGTATGAGGTGACTGGGGGCATTGCAAGGGTTCTGAAAAGGCAGGTATGGGTAGACATAAGCATCCCTAATGTTCTTACGTAAAGATACAGTAAATACATATGCATGCATACCAATGTGTATAGAAACACATGTATTTGTGTAAATTTAGCAAATTGTGACACTAAATTGTATGCATTATTGAAAAAGATTGCATGTTATTTCCAGTTCCAACTGTTTGAATGCAGGGTTAGTTTTTCTGGCTGGACTCCTCTGGAAACTTAAGTACAATATTTACACGCATTGCTTGTGCTAGAAATGATATAAACCTATTTCAGAGCAGTTTAGTCATTGATACCAGTGTAGGTTCACAGAGCTTAGATCATGCAAACGTAAATCAGCAGAAGCTGGGTTCCAGTGAGAGTTTAAGTTTTCAGAGCCCTGGAAGGCACTGGCAGTCATCTTGATGTGGAAAACTAACACACAGACCATAAATATGCTGAGTGCAGTGCTTTTCATGGCCATGAGCAAAGCACGTAATTTTTTTTTAAAAGGAGCTATTTGTGTATGTTTGTGCAACATTTTATGTTGTCACTGCCAGTCTAGCTTCCCTCTGCCCCCTTTCTCAGCCATAATAAAGAAATGCACCTCTCTGCTCCCCCATCCTCTCCCTTACCCTTTTTGGGGAACCCAAATATCATGCTTAGCAGAGGTAAATGCCTATTGGAAAATGAAGCAGCGGCTTAGGAGACGTGTCGTTCTGCTGCAGCTTGTACCGCATACTCGCATGCTCTTCTGAGCATGGTTTTGCCCCACCTATCCAGCTGGCTTCCCCCTCCCGTGGTTTCACAGCCCTTCGGCAGTAGTGGGAAACAGTTACACATATTCCAAGTAAGCATAAATTATTTCTCTACTTTTTTCCTTGTCCTTTCAAGTTGCAGCACATTTTCCTATATAGATTTTTGGGTTTCAGCCTTTTAGTCATGTGGGGGTAGGCTTGCTTCTGTTCTCCTAAACTAAGTAAGCTCAACCCATGGTGTCATTGATACTCTCTCAAATCAAACCTTGTAATCTCTTCATAAGCTGTCTTTTGGCCAGATCATGAAGTTTGCATTGAAGATGAAATCAATAGGTGTTTGCCTGAATAAAAACCTCGGGGTAAGGTTTTTGCAGGGTGAGCTCGTTGTGTATGTGAATTTAACCCTTCCCTTTAAGACAGTGGTCATGCTTTGAACCAAGTGTTCATCCTTGCCTCCTAGTGCTTTCTATTGCAAAGGCTTTTGGTTGGATCCTGACTGCTGCTCTCGTATGCGACCATGAGGGTCTGTCTTGGTGCTTCCCCTGGGTACTTAATGTCCTATCTGTCTTTAATTCAGGACTCAAGACATTGCATTTATCTGGCTTAGCCTTTGGCTAGTGAAGCAGCAGACCGTACATAAAAGCCTCTGCATAAAAGTGTAACGCTGTGAGGTAAATCATCACCACTTCTATGCCACAGTACTCCAGAGAAATCCGTGTCAGAGCACAGATGCATGTCAGGGCAGAAACTGGGCTCTTGTGTTGTAAACCTGTGTTTTGGAGACAAGCTTGTTAGGTGGGCGATGGTCCTTCTCTTTCTCCCGTGTTTTTTGTTTTTTTTTTTTTTTCTCTTGAAAGCTGTTAAAGTAGCACTGTGGTTGTAGGCCTTTTAAAATACTTGTACTTATGAGCCAAGAGAAAAGAAGATGTGGTGTCTTACAGTAATAAGTAGCTCCAAAAGGAGGATATAATTGTGCTGGGGCTTCTGGTGACCTCATGAACCACATGAGCGGGCTTGGGGTGGCTTCTCACCACATGCCCCAGATGGGAGGCGCTTCAATTGCATGGTTGTATTTGAAAATTAAACCAGTTGTACTTCGATCGCTTCAGCTCACTTTTGGCACTTCTCCTTACTTGTGGTTGTCTCAAACCCTCCCCTTCTTCCATCCAAGAGCGACTTGAATGTGTACTGTGTTTCAGTATCAGGAGCTAAACCTGTACGGTATGGGTCTTCAGCTACTGTCTTCTCTTGGCATAGCATTTTCTGCCGTGATGGCCCCTCTTGGCTTCCTTGCCGAGCCCTCTGTCCATCCTCCGTGTACTTCCAGTTAAGCACCTTCCCATCGCTCATCTCTTCTGGCAGCTCCTGCCTGCCCTTTGGCCTTTAGCTTCCTTGCTTTCCTCTTCCCAAAATGCTGATTTTTGTTTTGGCTGGGAGTTTGTGAACATATTTTATCTACGTGCAAAATATGGCAGTAGCTGATGGTGCAAATTACCCAGTCTGTGTTCTGTGATGACCTTGTGAAATCCGACGTCTGGTGCAGCGGTACTTGAGTGTACGTGCTCTTGTGTCACAGCACGTGGGTATTAAGGGACACGCAGCTTTTGGTGCTGCACATGGAGGAGAGTGTGAGCAGTGGCTGCCGGCAAGGACACAGGGCTGTCACCGGATCCTGTGGTAGGGAGGTCTATTTACTTCAGAGCGGTTGTTGAGGTGCCGTGTCGCAACTTAGCTCAGAGTGGGGTGACATCCCAGATCCAGAAAACAGCTGGAGAAATGTTGCAGCTGGCACTGGTGGTCTTCATCTGTGCAAGCTTCAGGACAGTGGTGGGGTTGGTTGGTGAGACCCTGCAGCAGGTTACTGCGTGGTGTCTCTTCCTTCAGTACCTTTTCTTCTCATGCCCTGTCAGACCTTGTTTGCATCCCACATCGCTGCACAGAGGGCCAGGAGAAGGGAACGCCCCTCTTCCACTGGGAGCCTGCTGTGCCGCTCTTGGGCAGGTGTGCCGCACCACTGGGGCAGCCTTCCCGTGCCCCGCGTTGCCCTTCCTTCTTCTGTCCTGTTCCTTGGGCAGCCCTGGGGCTCTGTGGCTGCCATGCGTGCCCGTGGACCACCACCAGCCTCCAAGAAACATCCCTCCTTGCCAAACACAGCTGGAAGTCGTGTTTGCCCCAGCCTCTGGTGCTGTCCCCGAGTTGTCCCTTAGCTCAGGGCACTTGGCTCTCAGCCTGCTGCCCCTGCGGGCACTTCTGCTGCCATGCACCCAAAGTGCTCTGCCAGCATCCTCTGACCCCTTGATCTGATACAGCTTGTGTGTGGCAAATAAGAGGAGTTTTCTTCTTTGACTTTTGGGAGAGCTGATGAATGGTGTGTTTCCTGCCATTGAGAGAAAAAGAGATGGTAGTGAGAGCCTGCATGATGGCGCTAATTGATGGGATCCCTTTC
This sequence comes from Gavia stellata, assembly GCF_030936135.1. Lineage (NCBI taxonomy): Eukaryota > Metazoa > Chordata > Aves > Gaviiformes > Gaviidae > Gavia > Gavia stellata. Next base: position 60,807,294 of record NC_082597.1, on the reverse strand, counting down.
TGTAGGCTGCCAGGTGCCAGAAATGTGGTATTATGCTGCTCTTGCCTACTCAGCCTCCCCTACGACCTGCAGGCTGGCTGGGTTGGTGTAGCAGTAGCTCGGCTGGAAGCAGCCCCGTACATAGGACTTCCCCATGGCCAGGGTTCGGATGGTGGGCTTCTGCGTGGGATTTCCACCGAGGTCACTGGGATCACTTGGATGCAGGCATGGGAGCAGGTCCTACCCCAAGTTACATCTGTTTAACCAAAAGTGTGACTTCAAACCAGTTAAATTTGCATGTAAATGTGCCTGGGCTGATTGAGGGCTGCCCAGGCCAGGAGATTTGGTCAGCTGAGCTACTGTGGTTCCTTTTACTGGTTTCCTTGAATTTGGACACAAATGACGTGTAAACCTTGTGATGGGAATGCACATGGCGGGGGGGATTTACAGTCCAAGGTGTCGATTTCCGCAGGACTTCCACTGAGCTCATTTCACCGAGCAGTAGGTTGGGCACTGCTTTCGCACGCTACTTAACAGTGCTGATAACATTGATTGCCTTTGCTTTTTTTGGTAAAGAGTGCCTGTTTAGAGGGAGGTATGGCAACTATGAGCTGATGCATGCAGCTTTGCTTGATAAACGGCACCTTAGCAAACATTGGTCTGCGTACAATCTGGGCTTTGCTCCTTGGTTCAAAATTCCCATTTTTCTCCCCACGGTCTACTGATTTGTAATGCTAGGTGTGAAACCCTCGCTGTAAGGCTGCCTCCTTGTCAGGAGAAATCCCTGGTGAGCAGACGCCTGCCACGCTCAGCTCCACCAGCTGTTGCACAGGCCGACAGCTAAAGATACATATTTTGCATCTGCCGTGGGGAGTGTTTCATGTTAGTGAGTAATTAGCATTAATAATAATTAATGTTGGATAGAGATAGTTTGTACATCTACAGTGCATTTACTTTGAGAATCTCAAAATGTATGTAGTTGTGGGCTGACAGGCTGGAATAAATCTTGATGCAGATAGGGGAAAAAAAGAGCTTAGCAAATGGGTTGACGACTTTAACCCTGCTGTCCCTAATGAAGAGTGTGGGAAAGCTGGGAAAAAGACCTTGACAACTCTGCTCCTCGTCACTTCTGGGTAGCACTCCTCCTATACCCACACATGGCCACGTGTTATGTATCTCATTTTATATGTATGTTTTTTAATAGCTCTTTCCAGCATCAGCAGAGATCCATTATGCTCCCCGCAGAGCAAAGTGTAGACGGGAGGTGATTGCAGCCCTGAGCAGCCCCAGTCCGCAGAAGCAGCATGTGGCTGCCCCGGTGTACCCCTGCCAGCAGCCAGTGCTGGTGCCACGCTTGCAAATGCCTGCCAGGTGCCTGCAAAAGTCGGGTGCTGTTCAGTGGGATGGCAGTGGGAGGGACGGAAGCAAATGGGGCACGATGGTGGGGGCAGCTCGGGAAGCCCGTGGCGGAGGTGGCAATTGAGCCTGGCACTGCCTGCCGCAGCAGGGACGAAGCCGGTGTGCTCAGCTGCACACGCCTGCCACAGGCTGCGGGTTGTGAGCTGGGTGGAGAGTACCCAGAGCAAAGTGGAGCTGTCAAACCTCATTTTATTTAATGAGCGAAGCCTTGTGAAGGCATGGGTTCGTTTACTGGACAGGGAGGGCTGTGCTGCCTTCTAAATCTGTTCCCCGTGTTTTTTCTTAGCACTTAACTGTGCTTTACATGTTACTTGGAAGGCTGAAAAGCAGGATCATGTCTATTTATTAATCTTTGTGTAATAAAGACGACTACCAGATATGTTCTTTGGCCTTAACAAAGAGGTATAATTAGTGATGAGGTTAGACATGACCCAAGAGGAGGTGCTTTGCTTAGGAAAGTATTCAGCGATAGCATATAATACGGTCTGTCTGAGGCACCACATCCTCCCTGGAGGCCTCGTCTCGAACTGAGCAGTGACCCTTCCCAGCACGTCGGTGCTGTAGGAAACCCGGGAAGAATATTAATGATAAAGGGATACACAAAGCAAGCTTTGCCTCAGTCAAACAACACACTGCCAACCTAAAATTATTCAGCAGAAGTTTAGTTGGTGAAGTTAATAATTTATGGTTCTGGCTGATAGCACCCCGTGCAATAGCAGTGTGCTCGGCAGCCCCAGACCTGATTAAATATGCATGGACTCATTGGATGCAATTTCAGGGCAATTAGTGTATGAAGGCAGAAGGAGCTGTATCATTTCTGGAATTGTACTAAAAGGCTCTGGTAGGTAGTTCTCCCGTTATAACGTTCTACAGGATAGTAATTGTTCCACATCAGCTGTATTTAAGTACAGTGTTTTAAGGAGTGGCTGCCTGCCGTGTTATGTGCGATACGAGAAGACAAGTACTCTGCGTGTCACTGGGCACAGAGACTGTTTGGAAATACTAAACTAGTGCAGGACTGGAGAAAACTTGTTGCAGTAGATCTTCTAGCCTCATGTGCACTGGATTTGTATGTGCCGGCAGTGATGAGCGCAGCCTGAGGGACAGGTTAGATCAGAGAAGATCATCAATCTCGTTTGTTTGTTTTTTCTTTGCTGTAAAAACTTGTGGATTGTGCTCATCACTGAGACTTCTGAATGCTGGGTGTAGGAGCTTAAATACTTGTAGAAATGCTTTAAATAAGAACAGGGGAAAATGGTACTGAGTGTTTCAGTCAGCGTTGTCAGCATCTGGGTGTGTGTCCTGGCAAGACACGAGTTGCTCCAACAGCTTTCTTTCCTAGAACCACATCACCGACGGTTGTGTTCCATCCATCCATCCCCAGCACGGCCAGCTCTGCAGATGGAGACAAGTCTCACCAGTTTGCACCAGTTGACAATCTGGTTTACTCTGTTCAGTGACCAAGGAAAATCCTCGCTCTTCTCTGCAGCTTCCTTCATTCTCTTCTCTCTCCTTCTGTCTCCTTGCTGTCCCCCCTTCTCTGCGCTGGCTCCTTCTGCCTTCCTCCTAGCTGTATGCTCTTCAGTCTGCTGCCACTTGCGAGCCATGTTGCCTGAAGCTACTCCAGCTCCCTGTGTTTGTGGCACATGTGCTTTTTTTTCTCCAAAATACATCATTTTACTAGCTCTTCACCTAATGGTGACTTAAGACAACCCTCAGAAGGGTTGGATTGCTTTCAGATGTGGATCCATCAGTACTGAGACACCTGAACGAGCGGTTCCCTATAGCAGCTTAAGGGGAACACAGACTCAGCAGCTCAAAACCAGAAAGGAGCACGAAGGGAGGAGTGCACAGGTGCATGGTTTATAGGGTTGCACTCTGAGTCTTGCAAATCACTGGTGCCAGAAGCGTCCCAGTGGCGTGGCAGAGAGAGTCAGAGAAGAATTGGGGTTGGAGCGGACTGCTGGAAAGCAGCTAGTCCAGCACCTGGCTGGAGGCAATACTAACTTCAAATTTAGATCACTTTGCTCAAGGGTATTAAACAGAAAGAACAAGAAAAAGAACCTTTGTCCCTGTTCAGCAAATAAATGCATAATTCACCTGTTTTGGCTGATGTGTTAATTGTTCAGGCCATGGGAAGAGCTTTCATATTCTTGCCTTGGTTAAAATCCTGAAGATGTGCAACCTGTATTTACTGGTATGAGTTCATACAGGTGTCTGCTCACCTGGTTGTTTGATCTTGGTGCGTTATTGTGTTTGTCCTGTGGAGGCCTGGGTTCATGTTATTTTTTGCAGTGTGATGGTCCGGGGAGGGGACGGCTGCATGGTCATGAGCGCAAGGCTGAGACTGGGGGCATCTCATTCAGAAGTTTGGTCCTAGCATCCCTGTGAGGACACCTCCAGCATTGGAGTTTTCAAAGCAGCCGAAGGGAAGGCCAAAAGCAGGGTGGGAATTGGACGTTGAGGTCCGTATTGACGCTTAATTTCACTGAGGTGCCTGTGGCTGCCCTGCCCTTCACTCTCCCCTTCTCAGCTGCCCTCCAGAAACCTCCAGGGCCATCAGTGTCTAGGTACAGGAACCTGGGAATTTAGGGCAGCTGAATGCTGCCTTTAATGCCTCACGGTCCCCTTGAATATTCAAGCCTCCAACTCCCTCCCTTGGCTTCCCAGCCAGTAATTTGGGGATAACAGAGGTGTCTGCTTCTCAGAAGTGCTGGCAGGATTAATGGGTAAGTGTTTGGGAAGCGCTTTGAAGAGGAACACCTGAGTGGTGGTGGTGGTGGTGCAGGGTAGCAGCTGGGATTCGATCAGTGCATGCAGAGGGGAGGACAGTTCAAGCCACCTCTGACCAAAATTTACTTTAAATTATAGTCCATGGGATAGCGCTCCTCATACATGTTTGCTCAGCAGACCTCTGCTGACACGAGTGCCTTCTCTGCCTGCGATGGCCTTCTGCTGGGTTGCAGGCACCAGGAATGGGTCAGAGGTATGTGTGCTGCACAGTCGAACAGGTACTCAGTCTCTTTTGTGGAGCCCAGGGAAAGGTCATGCCCGTGCGGTAGTGCTGGCGTTTAATGTATGATGTCTAAGTGAGCCGTTACACCTGCAAAACCCCAAGAAGTCAGACAGCTCCGTGTTGATGGTCCTTTGGAGGAAGGTCATGCAATAGCTCGTTTCACCACGGGCACAGCGGTGTTGATCTTCATCAAGCACTTGGTGCTTTTCGTCATGGAAGGTGTTACTCTCAGCTGCAAACCAACGTTTTGAAGGAGGGAGCTGTTGTTGGGATGTGCTGTATGGATGCAGAGCTCGAGCACTGGGCAGTCTCTCGGGTATCACATGGGAAACCTGCAGGTGGGCAGCGCTTGAAGCTAATCCTTCTACATGGCTGCCTGCGTCTCTCCATTTCCCCCTTTGCCCTCATGCTTCCTTGAGAGGCAGAAGACTGAGTGATAATGAGTCTGTCCCATTTGGTTGTCAACTTTCAAGATAAGATGACAGAGTTGCAACAAGTGGCTGATGACACGGTGAGGACAGATCGAAGGAGAAGTTTGGAGCACAGAGAAGGGGCATGCGGGAAGGCAGGCCAAAGGAAGGGGAAAAGGAAGAGGGAATGATGGTGTAGGACTGAAAGTAGTCTTACTCATTTATGTCAAGAGTGACCCGTATAAATCCATGTGGAAGGACATTGGCTGCCACTTACATGGTAGCTCTGTGAGGCATGTCTCAAGCAAGGAGGTAGAAGGAAAACCATGGCCTGATGAGAAAGAATAAGAGAATTTGTCAGAAAGCCAAAAAAAATGAGGCAACTTGAAAGTTTGGGCTAGACCACTTGTAGCTCATGGGAAATTTTAATTTAAGCATCTCACTTTTTTTTTAAATTTCTAATAATCAATTTTGCTACCTTTAAAATGTAATTTGTCGTCAGTCAATGTTTTCTACTACACGTGTATTTTGTTCACCTACTGAAAAAAATTTTAAACCGTACATTATGAAAGTCAGCTAGATTCAGCTTTACATCTGTCTGTCAATTCTTTATTTTTTTATTTTCCCTTAAGAAAGCATGTCCCATACTTTATTTTTCCATGCCACTACTTCTGGAGGATCTGTTCTTTTCAAAAAATTAGCTATTGCACATCTGGCTGTCAATAGCACTTGTGTCGTTTTTGGGTTCTTCCCCAACACAGGAATTTCCGTGGGTTGTAACTTAATAAAATCAATGTGCATAAAGCTATTTTACTGATCTTGAATATTCTATTTGTTGTTTTTTCCTCTAAAACAGTACTTCAGGATAGCCTTACGTTTTCAGAAAGGTCCTTCCTTGAAGGAGGAATCATAAATAATGAGGTTTTCATGAATGTCAAGTGGATGGAGAATCCTGTATAGAATTCCCTGTTTTTACCTCCTGCAGGAATAGTTTGCTTTCTTTTGTGTAAAGGTTGTGGAGGTTACAGAAATACATTGCCTAAGGGGTGGGCAAGGAGTTAACTACTGCAATGCTTTACAAAGCATTTAGTAGCAATTTGGAAAACTGAACAGTATTTCCCTTCGCAGCATTTGTATGTGGCAAATGTAATGGTAAAATTCTCTGATTAAAAATGGCCTGAGAGTTTTCCAGAACAATTTTATAAAAATTAATTATTATTCATTAGGGGAGGCATTCAGTAACAGAATGAAGTGTCTATGTGGGGAACAGATTATTGCCTTTAAGGCAAAGATACATTCATGTTAAGTTTTGCATAAACATAAATTGATATATAATAAAACAGACCACTTCTAGTGAGGTCCGGCACATTCAGCAGCTCTGAAAGAGAGGCTAGTTCAGATCTTACATCAGTCTTCAACAATGGAAGCACGTAAATAATTTTCCCATGAAAATTTAAGTTAGAGTTGCAACGTGATTAATCTGATTACTCAAAACAACTTTTCTCAAAAACAAGGATAAACCAAGGAGCTAATAGTTAAATATTTGCTTTCAAAAACAAAAAAAGCAGAATTTTTGGTGGAAAGCATTGGTTAGTTGGGGCCATGGGAACTGTTTATTTAATGATGTAACCTTTAATATAGTGGTGTTTTAAAAGAATTGGGTAGGAAGGATTTAAATACTTTTTCTTTCTAGAATATCAGCTGATAACTTGAATGTAAACAGTAAAATACGAGTTCTTCATCCACCCAAAGCAGGGTGATACTGTCATGTAACTAAAGTGAGGTTATTGTGGATTGCAAGCAGGAATGCTAGATTCATAAAAAAAAATGCTAACAGCAATTTTTTTATCCCAAACCACAGGGTGTTTTTGATTAACCGGTTATTCCTGGCCTCTCAAGGGAGAGTTTGGAAATTCAGAGTAAGAAGAAATAGCAAGACAGATGGAAGGGCTTGACACTGTTCTGGTTCAGATCAGCTTGGATGGTGTTGGGGACAGAACTGGTGTGACTGAAAACGTGACCACAAAATCTGTCTTTGACCATGGATTTTAAACCTCCTTTCCTTTTAGGCAGAAGAAAACATCATTGAAAGCATGCTGCTGTGGGTATATAACCTACAGATTTTTTTTCTTTTTCAATACTATGTGGCGATGATGATCGTAGACCTCCAGTTTACTGAGGTCCGGATGCTGGTGCTTTTGTGCATCTCGAATAGCGGAGTTATTGCCAGCTGCTGTGATTTTTATTGCTGGTGTTTCAGGGACTGTTTCCTTACTCCCTGTAAAGCCCCAGCTACTACAGTGGGATTTCAGAAGAATTGCAGCGTTCGTTTAATTTTCCTCCTTCCCTCAAAATCTACCCCCACCGCACACATGTCAGTTTTTACATGCCATGGCTCTGCAAAGGAGCTCAAAAATAGGAAGCATGTGTGCTCCAGAGACTCAGAAACCTGACAGCAAATAAAATGAATTATGGTTTGAAAATATATACATTGGGCTTTTTAAGCCAGTCACACATTAGGGGGGAAGAGGGCAGCTGCCAGATGAAGTTTAAACCTTTGTGGTCAGCTAGTCTCAGCCCCTGACCTCAGGTACTGGTTTTGCATGTCAAAGGAGCTTTGGCCAGGTGAGTACAGCACGTTGGGAAAGGTGTTGGAGAACATATTAAACTTGAACTTCACATTTGGTATAAATGCAGTTCAAACAGTCTTTTATTTAAATAATTAGCCTTAGCATCCCAATGCTGTTGCCGTAGTTGCCCCTAAAACATGATCTTTGCCCAAGGATTAACTGATCAAAGATGTACTGGAGTGTCATCTAGTTTATTCAAGTGGTCCTCGAGGTCATGGAGAAAATACATGAAGGGATATGGCAGGGCTTTTCTGCTCGTGCTGTAACTGCTGAGTAGGTTTTAGGAGAGGCCATGGAGACCTGGCTGACTTGGTCAGGCTCAGGACCAGACCTGTGCAGAAGCTTGCTTTCTCCACTTCACCTGAAGATGTGGGTCCCCATTACCCCCTCGTAGGCTAGCGATAAATTCATGCTTGCGGAGACAGCTGATGGAAGGATTCATGTACCATTTGAGCTCTTATTTGAAATAGCAAAACACAGCTTGATGTTCTTGGTGTGTATGGGTACCTTTGTCATGGACTCCCTTTTTCTCCGAAATCCTTATTTAAGAAAGAAGCAGCAGTAGCTGGTAATCAAAGACATGAAATACATTTATTATCTAAAGACTAACAACCTGCTGTACAAACCTGTGCCTTTATTCTGCAAATACAGGAATGGTACGAGACACCAGGATACCATACAGCACTATAATTAAGTACTTTTACCTGGGGCTTGTCCTTATTTAAAACAAACAAGACCGTTGGCGGTAAAAATGACAAAGAGGAGTCTGCCAAAGGAGGTAAGCGTATTCTACCTGTCATGATTGCTAAAACTATACAAAGTAAGTTGTGGGTAAAATGCATTTCAGGCCATAAAGGTCGTGTAAAAAATTGTAGTTTATCCAGTGTTCATTTAAGGGGGAGACTCAATGAGCAGCAATTTGGAAAATGTACCCTAATAAGCCTTTGTGGATTGCAGTTCCTTTAGGCATCTTGAATATTCAGAACAAACATTGCCACTTTGAGTTTGCAAGTCACAGGGTTGCTCCAAGATGGCGTTGGCAGTGCCTGCCGTGTCTGGGTCAGCCTGTTCTCCATCTTATGGCTGAGCATAATGTCGTAACAGCCTTGCGATGCCAGCAGCCCCGAGTGCCGGGGCTTTCAAGCTCGGCTGGCAGCCCGGTGGGATTAGCCAGAAGCATCACTTCTTGGGATTTATTGATTGAAGGTGGATACGGTGGCATTGGTTTGGGGGAGGCATGTGAATGTGACTTTTTGGCTGAGACTGTTCACCCAGATGAGTCCCAACCAATGGATACCACACACAAAGAGGTCCTACGTCCTGTTGGTACATGGAGGAGCTCCCCAGTAATTGTGGTTCAAGTTTTTGCATAGTGTTGAGGTCCTCCAGAATCTCACTGTGGTAAGCAGGTCTGTGGGCTATGTGTGTACAGCATCCCTTGATTTACTCCAAGAGAACATGGTCCTTAGCATGATGCTTTCTGTTTTGGAAGTACGTTATTATCCATAGTCTGTGTTGTGATTTTGGAGATGCGCTGGTTTTTTTTAGTAGGTGTGTTTCTTTGCCTCGTGGCTACAGGGAAAAGGTACTACTTTTGGCCTTTCTGTTTTTCTGGAAGGTTCTTTGTTGCCCATCCCATTGTGATATTCTTCTTCTATCAACACTAGTGAGGGGTCACTTTAAATTCAGATTTTCCCAGATGTGTCCCTTTTTTCTGGATTTGTGCTGGATTTGAGAACTGTAAATTTGTCATTGTTCCTGACACTCCAGGCATGCCCTGATGCTTGGAAATGTCTCTTGTGCATGCTGAGACCATCTCTGTAGTGCATGGAGAGAAGTTACAGTGGGTACGTACGATGTACAGTGAGTGTGTGTTGTACTGCATGTCTGTGGACGTTGGATGTCCAGCTCAAGTGTGGACCATTCAGAGGTGTGGGCACACAGCACGCTCGGAGCTTCGCAGGAGTGTGGGACTCGCTGCGCTTGTGCAGCGTGGTGCACCTGCAGTGCTGCTTCTGTAGGGATGCACAATTTGGTGATGGGAATATTTCATTTCCTCTTGAAGAGGTTGACCTGGGAAAAAAACCACAGCAGGTTATTTTTGTTTCAATTTTGGTTTAATTTTACTGGCAATTAGGAGCTCTGGTTATAAGTCAAAAAAAAGAGCAAAGGGATGGATTTCCCCTCCCCATTTATTGGGCTGTGCATTGGCTTGCCGATTTGTCCACGCTGTGCTCAGTGATGGTGAAGGGAGTCCTTAGACTTCAAACTTCATTGAATAGGGATGGACTTAAGTCCATGCAAAATTGTGAGTTATCTCTGGGTTATGTGGGCAGCGCTGGAAGGGGCCTGTATGCTACAAAATGTGTTTTATAAGTTAAAAACATGCTTGTTGATTTTGTTTAAAATGAAGTCTGTTATGGAGTGATTGGACAAATGGCTGAAAGCTGATGAAAAAAGAATGAGCAAAGACACAGCATGATTCAGGCAGGAAGGAATATTTAAATATACGGAGTATAAAGGCATGTTAAGTACAGAGTTAGTGGCCCAGAGAAGAGTCAGGGGCTCAGGATGGGTTACCTGAGTGTTCCTGCAGTGTGGTCCTCAGAGAGTACTGAGGGTTGAACCTCCACCTCCAGCTCTGGGAAATCTGCTTGAAATAACCAGCTGGGGTTTTTTTTGTTGTTTTTATTTCAGAAGTGATCCTTGATACTGGGTACTGCTTGTGGAAATAAAACCCTGTACTTCAAAGAGGTGATGTATTGTGCTTTTTGAAAGCCAAGCCTCTCCTAGTTCCCTCGGAGCTGGTATCCAAAGTCGCTGGCTGCTAGTGAGTAGTGGGCATATCAGATACAAAGCAGGGTAATTTACTGTGCTCTGCTGCCATTACTGCTTCCTGTGCTATATTTACTTCTGGGTATCATTGTTAATCTAAACAGATATACTAGAAAATGGTCCGAGGGGATCAAGAAAAAATAACAAAAAATGAAAGATTTGGAAGCGGAAGGCTTGTAATAGAAAAGGCTCATCCTTAGCCTTAGGATGTGCAAAGAGACACAGTAAAAATACATAGAGAACAGTTTCAGAGCGGGCAGGGATCAATTATTTGCAGTCAGTTGGGACATAAATTGTGGTGAATGCAGCAGCAGGGGAAAAAATAGGTGGAATTAATGGGAGGAACGTGAAGATCACTTCAGGAAAGGCCGTGGGACCTCCACCGTAGATGCTGCAGGCTTCTGGTGGTAGGGACTGCCTTTCACAGGGTGATCGTGCCCTACTGGGCATGGCTGGTGGGCACCACCATGGGTGGCTCAGTGGCCAGAAATTATTTTAAGCCCAGATCCCAGTATCGAGGAAACACTTGAGCACCTGCTGGGTTTGAGGTGCGTGCTGGAGTCCCAGTGGTGGCAGCAGGAGCTCAGTACCTACTTTCCTGAGTCACCGCCCAAGTGACGTTCCTCCAAAAATGCAACTCTTCAACTTTTGTAAGTTTAGATCACTTCAAAGTGAGTTTTTAAATGGTAAAGTGAATCCAGAGCACTGCAGGAGATATTTCCAGTGGCAGCTGAAGCTGGAGCCTGAGGTGTTAGTTCCAGGTCAGGAGCTGTGTCTTTAAAGACCCTCAAGCTGGGGTGACCTTGTAGTCAGTGGAGAAGCATGAGTTGTTTGCAAGGGATTGGAAGTTATTTCCAATGTCTCTGGAATGAACCTTGGATGCCGTGCGTGTAAATAAATAGTTATTGAGACGTTGACTTGGTCAGCATTGAGGAAGATGCTAGTGACAGAGAGAAATTAATGGTTCCATTTCTACTTTTTGAGCATTTCGTTTTCTTCTGTAAGCACGGCTTTCACAGACATGCCATCACCTGAAAGAGCTGAAGAGGGCTTGGGGACCTTATGGGCTTGGGACCAGAGGTAGGAGCCATGCTCCGTGCAAAGACGCTCACAGATTTTTTTGGTGTTATTTGTTTGAAAGTGCAGTCTACTTATAGAAATGAATGTTGCTCCCTCAGAAAGCTGTCCACCAGCTCTTTTCACAGGGCACTTGCCTCTTTATTCAGGAAACACAAGCACCTTTAACACTGCTAAACTAAAGTTGCCAACAAGGCAGGTGTTGACTTCACTTGAAGCTGGATGCACTCAGCTCTGGTAAGAGGTCAGGCCTTCAGTAAGGGCAGTTTTTGAGTACACATCAGACTTGAAAATGTGTTAGCTAAGATCCTAAACATGAATTTGCTTGTTGGGGTAGACTTTTGTTGGTATCTACCACACTAAAAGCCAAGTCTGCTTGTGGAAGAGTTGTGAGCTTGTCCTGTGCCATGGGGTGAATTTGAAGCTTTCATGAGGAGCGTATCTTTAGGTGCCCCAGCACGAATGCATAGCCATGTGTGTTTGAACAAACCAGGCCTGCTCAGACAAAGGTGTCCTCCTGCATGCTGCTGCTTCTGGGGAGAGAACAAATGGGTGAGAGACGGTAGTGATTCAGCTTCAGCAAACACGAGAGTAGAGCGCTTCGTGTCAGAAACCATACAGATTGGTGCGTTTATCAGTATTGACCCGGTATACTCACAGCTACACCCAGACTTCTTACCTGTGGCAATTACCGTCCACCTTGCCTTTCTCTTTGGTATCATTGTAAGCTGCAAAGAACCAAGACTCAATTACCTGCATGTTGCACGCAATGCAAACACCAATGCTGTAGAAGGCTCATAATCTTCAGCATTTCTCATCTAAACGCAGTTACTCAGATTGCCACATTTCAAGCCTTTCTATAGACGTTAACCCTCTTCTACCGTCTTTTTATTCCTCCTCTGCAGAGCCTTTAAATCCCCATCAGCTGCTTTTGGCACTGTGGGAGATCTCATGGTCCTACAATTGTCCTTTGATTTTTTTCCTCCGAAAGGAGGCCCTGGGCTGACTTAAGGTCCTTCAGGGTCTGAGCTGTTCAAATTTAGTATTTAAGCATGTGCCTTCATCCCACTGACTTCAGTATGACTTAGTCACATGTGTGGGCACCCAGGAAGACCCAGTCATGCCCTTTTTGAAGACGTGGGAAGATGTAGCCACAGCCTTGAGGCGGTGAAGCTCAGGAAAATGGAAATTTTAGCATCCATGCTGCTTTCATTGCTTTTCTAATGTGTCTATTTTCCTTGGCACTAAAAATACACAAAACTTCATTATCTTAGAAACAAAACCAACGTAACCTTTTCTTTATTCATGAACTGATGTCTGTTTTGAAAACTTATCAGGAGAGGGGGGAGAAAAAAAAAACAACAACCCATCAGTTTCTTTATTAGCTTGCTGGGTTGTTTATCTCCACTGGGTGCTGCTGGTAGAAATCCCGCAATAGGCACTGCAAGGCAAAATGTGTTTCGGGAGACTTCCCAATATAGCACCGTGGTTCAGCAGGGTCCTAGAGTGGAAGGTGCTTGGTGTGGAGTTAAGAGCTAAGGTCAGGCAGAAGGAGAAAAACCCGCAGAGCCTCAGACAGAAAGTGAGTAATTTGGGATTAGCTGTTAAAAGCAGCTTTCTCAATGGATTTGTGTATGCCTGTGTCGCCCAAGCATGGAAATCCCAAGTCCCTCCTCGCCAAGCCCCCAGTGCCCCCTGTTTGTCCCCATCTCCCCAGGCTCCTTCCAGCCCTCTCCCATCCTCCCTGGCTGCGGGCAGGCGAGAGGCAGTGTGCCCACTGGCTCCTTCTGATCCTGTGTCTCGTCAATCTTCATTCATTTTGGAGAGATAACATTTTGGAAACCTTGTTCCCTCCCTCAAACGGGGCTGAGGGTGACCATGGGTTTAAAAGTGACCCCGGGGACCCAGGAGGCATAAACTTCCCTGCCTGGGGAGAGCAGGCTGCCATGGAGGGGCACAGCCTGGGTAAAGAAAGGGAAAGACGTTTGGGAGATTCCTGTTTGGATCAAGAGGCAATGATTAAGCTAACACATTCAGCTAATCGTATTACATTTCTGAAAAGAAAATGGAAAATGAAAAAAAGCTGAGCTTTTCTGTTCTTTATTGCAAAACATGGTACAGATTTACGGACAATAAAATTTCCTGTCTGAAAGAACATCTAAAAGTGGGAGATTTGGCTTATCAACGCTGATTATTTTATAATTTTCTGTTCTCCTGAAATTATGTCTAATAACATTTTTAATTACCTTTTCAATATTGTTCTTTATCGTAATGGTTTTACTTTTTGAGGCCATTCTGTGTTTTCCACTTTAAAATTAATCTTTTCTTTAAATTCCCTCCCTTCCCTCATGCTAGTTAGGTGCTGTTGAGTCAAGTATCAAAATGAATTTTTTTTTTTTTTTAGGGATTATATAATTTTATGTCAGATACTCGGTTATGCATATGAAAATAGAGCTAAACAAATTTCATGCTTCAGGATATAACTGCTTCTCCGGAGATGAGGAGAGATGGTTTGCCGCATTGCACAGTCGCCTGGGTGCCTTTGTCCCGCAAGTGGCCGAGGAAGCGTTGAACATCTTTGGGCACCCTGTGAAGGCTGGGGGAGGTGGGGGCACCCAGCACCTTACGGGATTGCTCAGGACCTGGCAACACTGAAGCCTGAAGACTTTCACCTTTTGCTGTAGTGTCAGGTATTGCTTGCTGCTGGAGGCAGGAACATCAACCTGGTGATCTGTTACATTAAAGCGAAGCACATACTTCTCTGTAGCCGCTAGACAGTTCTTAACACGTTTTACGGTGGGGATCCTGTCTCTGCTTCTGTATAATATGCAATGCAAGCAACAATCTCTGCAGATCAAGTCCCTTGACTGACTTCTTGCACTTTGGGACTTTATCAGCCGTTCGTTGTGTTGCCAAATTGTAAATCCCTGTGCTGAAATTTCCCAAGAAAGTCAGCAAAAGCTATGCTTTTGCTTATTTTATTTTAATTTTGGAGTGGCAGGGAATTTCGACCAACATAGCTCAGATATTTCTAAGAGCGAGGTTAGGGGGAAATATGTTGCGTGGCACAGGTGAGATATTTTGGGAGTGGGGATTTGGGGTCTGGCAGAGAAGCTGCCTGGTGGCAGGCACGCCTCCTCCCCGTCCTCGTGAGGATCTGCACGAAGTGGGTGAAGTGCAAAGCCTTGGAAAAATGTCACACTGGGAAAAGACCAGATTTGGCAGCTGCCTTCTCCCCCCATCAGCATCCCCCTTTCCTCCCCTCTGCTGTGTGCTGGCCATCCCCGCCGGAGCAGCCCTTGCTGCCGGGCTCCTGGTCCCCGGGACAGGCAGGTGCCCTCACCTTGCTCCCGTGGCTCCCAGTGTTGGTGTCGTGGTGTTGCCCAGGCGGTGTCGTGGCTGTGGCGGAGCTGCCCCTGACGGGGTTATCAGGCTGCTGTGTTGTGCTCCCATGCTCCCTGAACTCCAGCCTTCGGGCTCTTATGGATTTAACAGGTGCATGAAGTAAGGCACAGGTGATTTTGCACACTGTTTTGAGACAAATTAGTCCTTACGTAGGTAATCGGGGAAGCTGTTATTTATATCCGCAACCCCTTTGTGCATTTCCTTGCCTCAGTGCCTTTCTCAGTTCAGAGCTTTCACTGGGCTCAGGTGCCTGGGGTCTCCCTCCGGCTGCCGCAGGCATGGCCAGCAGATCCGGGAGCTTCTTGTTCCGTCCCCGGGCAGCTGGCTTTGCCCTCAGCGGGGCTCACAATTAAACAGCAATTCTGCCTGCTAAGAAAGGATGTTTTCTGTTTGCAGCTTCCTCGTGCAGCCTGCTTTCAATACCTGCTCTATAGTCTCCAGGCGGAGTGTGATCAGCAAATTGCTCAGCCCCCTGCCAGGGCGGTGCCATTCCCAGCTACCGCAGATCCCATCACAGCGGCAGCTCTGCTGGATTAGTTTTCTTCCTTCAAGAGAGGTTTTTAATAGGTGTCTGCTGCTATTTCATGGTCCTCTTCTCTTGTGCTTCGGTTCAGATGTGTAGGTGTTTTACTTCTGCAGTTTTCCAATAACTGAGCAATAGTTTACATTTGCTCCGCAGTAAATTTAATTTTCAGTGTACTGGCCTAGTTACATAAGTGATCCGAATCCCTCTGGATCTCTCTTGTGGTTGCTTTGTGTGCTGGTTTGTATTTACTACTCCCTTCAGTTTCATGTCATCAGCAATTTAGCAATTTTACAGCTGGTTTCTCCTAGTAATTTATAGACATTATCAACAGGGTGGAATAGATACTGAAAATTTGCTGCATAGATCCCACTGACTTTAAATGAACTACTTTTGCAGGAGCAAGAGTAGTTGTCAGGGGGTGATGGCAAATATTCATATCTCAGATGGGCAACATGTGCACACTGATGATCAGGAGGTAGTCTGGCCATAAATTTTAGTGCCAGCAATGGGGAGTTTGGGATTGATGCTTCTGAATGTTTACAGCTGGGTACCCGTGCTGATATATATAAGCTATTGCAGCTGCATTAAAGGTAGACACAATTGTCAGCATCACCTTGAAGGATGCATGCGGTGAGATACTAGCTTAATTCCTTCCCCTGGGAGATACAGGTGTTTCTTCTGCTGCTCCTTTGGAAGGAGCACTTAGGGCGAGGATGCTAAATCTCTGTGCTCTTCACAAAGCGAGAAAAGGAGAAGAGATCCTAAGAAGAACCATGTAGCTGAAAAAGTCTTCAGCTTGGTAGCATGAGGAGTTAAACAGGTGGAGGGACATCTGTGCAGAACTGCTTGGACGTTTCTCCTGTAGCCACAGCTCTGGGGAGCAGAAACCGCCCAGGGCTAGGCTGCTCTTCCATAGGGTGCCATAGCTGCTGGCCCCTTAGAGAGTATATAGGAGGAGAAGGCTTCGTCCCCCAGGAAAGTTGAACCCCGAGGTGTTGTGCGTAAAATCCGTGGCATTGCTGACCTCAAGGCTGTGATGGCGGGTGTGAAACTGGGGAGATGACTCACTCCATCTGGTAATTCAGGCTGACAGCCGGTGTTCCCCAACCTGTCTTTGACATTTAAGAGGTGTCCCCCTTCCCTTCTGAAGAAAAGTGAACTCAGAGTGCCCCAGCCAGCCTCACTATCACTATGTTGTGTCAAGGACTTTCTTTATGAGTGCAGGCGCTGAGGACTGAGTTGAAACAGTAAAATTAAAGCTGATGGTGGAAAACAGTGGGAAGGGCAGGTCCCCAGCCCAGCTGGCTTGCTCTTCCTCTTTGGGGAGGTGGTGGTGGGGCGACCTGTGCTTAGAGAGATATTACTGCAAACATTTATTCTGAAGGGCAACAAAACACATCCGTTCTCATGGGGACTATTAAATGCTGACCTTTAGCAATAACTTAACAGGTGTTAGTAGTTTTTAGTGAATAATACATGGGTTTCCCCAAGAAGCCTCAGATTATCCAGGGGAAAAAAAAAATCTCTCACCTCTTCTGTGGGTGAGAGAGGGATGCATCGCGGATGCTGCACATGTCGGTAGGGACCCCTGGCTATGTGCTGATGGAGAGCAACCTGCCCTCCATTTAAAAAAAAAAAAAAAAAATCAAACAAACCAGCCCTTTGAAAGTGGTTGAGATAGATAGTTCTAATTGCTTTTCTCTGCAGTGCAAAAACAGTCCCCTCCCTGCCAAACACACCTGTTATCACTGGTATTTTCTTTTTGCTTATCTATGCATAACTGTGCTGTATTTTCGTGGTGACATTTCATACCTGGTTTTGATACTCCTTGTTTCGCTGCTTTTGCTTTGGTTCTCAAAAGGGATGAGAAAAATTCAGCCTTCCAAGGTACAAATAAGGCTCTTATCATCATAGTATCAAAAGAATGATTAAGGGAGAATTTCAAGTCCTTTTTCTGGTTGATTTTCAGGTCCTTTTCCAGTTTTCCATTTGCCTAAATAATTCCTTGATCCCAGAATTGACTCTCTTGATTTCTCAATTGATTGGAGCACTGCTGAAGCAAGGAGCAAGACCGGCAAAATTGGCCTCTGGAAAAGCACTCCGGTAATTTAATAAATAGCATAAATTGGGTGTTGTTTAAAACCCACCACACATTTGGTTCCTCATAGGCTTTGAACAGCCGTATCAGTGGTGGTTTCTGTAGTTCAGTCCAGGAAATTCAGGCATAGGCACAGTTGGCGGTAGTGGTGAGCGCAATGTCTATAAATGTATAAAAACACATCTACATACTGTTGCCAATACTTTTAACACAGCAAAGGTCTAATTTCTGAGGTTTCTCCGAAGTTTGAAGTGCAGGCTCAGTAGCCTGCCTTGCCAGGCATGCGCTGATTTATTTGCCCTGTATTCATTATCGCATCCTGCAAGTCGTTAATGGGTCACATCAGAGGCACTGGAATGTCCTTATTGAAGACCATTAGTGAGGTGCACACATGCCTCTTGGCCCCATGCACCTGCTCCTGCCCAAAACGTGCCCTGCAGCGATGCTGCCTGCACCAAGGCCATGGAGGACTTCTTAGCATGTAAAGCTTGTACCTCTTGTAGGGTTCCCCCTCACTGCCCCCCTGGTTTTACGTGACCCGAGGAGGCTGAATGCAAACAGGACCAGACCTGCCATGGGTCAAAGGAACGGGGCAATCAAGAAGGCAGAGTTTTCCCAAGGGGGGATGGACTTGCTAGCTGACAGCTGGGATAATGAAACTGCTCGGGAGAAGTGTCAGCTTAAATGAGTATGTGCAAAAAGCCGGTTATTTCAGCAGGGCTAGCGGGCCGTGGCTGTTTGCAGGACAACACGCTGTTTTGGTCTCACCAATGGTGAGTTTGTAGTGGTTACAAGGGTGACTGCTCCCCAGTGTAAATAGCTGGATAAACAAATGTATAGGAGAGCAACTGTGGATGTGAATAAGCCACTCTTTGTTTAGAGTATGTGAGAAAATGTGTAGCTCTAATCAAATTTGCTGGGGAAGTGACTGCGGAGGGGATTCAGGTGTGATGAGGAAATGGAAACGTTTGCTTAGGGGAGAAGAGCAGCTGAGCGCCGTGAGGGAGACCCAGGGGCAAGGGGGGGGCAGGAGACCCTGCCAGAGGGTAGTGCCTCTATCCGTGGTTCCTCCATCAGCAGTGGCGATAGGCTTTGAGGGCAGTTGTCCCCATGCCGCTTCCAGGGACTGTTCCTCTCCCACCCATGGGGCAGAGCAGCAGTTTTCGTGGCTGCAAGCAGCCCTGAGGACCCAGCTGGTGAACAAAGGGAGGGGTTTTTTTGTTTCCTTCCCCTGTTGGCCTGGCCAGCCTCTGTGCCAGACTATGGGGGTTATGTGGAGTCTCCTCCCATTGCCCTCCCCACCATTCACCTACGAGGGTGACACAGGGTGAAGCATCCTTCCTCCATTGCGTTGGGATGCTTCTCTGCAAGGCTGGGTGGAAATCAAGGGCAGGCTGAAACTCAGCAGAAAACTTGGCAGTTTTGTGCTAAATTTGTAGCCACTAGAACTAAGGATGCTTTAATTCAATGAGTCATCGCTTGTTCTTATTAAAGTCTGTGGGGACAGCTTTTCTGGCACACATGGTAGCCAAAGAACTGGTCTTAAAGGCACTACCCCAGCTGGAGGAAGTTGGAAAGGTGTTTTCTCACATGAGGCAATTGATAGCCTGGGACAAAACAAGAGAGACCTGGTCAGGAATGATGGTGCTTGGCTCAGGAGGGTCCTGCCCACAGGCTGGTGCAGGGAACGGAGCCATCCTGGCTGGGTACCCTGTGGGGCAGGAGGTGGGGTCCCCCAGCTGTGGGACATGGGAACACGGGCAGGATCGATGTGCCGATGGGGCTGGGGGAGTTGAGTGGAGAAGTGTGTCTTTCTCTTCCAGTTTCCCTTGCTAAGACAGGAAAATACAGGATTTCAAATCGGAGCATGCTTTCCACTCATCTTTCCCCCCCACCCCGGCAAGCAGAAGCTTGTAGTTTACTTTCCAGAGTCGATGCCTGACTGCGTATAAATAGATGATGTCTGAAGGGAAGAGCTTTAGAGAACAGTGATGTTAGCTGTGCTTTTGAATAAGTTAGCTACTGCTGAAGTACCTGGTAATATCTTATTGCACTTGAAGGTTTTGAGGATGGGTAGTATTCTCCATACCACAGAAGTAGCAGTAAGATGTGCTATGGGTCGTGTTACCAGTCTCTTGCTGGTGATGATGGTGGGTTAGTGTCCGGCGTTGCAGAGAAGCCCTGTTGAAGTTGAGGTGCAGTTCCACAAGGTCCAGTGCAGGTGTAATTCAAAACTCAGACCTTCTCCAAATAGCTTATTCTGTTTATTTAATACATCACAGTAATGATTCTCTTTTGACCTGCTTTTGGGTTTGCAGCTACTTAATATACAACCCATTGCATAGTTATGATTTGGTACGGTCTGAAATCTTGTTGTCTATGTTGGGTGGTATTTTCGGTTTTGAGAAGATAGCCAAGAAAATCACTGAGCAAAGCCCTTGAAAAATCGGTGCCATCTGACTCTAACCTGTACTTTAGTTGACCTACTTCAGGTCTAGAGGTTTGTTAGGAGAGATCTTCAAATGGACATTTAACATGAATAGTTAGAAGTAATCTTAATTTTCGTTGCATTCAGAATAAGCAAATGGTTGTATGAGCATGCAGTAAAGCTATATTAGGTGAATGAAAAGCAAGGTGTGGTGCCATGCAGGGCAATCAAAAAGAAGCATTTGTGTAGACTTTTTATCCAGTAACTTTTTGCATGAAAATTAATTATATGTAAATACATAAAAATTTAATCTTCACTGCTAATTGGAACTCCAAATAGCTGTATTATGTTTGATAACAGATTGCTTGACCTGAGCAAAGCTTGCATATCTCTAGGATGGAGACAATTGGATTTATCATTCAGAAAAATGCCAGGATTATATCATATCCCATAGTTCATAGATGCTTTCTTCAGTAGTATTGCCTTTAGTTTTCAATAGGTAGCAGTAGGCTTGGTATTAATGTTGCCATGATTATAATATGGCCTTTATGGATGCAGGAATAGGTTCAGGAAGCACCATATCCTGTACTGCAACTCAGACTTGGAGACCTGATCCCATCCATCAGAGTGGGGGATGAAAGCTTAAGCTAAATTAGCTGTCAGCTTATTTTTTTTTAAAGATGTTGAGCTGATGTCCAAAACCAGCACATATAGCAGCAGCGTCCTTAAGACCATGAGCAAGAATGATGGAAAACTCAAACTTGGACATAAATTTCTTGGATTCAGCATATACTTGCAACTGAGAGGAAGGGTTAGGCCACAGGGCACAAAGTGCCACATCTTTGTAGGTGGTCCAGAGCTGCAGTTTTCAGACAGGCACTCAGATGCTTTTTGTTATTCATTTTCCTTTAGAAAAGTTTTAAGATCTCAGGTACACAGGGTAAAGAGATCTGAAAGTTCCTCAGCGAAGGCAGCTGCAAGAGGATAATAGGACTGAGTCTGATTGGAATATTTTTGGCACTTTTCCTCTAAATAATTAACAACACTGTTTTGCTGAAGCTGAGCCATTTTGCTGAGATGTTTTGATTTCAGGAGGTTTTTATTAGATTCTGAGATTCAAGATGGACCCCCTCATCATCCACCACCCCATCACTTCTGAGGAGGTGATAAAGAGGTGTGTTGGGGTAAGGAAGGGAGGGAAGGGGGAGAGAAATAGAAAATCTGACCTGTTCAGCCTGTTGTGTCCCATGTTGAGTTTCTCTGCTACTAGTTGTGCCTGTAAAGCTTCCAACTTACCAGGCACAGAGAGATCCCAAAAAGGTAAATTAAATTTAATTCTCAGCTCGAAAAAGTTTTTTGTCTTGGGAAAAAAAAAAATCTATAATGAGCAGCTGCTCCTTCTTAGGCAGCTCGGAAGCTTTGGGGCCTGCCTGGAAGGATAATATTGATGTCTCCGTATTCAGAGGTTTGACAGGAAAATGTCTTTTACCACATTGGCAGGAGCGATCCCTTGGGTAGGAAGAGCTGATGTTAATATCTAAGGGAAATCCACGTTTCGCGGCTATATTGTACTGAATGCAGCATGCGGTAAAATCTTACTAGGTTGGAAGAGGTTTTAGATAAAATACATTGTCAGATTACTCCAGCAGCTAAAATAGGTAGGAAAATAACAGCTCTGTGGGCAATCTACTGATTGAAACTTACTGAAGATGTCTTCAGACGGCTAGTCTGAAGACGTAGCGTGCATGCTTATAAGGTAAGACATCAGAAGTTAAAGCTCCAGGGATAAAAATGGGGCTGTGATCTGTTCTTGTTTGAGAGCCTGCTGCTGAAAGGTGGTGCCGAGGGATGCTGGACCTGAAAGCTTGATGCCTGCAAGGACAGTGGTCACATTGCATGCAGGGACCTGGATGGAGTGGCTGGGTGAGTGTTAATTGGCGGGCAGCAGGACCCCGAGAACCAGGATGAAGAAGACGCCCGTTGGGCACATTTGGTGCCTTCGTTATCCCAGTTCTCGGGGTGCAGCCAAAACCTATGTTTGAAACACGACAGTGGTACCCAGTATGAGCAAATGATACCTTCTAGGAAAAGCCTGGAGCTGAGCATCATTTCACAAGGCGTGCGTTGCGTGCTGCTAAGTCTTTGTCCTTTTGAGAAGCCAAATACATTGGTTGGGTTTCTTCAGCACAGTGTAAATACAGCTTCTGGTGACAAGGCTCGTGCCTTGGAGTCATCTGAAAAGTCCTTATGAGCAGGAAGCGGCAGCTGGCAGCGAGCAACCTCAACTACTTACAACGACAGGCTTTCAAAATGTCTTTTTCTAAAGCGTTGCTAGTGTGCAACGAGTCATTTTTTAGTCCAACATATTTCATAAACTTGGAAATGAGACTCAAGGAATAAATTTTCCTTTTGACCACTGTCAGAGAGTCTCAATAGTTTGTTTATCGAATCTGTACCAACTCTTCAGTGAGCCTGAGAAATGATGGTTTGGGGCGTTATCGCCTTTCCCAAGCCTCTGTTTGCACCAGAGCAGTATTGTCTTTCTTGCTGGGGACAGCAAACAAGCGAGCAAGTGCTTGGAGCAGATGCTACTGCAAAGGCAACTGCGCTGTCATTCCTTTCAGCTTGAAGCGTACTTGTAATTTTAGGATTAGATTTGGGTGGAAATGTTACTTGACTTGTTTACCCACATGGCAAAGTCTTTTTTATTTTTCTTTTTTAAATAAATGTCCTCTAATACAGAACAGAGGGCAGACAGAGGTGGCTGAAACATTGCCCATATCCTGGGCTCCCATGTTCATCAATGGTAGCTTTCTAGTCTTCTAAACCCCCATTTTTTGTGGAAAAACCCAAGACATAGATAGTCATATGGACCTGGCAGCTAACACAGTTGCAGAGCTCCTGGCATCCACCTCAGGTCTTCGGTCAGATGATTTCAGACCCATTTTTTTCCCCAGTGAGTTGCTTCTCAATTCTTTGCCATTCTTCGGTTTAGGGAAGATGCTCTGTGACCTCAGGTAGTCATCAAGAAGTCAGGAGATTTCCACTTCCATCAAGAAGTGGAAATCTCACAGCGGTTAAAATAGTGCTGGGTGCTGGGAGGATGGGAAGATGGTGAACGCTTTGTCTGGGGTGTCCATACTTCCCGTCACCACAGCCTGGCTGCAGGCAGAAAACCAGGCGCTGTCTGCTTCACCTCTCTGTGTAAAGTGGGGATGTCAAGACCCGTAGTGGGAGCGTGGTTGAAGTGCTTTGAGGTTCTGAGACAGAAGGATCCACACGTTTATGTGTTTGTCAAAATGGTCATCTTCATCTTTCACCTCTAATAAGTCTGTGTTTAGCACTAAAGAAACAATGCACCTATTGAGGCGAACCATTTCTGTAATAATGGAGTCCTTAGTTTACTGTCTTGAGCCTGTGCAATATCACCCAATGAGAGTTTTAAAAGCAAATGGTGTCCTTCCACCCTTCAGTCAGCATGGTCCTTCCTCCTGTCCTTGCCCACAAACAGGAGGAACTCCTAATCTCTGTTCTTGATAATGGTGTTTACTGTCTCTCAGTCCAGGATTCTATCATACACACATAAGAATAGCTCTGGGAATTATTTCAGGAGTCCACACCCTTACAGCCGGGAGGATATCTTCGCCATTTTTGGCAGAGTTTGCCTATTCAGTCTGTAAAAGTCTTTAACATGGCAAATTCCACAGGCTCTCTCAGCAAACCTGTCCAGGGTCAACTTTACCATTGGAAAAAAGCCTTCCCTAATGCTTAAATTAGATCTTCCTTGCTGCAGTCTGAGCCCATGAGTTCCTGTTCTGTGCACTGTCATTGTGGAGAACAAATCAGTTCGTTTCTATTTGCAGTAACCTTTGATGTGTTTGCTGACCTCGGAGCAAATCTGATCATTCCTCTCTCACAGGTCCAGATCTTTGATTATCCTTGTCCTCATCAGTCCTTCAGTCATCCAAATTTTTTGTTCCAAGTCCAGATGGCACAGATTTGGGTTGTTTTTGGTAACACTAGTTTGTTAGATACATTTGAGTTGAACTTAGGAGCATGTTTTGTTGACCGAAGTAGCTCATGAGTCTTGAAGTTTTCTTTTATAGACTTGGTACTATCAGTCAAGTCACCATTGTATTAATTTCTTACATCCTTAATTCACACTCTTGCTACCATATGAAATCAAGTCCTTATTTTTGAGGGTTGAAGCTTCTAGGAGTATTCGTGATCACTTGTTTTGTTTCCCTTTAAGATAAATGCTGTGTTTTCTTTCCGTTTTCAGGTGACAGCAGGTGATCAGCAAGGGCGTAACAGAATACATAAATATAAATCATGGGGGGGTGGGGGTGGTGGGGGTCTAAATGTCAAAAATCACATGAGCCAGTAAACTCTGGATTCTACTTTAATGTCTGTGGTAGTCAGACTTTCTCTGACCTGTCCCCGGTGGAATTTGCTTGTATGGCTGCTTTAGTTTCTAGCCCTTTTGTGCAGTAGTTTTCAGTCTCTATTCATCAGTTTTACCTATGAGATCTCTGCAAGAGTAAATCTAAAAAAAGTGAGTTTGTTGGCGCTCAACTGAACTGTGCATCCACAGTTCTGTTGGAAAGCTTTTAGGAACTGAAGAGTGAAAAAGGGTTAAAACCACCCTTCCTATTGCCCAAAAGGTCCCTCCCCTTTCTAAAGTAAATAAATGCTGTTCACATTCTGTAGCTCGCTTTAAGGCCCTTTCCTGGAGAAGCACTTATCTTCATCCTCAGAGTTTTGGCAGAAAAAACCAGTTTTAGGTATTTTGAATCTGATCTGTCAGTTGGAATAATTACTGTTATTTAAGTTCTTTGAGGTTGAGAACGGACAAGATCTGGTAATCCTTGTTAGCTGTTTATTAAATGGGGTAGTAAGACCAAGAATATTTTGTAGGGTAAGAGTTTTTCAAGAGCAAATATAGCTTCTTTTTTCCCTGTCTTTTTTTTTTTTTTTGCTTTTATGAAGGTGGAGGATGTTTTAACAATAAGCATACATTTTAAAATACCACCTGAAGAACACCAATACATGTGTCGAGTTGCACTTAAGTCATTTGCCAGACTATGCAGGTTGTAAATGACACCGTGTCACTTTGAAAAGCTCCTTTTCTACATCCTACAATAAAATAATTCACAAGGTCACAGAACATTTGCAAATACTCACAAGGTACCATTCATGCAGAATGGTGGGTGAAGAAGGAGTCACAAATAATAACATTCTTGCCTTTGCCATCAGTAAGCTTGGGATCAGGTCATGGTAACTAGATGGCAAATGAAAACTGAGCTAAAAATATTTGCATAAACTATTTGTTTTATGGCCATGAATGCTGAATACACTGGGAACCTTTACAGCCTCTTTGAACATAGTTTGAAGCGTATAAGGATACATTATTTAGGTAAATAATGTGCAGCTATCAATTTGACAAGATGTAGGTTTTGCTGCTCTAAAAGGCAAATGCTTAAATATCTTTGTAATGTGTAGGTGAAACATCTTGACTGACTTAACGTACAAAGTTTGAAAGAGTGAGAAGGTTTGCTGAGCCTCTAGGAACTCTTGTAAATCTCCTGAATAGGGGGCTTGCCATGACACTAATAAAAAGACAGGAACATATCCAGGTGCATTTATAGAGTGCATTTGTAAGGACTGAGTTCTCAGTTGGCAGAAATGAGAGGGAATTTACTTGGGCAGAGGAGACCTGGTGGTTTTCTTGTTCTCCCTGTCAAGACAGAACTGATGTCAGAGGCGGTATTTGACGTAAGGGGATTAGGGATGTTCAAAAACGAGTTGCATTCTCCTCATTTACTTGCCTAATTTAGCTACAGCTAGTGGTATTTTGGTGCTAGTACTGGAGAGGTGGAGCCTCCCAGATGTGTGCAGGTTCCCACACCCTCGGTGGCACAGGTGAATTTTAAGCATGAGGGGAGTGCCTTGCTGAGTTCCAGGGACTGGCAGTCCTGGCATATGGGGAGGTGACTTGGAAAGAGCTCTTGTAGCAATGCTGAAAAACAGCTGCTGCTGTTCAGCAATCAGCATTTATTTGCAAACCCTGAAAAACTCTATTATTTATTCTGATTTTTTCTTATTTTGAATCCTGCTTTTGGTAGACTGATGGCTTTCAAGAGCAGTCAATAATAGTTAGATGCATTGGTTAGAGGGGTGTTTTCTTTAAAGTTTTTTAGGAGTGATGGGAGTAAACATGGATATGAAGAAAGTTGTCTATAGAGAAATTTCAAAGTTTCGCTTAGTCTGTAGGAACCTAATCTGCAAATTGGAGCTGGAATTAATCTGATTTTTTTTTGTGCAATTCTCATACGCAGACTGTTGCTGACATACAACAGCAGCTTTGGTATTCTTTTGGGATAATTTTTTTTGTTGTTGTTTGGGAATTAAAGCTGCTGTACCTGTAACTCACTTCTAAATATGTAATTTCAAAGAATACCATAAATTTCTTTGCCTGTTGGTGTCGCGGGCTTGAAGAATGATTGAACGTGAAGTTTTACTAACTGTAGCCCTGGCAATTTCAAAGATACTGGTTGTGCTGGAAGCTCTTCTGACAGGTCTTATTCATAATGGCTTGAATGTGTCCAAGACAGCATGATCTATAGCTTTTAATCAGCTGATGGATTGAACCTCATAGTGAAACTTGGGCTGTATTCAGACGGGTTAGAACAGAAAGGATTTTGCAATTGTACAATTTTTGAGACTGGGGCAAGTTTCTTAGGGAAGCATCAGCATCGTTCCTGGCTGCCGGTGAATGATGAAGCAATGTTATAACACAGAATAAAAGGTTGTGTTTAGCTCAGCTTCACCAAAGCCTTTGTAAATAAGCCCTTGTCCTGTTTTAGGATTTTGGAACTTTATATGGCTGCATTTTAGTCTGGCTATAAGTAAGAGCAAGTAAGGCAGAGCAGAGGGAAATTACCACAATTCAGGGATAGATTTTCACTGTAAAGCTTTATAATCTGTCCTTTTCCCCTGGATTGCAGAGTTCAGATACGTAAAACGGCTGTGTAGAGAAATAGGCAGCAGTCGGGATCACCACATTTTGCCCTGGTCGTTGCTGCAGCGCTGGGCGGGATGTGCTGTCAGGGTGGTCCAGCGGCGGGAGAAGCAGGGAGGCATGGCCAGGGACCGCACCTTCGGTTCAAATCCGGGCATATGTGGGATGTGCACCCCTTGAGACCATTCAGAAAGATATACATAGGATGTCTGAAGCAGTGCACTGGAGTTTGTACAAAGTTCCCTTGTCAGGATTCCTTCATGTCTGAGAGCTCTTCATGTTGGTTAACAAGATTCCACATTTTCATTTTTAGTTCTTCTGTCAACTGTTTCCTTTTGTCTTTTAGTCCAAACTTCCAAGACTGGGGAAAAGAAAAAGAAGAAAAGAAGATAAAAATCAGACAGGTTGATTTAGGTTTTGGGGAGTAGGAGTTGCTAAGGGATAGAAAGGAGGAGTCATTCTGCTTTGAGCAGAGTAAGAAGATGAAAATTGCCCTGTAAATACGAATTCACAGACTTTAACGTGTGTGTGATGAAGGCCCCAAGCTCTATGCCTGTAAGTCACAAGGTAAGATGAGCTTTTCTTTTTTTTTTTTTTTTTTCTTTTTTCCCTTTTCAAAAAATACGTAAGGTATTGACCTCAGGACTGGCCAGCACCACTGCAGGTGATGTCCTGGGTGCAGATGATGCTGTTCGCAGCCACACTTACCCTGGTGTGGGTTGGAGCTGGCTTGCCTGCCCTTCCGAATTCTGTGCCTGTAGGGTTAAACAGACTCGCTTCCCTTCAAACAGTCTCAGATTCCTTAAATGTTAAATGTGATATTCACACCTGGCATTGCACAATGAAGGCACTATATTTTTGGTTTTAAAAAAAAAAAAAAGTGAGAGAGAAAAAGCTCCATTCCTTGGTAATACTCTTTTTCTTTTTTCTTTTTTTTTTCTTTTTTTTTTTTAAAGAGGCGTCTTTTTTTTTGTCCTGTTATTTTTTAGAAGAGGTTTATCAGTCCCTGCAGAGCGGGGTTCTGAGATGACTGTTACAAACACAGGCCTGCAGAGCTGTCGGGCACCTAGGCATCCCGTTTAAGTCATGGGGAGCAGTGTGGTCTTGCTGGTGGGGCTGGGAGCACCCTGACTGACTCCCCTTCCTGCCAGGAGCGAGGTGGCTCTGTGCAGCAGCTTTTTGCAGGGGTGCCCGGCTCCCCACCTGTCCCCACGCGCAGAGCAGGGCCAAAGCTGCTGAGAGGGCTGTGGCGGAGGTGGAGGAAGAGGAGCAGGTTCCTGGGGTCTCCCCTCTGCCCGGGGAGGCCGTGGCAGCGCAGGGCAGCCCCTGGGGTGAAACAGGCAGTGGCAGTTGCTTTGGGGACAGGGCTGACCCCCTGCCCCACACACTCCTTTTTCGCAGGGCAATGCAAGAGAAGGGGTTGGTGGTGGGGAGCTGCAGCTTTGCGGAGCTTCCCTCTCCCCATCCCGCTGCTGCACTGGGCTAGGTACCGCGAGCGGGTGTTTAAAGGGATTATTTTACACGTTGTTACTACACAAGCTGGAACATGATTCAGCACTTAATTAAATGCCATAGTTAGGAGCTGTCTGCATACAAGCATCACCGTTTTCCCACATGCAAAAGGCTCGTACTTCAACTTTGCATGGAGACTGCCCAGAAAGATGGATTTTAAACTGTTGTGGAGAAACTTTTCTTTGCAGAGCATCATCTGTGAGCAAAGGTAATCTGCGCTTGAAAGCTGGCCCTGCCGGAGCAGAGCTATACTGAGCCTCAAGTCTTACACTGGAAGGTTTTTTTGCAACAATGGGTGGAGGAGGAAAAAGAAGAGAAACAAAGTCTTGTTCCACACGGGACAGGAGTGATTCACAGCCCACCTTTTTTATTGCTGGAGGTATGTCACGCTAGGTTTGCCACACGCAGAGGTGAAGTGAAGTCACTGTATCAAAGAGCTTCAGATCAAATGGGAAGGGAAGGAAACTGGTGGGTGGCGGGGAGAAGGTGGTATTTCGTGGGGTTGCAAATGTGAGACCCATGAACAGTGGGCGCACCAGTGTCACACCCAAAATCTGCAGCGGATCCAACATGAACCCTCTCTGCCTCTGCGAAACTTTTCTGTAGAAGAAAAGCAGTGTTTGATGAAGTGACTTTCTCTGATTTTGAATGAGAGTGAGTGAGAATTTATTTTATGGAGAAATTTAAAAATTGTCCGATATCAAATTCTCTTGAGTGGAATGGCTGTATCACTCATTTTGATGAGCTTTCATGAGAGTAAGCCTTTGGTCTGTTGCTGCTGGTGTAGATAGCGATCATTACAGATCTCAAACTTGATATGGCACAGGGTGGGGTGACTTGTTCATGTCCCTTCTACTGGGAGAACTAGCATTCCTGGGCTGGCTAGCCACCATTTTGGCGATAAGCCACATGAAGAAAAAGTTTTGATAAACCAAAATCAAAATATATTCATTGCTTGTATCAGAAAACTGTACATCAGAAGCTCTGCAGAGTTTGACAGTGGCGGAGGTAGGGTGGCCATGAGCCCAGGGGACCGCTGGTGATGGAGAGGAGTTTGAGGAGCAGCTCGCACCTTGGGTCCAAGGAAGGCCTGGTGCCCCTGCAGCGAGGGGATGTGCTGCCATATGCTGAGCCCAACCTGCACGTTACAGTGCAGCAGGTCTGGGTAGGAGCGAGCCTGCTATAATCTCATGTTGCGCAGCCGTTGTAGCTGTGGCACTTGCACCATGTGAGCACGAATGCCTGGCTGGGCACGCAGCTGCTCCCAGCATCCGGGCTCCAACTCCTTGTTTGTAGTTAGGAGGTTTCCCAACCCTCCCTTGCCGGATCCTCCCCAGCTCTATGTGCTTCCTGGTGATGACGTAAATCTCCCAGTGAACTGGGGAGCAACCTCATAGTGGAGCTGATCGGGATGGCGGGCTGCCAGAAAGCTGCATGGGTGCAGGCTGAGCCTAGCAGATGTGCTCCCAGCCCTTTGACAGCGTGGGGAAAAAGCCTACTCGTCTATCAGAAGGAGCGGGCGGGCAGGTATCATCTGCAGCCGCTGAGTTTGGTACATGTGGGAGGTGCCTGTACAGCCGGTTTGTCTTGCATCTCTGTGCTGCAGGCAGACGGACAGTGAACCCCCATCTCTCAAGTGTAGCGGTTCTCCTCCCTTTGTACATGCCACCTATGAGAGATCACACTGTCAGTCGGATAAGTCTTGAATATTTACACTTTGTGGGAGAGGCTGGTTTGGGGCAGAGGGTGGTGTCCCAGGGTATGTATCAAAGGGATTGCTCTTTTGTATGATGTTTCTGCAAGTGGAAACTTCAGCAGACCCTCTCATGGCTGGTTGCTGTTGGCTCCAGATGCCCCCCGGCAGTTGTCTTCAAGCGATGAGTGACGGTGTGCTGGGGAGGTGACAGGAAATCCATTGCCATGGGAAATTAGCAGGGCTGGGATTTGTGCCAGCGCCGTAAGAGGGCCGGACTCTTCCTCGCCGCTCCTGAAACTCACTTAAGGCCAGGTGCTTTCCCTCATCAAGATAAATGAGGTGGAAAGGTCATTTTCGTAGCTCTATTTTTTGCATATAGGGACCTCCTTATTATCCTCGAGCGGCTGTGGGTATGTGTTTGTGTGTGCATGGCTTGCAGACCATCTGCAGCACGGCTGGTTTCATGGGTACTAGGACTAGTTTTTAGGCAGGCTTTTCTGATCTGAGGTTCAGGTCCTGAATTGATTTAGGTGTGTAACCTGCTAGCATTTATAATGGGAGGTTGGTGCCTGAAATACCTGGGTGGAAACTGAGCTGCGGGTCGGGGGGCACTGGGGAAGCCACCAGGGAGTTGCAGGGAAGCACCATGGATGAGCGGAGTCGGATGGCAGGTCCCTTTGGATAAAGGGATAGGGTTGGGCTAGAGGACCTGGTTGTGGGTTCATCCAAGACTGCTCCTGTGATCTTTGGCGCGAATGCCAAGATATGTCCCATTTAAGTTCAGGCGCTTGACCACAGCTTTGGAAGGAGGAAGCAAATTTTCCACCACTGGCTCTGTGAGAAGCAAGGTCTGAGCCTGTCTCTGGAGAGGGCCATCTCTTCTCTTGGGTTTCAAGGAGAGCGTGTGAAAAACCAGCGTGCTCTTCCCGCCATCATCCTGCTTAGTCCACGGGGAGAGTCTCTTCCTCAGAAGAAGGTGCTCTCCGGGGCAGCCGGGGCTGTGGCAGAACTGGTGCCTTGGGGCTTTGCCCGCGGGTGGGAGAGGGCTGTGGTGGATGTGTTTTCAGTTAGCCCGCCCTCCTCGGGGGCTTGGGAGGAAGACAGAAGCTTGAGCCTGACGGAGGAAGGAGGAGCAATTATTGGAAGTACAGTTAATCTTTCTTTAATTAGAAGACATGCTAAATTAAAAGGCCCAGGAGTGATCCCACAGATGTCGGCTTACTGAGAGATAATAATCGATGGGAGAATCTAATGTTTTGCTAAGCTTCCTATCTGCATTTGGTAGCATTGTTATGCTTTTACATACTTTCTTTAAACTGAGAGAAACTTGACCCAAATAGAGAGCTCAGATAGAGAGCTGTCTTCTTCAGGACTGGCATTGGACAGGTTTATGTAAACAATAATGATGATGATCATAATAAGCATAATCATCTATTGTCTATACTGTTGGAGAAAATAGCAGCTGTTTTTAGAAACCTTTGGAGAACAAACTTCTTTCTGATGGCAACTGTGGACTTACACGCAGGTGCTGCTGACAAAAGTTTGTATTTCCAGGAAGATAAATCTGAGGCAGGATGTTGTGTGCACAGAGCAGGCAGCCCCTCGCTTTGGGCATCGTGCACGAAAGGAGAGCCTCTCTGACTATCCTTACAGAAAATAAGGCGAGCACTTTCACTTCTATTGAGGGAGGAGCGCGAGGGCAGGGAAGACAATGGTGTTCGTGCCTGAGGATCGCTCTGGGTGCTGGATATGTTACAGCTGGTGATGCCTTTAGCCTGGGTATTCTGCAGAAATAAAGCTTGTGGCACATGAGAAGGAAGCTTGTGGATTTTCACAGGCCTTTGGATTTTAACTTGAAAGCACTTTCTATTACAGTCTGAACCTGCACAACGTCATTAGAACAAATAAAGATGATCATGGCAATTTTATTGATGTAGACATAGTTACAAGGAAATAAAGACTGTTCTTGTAAAACTGGCTTTCCGATACAGTAACACAGTCAACCCAGTGCTCTTCCAGCTTAAACCAATTTTATACTAATGTTTACATCAACTGTGATGGAATTATTCCCAGTTTACATTGGCAAGTGAGAGGAAAATCAATCGCAGCATATCGACCTGGAAACGCACTAATTACTGGCTGTGTGGAGCTGGGTGCAGCAAAGAGCCGCTCTCCGTGTCCCACAGGGCTCACACGGCTCTCCTCCTTCTCCCTGACTTCCTGCCGAAGGCAGCACCTTCCATTCGCCGTGCAGAACCGCCGACCCAGAAACGAAGCGGAATGCACGGAGGCGCAGCCCCCGAGAGGAGAGTCGGGGGGGAGCCTAGAGCCAGGGCTGGAGGGTGGTGAGTAGGGCCAGGCTGGTCCCTACTGCACTGTAGTGGCAGAACGGCACTGGAAAACTGGGAGGCTCCCAAGGCCTCCTCCCAACCTCAGAAACACCACCCCATTGTGCAGCTCTGGCCAGCATACGCATGTCCCTCGCCCTCCCACCTTTTTTTTTTTTTTTCAATATTTTTCCCAGAGAGAGGCAGAATATCTGACAGTTTTGGGTTTTTTGTGTTTTTGTTTTTTTTTTTTTTAGAATGGATCTGAACCTCACTCAAGTGAGAAGTAAAACCTGAGGTTGTACCCAATGCTACATAAATAGTTAACCCTTTTCTCATGTGCCTGTTTCTGTGCGAGGCATATCTTCAAGTTGCAGGAGGGTGCTTTTTCTCATCGCGCTCAAGGGCTTACGGTCTGGCTAAGACGTACTATTAGATACAAGTAAAAAGAGATCAAGACCTTGTTTCCGCAATGCGCTTGCATTTCATCTTGTGCCTCCCCTTAACAACAGTAATACTTGTAGTGTGACTATAATCAGTATTTACCGTCCGAAATTTAAGTGGGTGCTTTTGTGCTTGGCTGTATCAGCACCCAATTTTATATGTATGTAGTGGAAGGGGAGAGGAGTGCTGGATGAAGGGCAAATATTACAGATGCTCTCTTATCTCATCGAGACCTTTACATCGGCGTGCTCGCACCGACTTGGGTACACCTGCCTTACAGCCACACAGCCAGGTGGCTTCTTGTGCAGCTCTGACAGCAGCACATCATCCTTCTGAGGGTCATGGGGTGATTTTGGGATGCTCTGCTGTGTGGTGGGAATCATGCATCTCCCCGAGGTGGTTGCCCATTCCCAGAGAGCACCTCCTGTGCTTGCAGAAATGGTTTGCTTTTGCATTGGCGCGTGCTGTGGTGACAAATCTGAGGTGCAGAGCAAAAGCATTCTGGCAAATGAAGAGCAGCTTTCTTTTTCTTTTTTTGTTAAAAAAGCCTTCAAGAAAAACTGTTATCAGTAACTGTATAGCCTCTAGAACAAGAGCTGCATTCACCTTGTGTTTATAGCAAAGGCTGCTCCGCTGTCTGGGAGGTGTGTGTTCCCTTTTCATTTCATACGCAAGGAAGTCCTTTTTTGTGTGGCAGTTGAGAAAGAAAACCGCAGAAGTTTCCTCTTCTTTCAATACACTGCCCAAAACACGCTTTCAGGAAATATTTGTTCCTGCCTTAGAAAGGAGAGTGCTGGCAGCTCTGCAGTTCGTAGCCATGGTGCAAAAAGCGTGATGCTAGATAGTTTTGTAAGCTGTCCTGATGTAACAACCAGTAGTCCTAAAATGAAGGTAATTAGGAGGCTAAATAATGTCTAATAGCTGATAATAGTAATTTAAAGACAACGTGCCAATAAGCAAGTTTTTCTCTCAAAAAAATCATGAAAATATGTTTGTCCTGCTACTTTTAGGAATGCCAGACTGCAACTTGCGGCTCCTTCATACAGCCTTGTTGTATCGATTTAAAACATTCGTTACCTAGTTAAAAATGTTCATGTTCATAGCTTTTTCTCTCGTGCTCTTCCTTGGGAGAAGAGTGCAGGTTTTCTGCCGAGTAAAACAAACTTTGCAGGTTTTCATGTGTTTAGGGAGGCAGCTGCTCATCTGGCTTTCACCAGCAGCACTGAAGAAAAGAATTAATGGGTAAATTAGTCTATTTTCTTCAGTGGGCAAAGGCCGTTTATCTGACTTTTGACTAGAGCAGTGACTCTCTGTCAGTTTTATTTTGAAGTCTTTCAGCATTTCGCATTCAGTGAAAAGTCCAGTGTTAAATGACATAAACCCAACATCTCCTTTCCCAGTCAGCCATGCGATGCGATTGATTGTTTGTATAAGTTTTGTGCAAATGTCAGCGTTAAGAATTGATGGCACTTGGCTTGCCCGTGACTACTGATGATTGATGTGTTTTGGCACGCTGTATTTGTTCATAATTCATGAACTTGCCTTTCTGCCTGGGTTCATATGTGGCCGCAGTTCACAGCTGTGTAAATCGAGGCGGCACTTGAGCAGTCACCGTCCCCGCTGACCTGAGACTCTTTTTTGTTAAAGATGAGTTAAGATTGTCTCATCTCATTTTTGGACGTGATGTTTGCATCGCTGTGGGGCAGTGAAAAGATGCTGGTGGTGGAGATGTGTTTTATGATTGCTAATCTCTTTTATTTGACTTTGTACCCAGCCCAGCTGGCAGAGCAGTTGAAGCTGGGGTCGGACATGGCTGCAAATAGACAGCGTGCTGCCAGCCTCCACTTCCAGGCAGACAGATCCGCAGCATGTTTTATACATAGGCTGTACACAAGGAGTGGCAGTGAAAGAAATAAGTGTTTCAGCGTTGCAGAGCCCATTTCATTTCTCATTCTCATTGGAGGATCTATGCTGATGGTAAGCTCTAGTTTTAGCAGGGCTTTCTTGCTTTTGACCCAGCTAGTGACCTTCAAAGTGCCCTAATCCACACAGTACGATCTCTGGATAATATTCTAGCCAAATTACTCATCACGGCGGTACAGTCCCCGAAAGGCTTTAAATGATGCATTAAACAATGCAGCAGCATCTGCCACATGGTTCCTCCTCTTGGGTATGTTTGCATGCAGGTGGCTCTTTGTGCTTTGGAAGGATGGGGATGCGTGTATGCATGTGAGCAGTAGAGAAGCACATGTTGCTTGTGTTTGCATGGATGATGGTAAAGAGGTGTACCTGCTAGAGTTGCAGCGTTAACCTTTAAGCTCATGAGGTGCGAATAGTGTTGGAGAGTTCAAGGAGACGCCTTAAGCATCTTCCTGGATGAGAGCCTGATTACTCAGCGCCTTTTGGGTCTGAACCCCAGGAGCGAAGGTGAGGAGATCTGGGGGTGCTGAAAGCAGTGGAGGTGAAAGGCATTTCTTGTGCACCCTCTAGTAAGCCGTAAACATGGTGAGGGGTCGGTGGACATTCGTGTCTCATTAGCAAAGGCTCCATCCTGTAGATGTTTAATGCTGCGGGCAGCCCCGCTGAAGCCTGTTGGGCTGCTTGTTGGATGGGACCAGGGCAGGAGAAGCCTGCAGTGGATGGGGAGTGCAGCCCCTGTGCCCCCCATGCCTCCCCACTTGCCCATCCGCCTGGCCGTGCAGCACTGTCCCGTGGCACTGCAGCCTAGCCCCCACATCTGGTGTGTGGCAGAGCTGGAAGGGGGAGAGTAAAGCCCCTGGAACCATCCCAGCTGGGGTGAGCTTTTGCTCCAGTGGCATGTAGGAGCATTGCTGTGACAGTGGTGGCACGCATTACCCTCCAGGTTCACCGTCGAGGTGGTGGGGTGACCTCCCAGCCTTGTGAAGGCTGAACTAATATTGCTGCTGACTGCGTGGAGGGCTGTGAAATGCTCAGGAGGATGCGAGTGCTTGTGCCTTGCTGCACAGTGTAACAGCTACGCATGTGTGCAGACAGCTCGTTGTAAATACACAGTCTTGTGTGCAAACGCCTCTTTAAGCACTGTTATCCTTAACCGGCAAGGAGTTTAATAGCACTGAAGGTGCTTGGCCTGAAAGAAAAGGAAGGTGCAGTCTTCTGTACATTGGTAAATTCATACAAAGATTACTGCAGAATTTAGATATGACCTTAGTGACAGAGATATATTTGTTAAAAGGAAGATTTGCCTTAGCAAAGCCACACCCGGAACACAGGTGGGTTTTACTTGAACCATCAGCATTTGGGATGCTGGGATAAGCTGTTGTGGTTTTGCCTTGTACCTGGGGAATAACACTGCAAAAAGCCCATCTACCAACTGAGCCTAGGTGCTATTGTGACTATCACTGATCTTATTATATTGTTATCCAGAAGGTCCTGCTGCCCCTGGTTGCATTATGGTAGGCACATTTGGGTTTTTTTGCATTGGGAAAGACTAGCTCCTTTCCCTGCAAGCCCAGTATCCTGTGGGCAGATGAGGGCCAGGAGGAGATTGGAGGTTCACACAGATGCCTCTTCCAGGGCCCCTTGAGGAGTTTGTAGAAGTGAACCCCAGTCTTCCCCATTTCAGTCTAGTGCCTGAATACTGAGATGGACTTTGTTAATGACAAAGCAAACCATAATGACTCAGGGAAAAGCATGATGTCTCTAACACTGACAGACGCAATGTAGTGGTTGTTGGGATCCAGGGCTTGATATTTCCTTGAGTATAAACAACCTGAGTGGATTCCTTTCTGAGATTAATACCTCCGAATCAACCTGGTGTACAGCAGGAAAAAATACAGAGATTGCCAGTTATTCTAGAATGGAGACAATATTTCAAATCCCATTTGGATTTGGAGCAGTATCTAAATAATTAGTGGAGTGTTTCTGGGTCTCTGCATCCGTCCTGGAGCACGAGGTATAGTGAAACAGCCCTCTGTCAAGGTTCAAGGTGGTACAAACCTCTGCATCAGTGGGTTTGGCTGGCAGAAACCTCAGTTCAGCCCATTGTCTCTCCGGTAGCTGCAGTTCCAGCAGCTGTGGATACGAGAGAGGCCTGTGGGAGATGCTGTGATGCAGAAATGTCTAGCGGGGAGGGGGCAAATAAGAGCTGTATTTCTTCTTTCTTAGCCTAGGAAGAGGGGAATACTTCTACAAGGTTATGCCACTGTCCTCAATATTTGAGTTTCAAAAATTGTTACTGTCTTGGAAGAAGACTCAAGGTGGCTCCATCAAGAGCTGGGAAATTGGAGACCAAAGGAGAATTTTAACTCTAGATAGAAGTGTAATCCTTCGTGCAAGGACCATCAGAATGACCTGTTTCCCTCCTTTATCTTGGTGGGACAGCTTCCTTGAGTGCAGGTGAGATTACTGCTGAACTGCCTCCTCAGTATATGTTCCTTTGTATTATCCTAATCTTGGAAAAAAAAAAATAAAGAAGATGGGGCAAAAAATGCCAGCTAACCCAGTCACAGTTAATGCACCGCCATGGAATTTGTGTCAACAGACTGAGTGATCTGAGGTTACTTTGTAGTCTGTTGTGGAGATATTTAAAACCTCGTCGATGGCAACGCTGGGAGAAATCAAGGGTTTAGAAAACAGAATATAGCTTCATTTGGCATGGAGTAGGTGCGAGCCATATGGAGTCCAGATGTTCCTGGTGCCTTCCGAAAAGGTAACAAATCCAGAGTCACTGAAGGAGGAATTTCAGACTAAACAAATGAGAAGTATGTGGCCGAACACAACAGAGCTTTTCAGCACAGCAGTCTCTCCTGCCTCTCTCACCTTCTCACCATCACCCTGTTTTGGTGCTTTCTGTGGGAATTTTTTAATTTAAAGTAGCGAAAACCACGTCTTGATAGGCAGAATAGTGTCTTAGTATCTATATGCAGTTTGAAGTTGGCAGACAAGGCAAGGTGCTCCATTTTGAGGCATAATAAATAGAAAAATGTTCAATAGGTGGAAATAAATAGAAAATGTAAAACATATTTTAAAAAAAAGTAATTTTTCTGCTCCTTTTAGTATAGGCCTCAATGTTTTCCCTTTAAATCCTCCGTGCTGAATTGTAACTTTTTATCAATAGTACATAATTTGCATTTGCAGCACATTACCTTATTTGCATTTTATTTGTCAAGCAACTTGAATACAAAGAGATGGAGGCCCCAGCTCCGCAAACTTCTATACCTATGAGTAACAGTTCAGTTAAGCAAATATATACATATGCATATGCTTGCAGGGTGGAAGCCTGTGTGTTCCTCCTGAGGTAATTTTGGAAATTTAGGGTTTATTCAAGTTGAGAATAGAGTCCATGTCTCTTGATAGCCTGAATACTCTGAAAGTCATTCTTCATTAAATGAGTGAATCTGCCTTGTGTTTGCGTGGAAAACACAATAATTGATAATTTTATTTGCTTTTCTGTATATGAAGAAGAAACAAGGGACAATGGAAATGTGTGACAAGTAGCACTTACATTCAGGACCATATTCCTCAAAACCCTGCATCACTATTGCCTGGTCTGTCTTACGCTGGCTGCATTTGTATGCTAAATTTGCCAGATCCTTAAAACTTTGTGTTACTTCTGGCTGGGATGTCTGTGCTGGCAGAAGGCCTGTGTATAATGTGGATGTAAAGGCAAATTATGTCTGTTGTCAAGGTAATTATTTTGCTTAAGGTGGACAAGGGGGAAAAAAGAGAGGTAGAACTGTAAAATTGATCTTTAGCTTGAGCAGTTGAGATTGTCTAAGTGTTGAGAAAAGCCCACTTCTGTAGGCTGCTTGTCCCAGCAAGATGCTCCCAGTGTACACCCGCTCTAGGAGCGTGTCTGGTGTGGGATTGTGCCTCGTAGCATACCTCGCCTTTCCCTGACCTTCATTTGAGGGACGGATGAACCTAATCAGCAGAAAAAAGGGTTAGGCCTCCTGGAGTGGGCTGCTTTTAAAAGAGGAGCCCCAAGTTTGAAGCCAGCAGCCTCCATCTGCCCTGAGTTTGTATGATGGAGTAAGTATAACTACAGTATCTTCTTGTCAGGTTGACCGTGTCCAAATTAAGCGAGGAAATTGGTTTTCTTGAGGCATGCTCCCAGCATTTACCCTCATTAAGACTTCCTGCTAACGTGAGTACTCAGCAGTATTTTGCCTTTGCAGATTACAAAGCTAATGGGTGAAGGCTGTAACTAATGAATGGCCTCCTCAGTCTTCTGTGAACCGAGAAAAACACCACTCAGCTTGGAGGATTTGGCCTGACTCACAACATTTTGTGCTTCTGGATAGCTCTCGGCTCGGATGTTAATGAAGCGCGGGTACCACGGGCCAACTGCATCCCTGCTGTAATGCCGCATGCGGACAGGAGGAAACAGCACTGAGCCTTGGACCTGTGAATTCAGGCAGTCATGGCCAGCGTTGTGGCTACCTGCTGACCAGGGTCAAGCCGTTGGCAGAGGTCCTTTCCCTGCACCAGCTGTGCTGGTGCTTTCGCACCACCTTGCCAAAAATGACAGCTCGCTGCAGAGCTGTCAATCGCCCCGCTTGCCTGCCCGCTCCCCGGCCCGCTCCGGTTGCAGGGCTCAGCCATTTGCACGGCTGGGCGACTCCGTCGGGTTCAGCTGGCAGCTCGTGGGGAGTCCCCATCTCCAGCCGGGGAGCTGCCATGAGCAGATGGAGACAGGCTGGCACGGTCGTGTTGTCAGGGGCACAGCTGGAACCAGGAGAGGATACACGTCTTGCTGGTCTCAGCCAGAGGGAGGGATGGAAAACATCTGGGGTATTTTCTCTTGCACACCATCGAAGGTGCAAAAAGACTAGTGGTGTGGGTAATTCTCTCCAAGCCTGAGCACTCGTGTTCCTTTTTGTTCTCCCTGAATGAAATAGAAAACAGCAAAAGAAATTAAGGTGGCGTAAAACACGAGGGTCAAAGTGCATCTTCTCAAAAACAAAATAAGAGTTTTCAAAGAGGCGCTTTCTAAGGTTTAAAACATTTTGCTTTTTCATGTGTGTGCACTGCTTTATTAAGATGCTTTGATTATCAAGCTGGAATTTAAGTTATGCTTCCTTGTCTACTTAAGCAGGGTGTTGTTTTGTTCCTACTTTCAAAGCTCTAGGTGTCAGGTTTGGCTTTTTTGATGTCCTGATCCTAGTGTGCTGGCGTTGCAGCAGCATCCGGCTGCTGTCCCACCAGGAAACTGCACCCTCTTTTTACTCCAGGCCTTAAATCAACAGTTTTTCTGACATTTAGGCAGTTTGTTTACTACAGGCATGCTCCAAAAACATCCGTAAGGGTCTGTTGTGGTGTAAGCAGTCTTGAATGTACCTCATTTTGGTCTGGAAGCATTTACCATCTTAAGGTTATGAAGCCCTAAATTTTCACTGGGTCTGTTTTCGGTATTAGCTGAGGGTGCCCGAGCTTGCAACTACGCATGGAAATATATGGAAGATGATCAGAAGATGATTTATTATCTTTGGGACTACAAGTGGGGCCCTGTTTTCTGTGTTAGTGGCATTCAGGGAAAGAAATGCCATTAGGACATCTCGTTTCTTGTCTTGTACCTTCACAGATTTTCTCGATTTGTTCATCGGTTGTTTCACCAAGGTGAAGTTTATGCTACTGATCACGTGGGAAGGCCCAAAAGGATCATTAAATGACTGAAGAATTGCCCTTGAGGACACAAATGCCAGTCTAGATTCAGTCACCCCTGCTTCTGACCTCAAATAAACATGAGATTTGGGATGTATAGACCCGCAGGTGCTTCTTTAGGTGTTAAAAAAATGACCACAGCAGTGCCGTAATGCTGTTGTTGAACCTTGCCCTTGAAATGTGTGC
The DNA here is from genome assembly GCF_030936135.1 of Gavia stellata. NCBI lineage: Eukaryota > Metazoa > Chordata > Aves > Gaviiformes > Gaviidae > Gavia > Gavia stellata. Next base: position 60,766,641 of record NC_082597.1, on the reverse strand, counting down.
TCTTTGTGCTTAGTAAAGGTCCTCTTAAATAACTTGTAATAATGGAAACATTTTTACCTGGAATTAGAAGGAATCAGCAAGCTCCTCCAGAGGATTTTAGCAGAAGAGCTGGGAGAGGTGATTCAAGGAACCGTATTCATAGTCGCCGGGAAGTGCTAATGATGGTGATAATGAAAGACAGTGCTTTGCCTTGGAGATTTAATGATGGAGAATAAACTGAAGGCTTCCAGCCTTCTTGCTGTCAGACTCCTTAGAGACGCCAGGCAAATCTTTGCTCAGTGCAGCAAAGAAAAAGCTCTTGGACATCAACCGTCCCCGAGTTCTCTGGGGTTTTGTGCTGCCTGTTAGAGCAAAGAACCTGCATGATGACCCAGATGGGCTATTTAAGGAGATGTTCCTCTAATGAGGGGTTATCATATTAAAGCTGAGCTAATAAAGGGTGAGGTGTAGTTTCAGATGCTTCCTTTTTTTGGGTTTTTACTGAGTGTTCAACTGTCCTACTTAGGGTGAATAAAACTCTGGCATTGCAGAGCAGTATTTCACAAAAGTAGGTTTGTCCTGTGTTTCCATATTCCCTGAAATATTACCTGTTACAGATGGAAAATCTGGGGATTTTTTCCTCCCAGGAGAAGGCACCACTCTGTAGATGTTCAGCCAGAGAAAAGGTGGCTAACTGTATGTTGGAAACATGTCGATGTGAAGCCATCCATCTCAGTGACAGGAGGACAAGGAAACACAGCAGGTGTTTGGGTTTCTTTTTCTTTCTTTGTTATTGTTTTTCTCTAGAATCAGGGACTAATCACTGTAATCATCTGTTATTTCTGCTTTCCTTCCAACTTTCCAGTAGTTTTTGCAGGTCTCTTGTCAGCTTTGTGAAAAAACTAGCAGTGGAATAAAACAGTGTGTGATAGTGCGCATGCACAAGAGAATAAAATTACGATTGCAGTAGTAAATGTAATCTGGCAATTCCTAATTTTAGAATACTTGACTTCGTGACTTTAACTTTCCTTTGGCGTGGTTTGGGCATACAGTTAACTAAGTTGTTCCAAAAAATTACGTTTTCTGATTGAGTTGTGTGTGGAATATGTTGTAACTTAAGTGAATTATCAACCCAAAAGTATTAATATGTCTTTATATTTTTTTACCTATATATTGATGAGTACAATAATTTTCCTGCATGTGTTGGGTAGTTTTTGATTTATTCGGATTCTTTAGTTTTTATTTCATGCATATGTTAAAATATGTGCCATTTTTGTCAGCCATGTAACACTGGTCTGTGGAGTTTAATTTTAGTCCAGGTCATGCTCACAATGGTCACTTAAATGCTCGTGGATTGCTAGTAGATGCAGTGTATTATAAGGTATAGACTGCCTTTGCCATATAGGGGGATTTACATTGCTTTAAAGATTCACTCTTTTCTTAAAATTAGCCTTCATAGTTTACGACCTTACAATAAAGACATGTAAAACATTTATAGAAACATTAAAATTGTAAGAACAGAAAGAAGGAATCCCTTCACATCTCATTTCTAGTTGGTAAGCTGCTCGTCTCTTAAGCAATGACTTTTACGTATCCCCCAGTTTCGTAGCGCAGCTCTATAAAACCTTTAGCTGAGTGAAGATCAGTTATATGAGGGAGCAGGTTTATTGCTAATTCCCCATGTGCTTGCTTGTGGGCAGTTTTGCTGTGAATATCGTTTCCAAGGGTGCAAGATGGGGCTGTATTTTTGCATGTGCGAGAGTGCAGCGGTGGCCCGCAATTGCTGGGGACGAGGTGTAGTGCAGGCTGCAGCCGTGCTGGTGCTGCTGAGTTGTGCTGGCGTGGGTGCAAGCAAAGAGTTACCGCCTCCAGCTGGCAAAGCCTGACCAGCAGAAAGCCCAGAGTCTGGATGCCGTTACACGAGCAAAGTTACTGCTTTTTGGTGTCTGTATTGCTTCAGCCAGGGTCTAACGATGCAGCTCTTTATCTGCCTGTGTAGCTGGAGACAAGGAGGAACTACTCCAGAAAGCCCACCTGTGCTTGCAAAACTTCTAGTATAATTTCCACTTTTTCCGGGGTTTCCCCCCCCCACCTTATTCTGCTCAGATTGCATCCCTACCACACTTGGTAAATGTTTCCACCCCCTTTTCTGGTTAACCCTACAGATAATAGACATCCTTGGAGTAAATCCTTGCATCTCTTATCAATTCATTTTATGCTATACCCAGGATTTTCTGATACATTTGCTTCTAATGGCATTTGTCTGTCTGTACCCTTCACGGATTTACAACTTTCGTGTCTGTATATCAAGGCAGGAATAACACTTTGAGTTGAAGGCTTGTAGTCTTCAAGAGTTTGAGCCATAGATACTTTTTTTTAATGGATGAATCCTTTTTAGGATGCTAAGTACAAATACCCTCTTCTCAGTTGGTGAAATTATCTCAGTTGACTGTGAATTACAACCAATTACTGTATAAACTGCATCACTTCTTCTAAGATGGAAGTTGTTTTAATTACAATTTTTTCCTCTTTAGCAGGCTGCTAAACTCCGTCTTCCTCCAGTGCTGGACCCAGCTCTTGGCGTTTATCAGTCTCACGTGTTGGGTAGGATGCATTTGAAAGACTTGGGAACATCAGCAATGGCTGGATTTTGAAGGAGAGTTGTTAAACCATATATTGTTACATTTATGTTTGTTTTCCCAGTGAAGTCGATTGCAGTGCCCGGCTACAGAAGTGAGCGAATTCTTGCTGATCTGACACCGGCCTTTATGTTGAACCTTGTACTTAAATCTGCATTTGCTTTAAGTATTCAAGCTGCAGCTTGGTATAAAGGCTTGATGAGGTAATTATTTTTGTTGGCAAGCCTAACACTTCAAGATGTTCCAGAGTGAATAGTGATGGAGTCTGTCAAGTGCTTTCTTGAAAATCTCTGAAGTTTATGATGAGTGAATTTTGCCATTTGGTGCTTTCTTCAGTGATTAGTCTTACAGTGAAAATCTGGTCAACACATGAGTTTTCAGGTCAAATTATTCGCTCCCTTCCTCTTTCAGATTTTCATTGATATTTTTCTTTCATGTTTTTTACTAAAATGAGTTCCTTGAGTTCACTAAACAAAAGTTGACTGAACTTGATGTAAAGTTTACATAAAACGACAGAGAAAAGCATCTCTGAAAAAATTACCACCAAACTGCATGAAAGCTTGCCATGAAAAATGTTGCCAGCCTCCGTTTCGTGTTATCGGGAGTGCCCGTCACTGAGGGTGCAGAGGCTGTATATGGCTGCCAAATGTTATTTCCAGCAAAGACTAACAAACCCACGACAAATTTTAGGTTAAATTGCTTGTAAATGCTTGTTATCCGCATGTGTTTTCAGCTGGGGTGGTTAAACAAAGGCTTTGCAGAGATAAGTGTGTTCTGCCATAGAGCAAGAGGTCTTGTTTGGATGGGCTGTGCGCCTTCTGGATGGCTCCCTTGCCATCCGCCACTTCCCGCTGGGATTTTGGAAGTGAGCGATTAGTAAGCTGCTGCTGACATCTAGTTATATATACCCAAAAAAGAAAGAGAGAGGGGACCGCGTTTTCCCCAAGTGTTTTGCTCAGTGGTAGTCTCAGTGACTCTTGGCATTACTCCTCATTTTTCACTGTAGTGATGGAGAGCTTGATCTGGTACATTATTTTTATGGTGGGTTTTAAAAAACCAAAAAGCAGATGAGTTGGCAAATAAAAAAGTCCTGCCATCTTTGATCTTTATTGTGCTGATGATAAAATTGGTATGAGTTTCACCTTATATGAAACCTGTTCCCTATGGACTTTATCTGGTTAAGAATATTCTACTAAATCAGTGGTCGGGTTGAAGTAATTTATCACTGTCCCTTGGTGTTTTCATTAAACTTTCTCTTAAGAAGGGGGGGGGGGGGGGGGGGGGGGGCGCGCTTTTACATCTGTAGAAAAAGCTGAATCCAAGGAAATGCTATGACATCCAAGCCCAAATTTTCAAATCGCAATGCTGTATACTAACTTTAAAGTCACCATGTTTTACACAATCATTAATTCCTATTAAGTTCCTTGTGGCATGTTTGCATTTAGAGCTTGACCTTGATAGGTGTTACTTCATTCTGCAAAGTACTTGGGCTTGCCAGTCCCACCAGCCGCCTCCAGTGATGAGGGGTGTTGCGAGTGTGCTCCAGCCCTTGACCTGTAGCCCTGCTGACTGTGCCTCCCTCCCCAGTCCTGCAGGGGTTTCTCTGTGTTAATACCGGCAAAGCTCAAAGTGTTGGAGTGTTTTAAGAAATAATAATAAGGTCACAAAGACAGCTTACAAAAAAATGACCTCTTGTCCTGGGACTGTTGCATGAACTATATTTGTATTATTTCATATTTTTATCAACTATATCAATACGGATTCTTCTTCCTAGTGCTGAATTATTTTCACTGTCTTCCCTTTCTCTGGCAAACGCCACAAGCTTTTCTTTGGCATTCTTCTTTGTAATTTTAATTTTTTTTTTCCACAGAAGATGAAAGAAAAGCAGAAGGCTTTGATAGATTTATTGCCTGTAAATCTATGAAAGGTGCTACTAAAAATCTCAGACTGAATGGCTGAGATACCGGTGAGGATCCAGTTAAGAACCGTGGCTGATGTGGTCAGTAAAGGTCTCTGCCTGTTTAATGGTTTTCCTAAAGCCCAAGCTGTCGGGATGCTAGGTTTTCTTGAGATATTTTCCTCTGACACGCAGGAAAATGTAATTTCTTTTTTTCTTGTTTGAAGAGATAAGTTTGACAACATGACTAGAGCAGAGCGTATGCTGAAAAAGTTGTGGAAATAAAGCAGCAAATGAAAGAACTCCAGTTTTACTCATAAAAATGTATTTATTTTTAAGCCAATTTTGGGATTTTTTGACATTTGGATTTCCTGACAATGAAATGTTTAAAAGTATCTTTGAGACTGTTAAACAGTTCTACTAAGCTACTTCATAACATTTCACTGCCCTTGAATATTTGCTCTGTATGATTTGAAACATCTGTACTTTGTATTTTTTTTTCCTTTCCTTTGACTCTCCCAGGTAGGCTGTGCAGTTCGGTGAGCTCTTTAATGAATATAAAGTGTGCTTTCCTCCTTGCATTTTTCTTTTGACTTTGGTGGGGTTTTTTTTACAAGGCAAGGTTTTAAGAATTGAAATATTAGACATCTGGAGTTATTAAAGTCCACAGTGTTGGGTGAGGGACGTATTTTTTTTAAGAGCACTTCGTTTTCACCTCTGCATAGCGGAGTTGTCTTTGAAATGCACCCAAGGAGCAGAGCGCGCACCCTTCTGCTACCAAGGCCAAATCATCTGCCTGTGTTTAAATAAGTCCCCACAAAGCTCTCATTTTCACTGTTGCTTTTGAGAATTGGTTTATTGGTAAACCTGCTGGAGGGGCTGTTTATGTAGCGTAGGACTTTTCAAGGTGCTTTCCAAACGTTCTTGAAACAAGCCATCATCAGGACATCACCAGTTTTACAGGGGGATAAACTGGGGCATGTGAAGGTCAGTGGGGTTGCTGGAGGCCAGGCAGGCATCCGTGGCGGACTGCGACTGGAGGTGGGAGTCGGGCTCCCAGCTCATTTTGGGGGTGCGCCGTGGGGGGCTTGCGCTTGCTGTAGAAGATCCTGAGGCCTGGACAAGGCGTACGTTCCCCGTGGGAACAAAGCTCCTCTTCCTACCCCACTGCGCCTGTGCAGCATACTCTTCTGGATATCCCTGGTTCTTCATCACAATGAGTGTTTTGGGCTGATTTGGGACCTTCAGTGGTGTAAATAAGGGGCAGTGCCCCCAGTGTCATTGTACATACACTGGGGTGAAGCCACTCTGCATGGCATCGAGGTAGAGCATTGCTTCTTTAATGAACCTTCATTGGATCTACGTGTTAAAACGTTCACTGGGTGCATTGTTCATGCTGCGTGCTCTCGGTGGTTGTGGTTGTGAGCCTTGTATTGCTGACTTTGCCCAGGGAGTGCCTTGCACCCGGCTTTACCCTGCTGCTGACTCTTTCACTTCTCACAGAGGAGGGGGTTTGGGCTGGTGCATTAAGACCTCTGAGCTCTAGTTTCGTTGCACGTACTGGTACCTCTGCTCCCCTTCAGGGCAGCAGATTTGAAGCATTGCACCTTAATTGTGTAAACTAAGAAAGGCCTAACCTTACCCGTCTGCATCGCAGAGGCCTGAGGAAAATTAATGCCCTAATATCAGTTAATTGCTTTGAAGATATATATTGAAAATAAAGTTCTAAGTATCTTGGTAAATATGGTTTCCTGTATTACAGCAATGTATCTCATTTTATGGGAGTCATCTGCAGTAGCATTTAGTCTGTGGTGATAAAGCAAACCCAGCAATGCGCTTTACAAACCCCCGCCAGCGCAGGGCTGGTTTGTGTTGACGGCTCTTCAAAGCCGGAGGATGCTCACTGGCACGCACAGCTACACGAGCGCACCCAGGCAGCCCTTGCCTGTGCACTGCAAAAAAATGAGCCCGTTTCCGCACCTGCCTGCTTGCAACCACAGCCTGCAAACCACAGCACCTACATATGTCACGTACGTCCCTCGACGGGATGAAGGAGGTCACTCTGTTCTCATGGGCTGCGGTCACTGCAGAGCCCTCCCGAAAGCGATGAGGAGCCAGCCCAGCTCGGTGGTGGCACTGGTTTCCCCGCTTTCAGGCTGGCAGCGGTGTGGCTGTGCCATCAACCCCCATGCTGTTCCCCTACCGCCCTTGCAGATTCCCAGCTGTGGGCTACAGCATGTAGGGATTTGGTCGGCAGCCAGAATAAACCAATGGAGGGAATTGAATAAAGAGTGGGTGTTGGCACACGTACAGATGTACCGGCGGGGAGCTGTCGCTGGAACAGGATTTCCACGGGCGGCCAGCTCATTGGTGTTTGCCACCAGCTGAGCCCTGGCACAGCAGGCATTTTGCATGCCTACGGGAGTCATCTTCCACATCCAAACATTCCTGATCCACTCAGCTTTAGCAGCAGCTTTTCCAGCGTGTCCCATGGGACTTTGGATTTTATATCCAAACAGGATATTAGCCAAATAAGTAGTTATTATTAACCAAGTACCTTGGACCTGGTGGTGGGACACCTTGGGGCTGTTAGTTCTGGTGGAAATATGGTGGCTTAGGCAATTGCAGGAGCCTGCGTGGCTGAGACTGTGTGCTGCGTGAGTAGGGACTTGCCAGGGCCTGAAAGCTTCATGATCAGTAGATGAACTGCCCTTATCCAGCTGAGAGATGACAAAAATGTGTTTGTTTCCACCTAGTCTAGGTTCATCTCTAATAATACATTTCTTGTCTTTGGACAAGACCTTGTCTTGGTTGGTGTCCTATACATTGTTGTCTTTGGATGAAGACCTGCATGTTCTAGCTGCCCCCCAAGATGCGTAATTTTTCTCTGTGTTACTATTACATATTTTGAATGTCTCTCCTTGCTTTGCTTCAGAGTCAGTTCTTGGTTGGTCTGCTTTTGAAGTACCTAAATGAAGGTTTGCTGTTAAAATTAAGTGCAAACTGGTGTTTGCTTCAACAGAGCTGTCCTCATGTTGCTGCCATGCACACCAGTCAGTTACTATTAACGCGTGAAAAGTAAGAGTAGATCACATGAATGTTACTGCACACTAAGCTGTCAGTTCATTCCCCAAAAGCATGCAGAGTAGCTTAGTGTGAGGATTATTTTCCATCATTTATGTTTTTATTGTTTTCCTTCTCTATAGCTGCTTGCATTAATCTTGTGTGTCCTATCAATAAATGACAGTTCACGAGCTCCTTATCTCTCTTGTCTACATCATATTGCTCTGTGCTGACTCTTGAGTTATGTGCCTAAGGATATTTTAATCATACTTCCACTTGGACATGAAAGCCATTGCTTCATCCTGCATATTTCCCATGATTCTGAAGTCATCCCCAAAATATTTTACTATTTTTCTCCTTAGAGTTGCAAGCACTGTCTCTAGCAGTCATATTTTTCTTTCCTTCCACCATGATGTGCAGACCCCAGAATGTGTTTTTTGCTGTACGAACAATTCAGATTGGAAAGATTCAAAAGTATGTGATGAAGATCAAGGCTAGGGATCCTGAGAAATGAGTTCAGGGCAGTCTGTGTTTGCATCTGCATCTTGTTTCCCTATCTCAGAGTGTGCTGGGGAAAGCCATGCTGCTGGACTTGCCCTTTCTGAATCGGATCCCTTCTGAAACATATTTTTGCTTAAAAACTCCAGTGGGTGGACTTTGTGAGTGGCAACCTTATGATCAATCCATAACCAAAACTGAAGGACAGCTTCCAGTTACTCTTTCCAGCTCTATCTGAAGAAGAAAACCTTGTCTCAAAACTTCCAGTTGTCGCCTTCATTTCATGATCAGGGCAAAGTCGAAGTTACTTGGGGATCCTTAAATGTGAACTGGTAGAATTTTTAATGTTTACGGGGTTGAATGTAGGGTGAAACCTAAATTCCTGATGTTCATAATTTTGAGAACTAGTCTCAAAGGCTTTCAGACTGTTATATCGTCATTGCTTTTGCCGTGATTGTTATACTCATCCCTTTAAATCATTTGAGTTGAAGACTTTTTTTTTTTTGCCAGTTGATGCTAAAGTTGGTTGTGAATTCAAAGTTTCAAGTAGCCGCTGGTTAAGCAGAGGTGGGGAAAGAGCCCGTGATCATATGATAAATCAGTACTGGTGACATGTACACACACAATTGATTTCAGAAACTAAATAAAAATGTGTCAAATTCCCTAACTATGTGTAGTGGACAAAGAATATCACCTGAGTGCTGAACAAAGATGAAACTGTCTGAGGAAGGAACTTACAGATACGTTAAATGAAAAAGTTTCAGTACTTCAGTGTGCTCTGGAAATACCAAGAATAACAATTTCCACGTGCAAAAAAAAGAAGCTCACCTCTTTTGTCAAAATTCCTCTTCATTAAATGTGGTCTTTCAGTTCTCATACTAAAGGCTTTGCGCACTGCAGCTGTGTTCATGGTGACCTGTTAATTTTGGAATATTGCCATTACCGTACCATACCCTTCCACTGCAGGAGATGGGGAGAAGGGAGGTTACTTCCACCTCTGCCAGGGTAAGAAGCAACTTTCTTGCTCAACAAACCATGTTGAGCACCTGCTAAATCCATCATTAATCACCTAGAGTCATGATTAACATGAAGAATTTGGGCCAGAAGAATTGTCTTTCTTCATTATGCAAACCTCACGTCAGAAAAGATGACCCACGTGCAACATCTTTCAAGTCTTGTGTCTGTGTAACTTGTTTTCTCTTGCACCGTTATATATATGATATTGTTTCCCGTTTAAATGAACAGTTTAGCTCTGCCTATGAATCGTCTGTAGTTAGACAATATATTTTTCTCCCTGAGTGCACTAAAACTTAGTTTAAAAGACCACAGCAATGAGAGAAATTGCACTGATTTACTTAATATGGTATTTTCTTGCTGATGGGTCGGTGCTCTATGCATTATGTTCAAGAGCTGTCAGATGCCTGTACAGCAGCATCCTCAGCACTGTGCTGTGGCTTAGCCCTCGCACAAAAACAGGTGCTTTTAGGAGGAGAGTCGGATCCTATTACATGTTAACTCTTGAGATGAAATGAATGAGTAGATAAACTGGGGACAGGCATTGTAACTCATTTTCTGAATGTTGTCTGTTGGCTCCACCAAGTATCCACCAAGAGGAGTATATGTGGAGGTGGCCCTGCAGGTATCTCTCTGCACAGCCGAGTCCAACACGTATTCAAACTCTTAGCAGCGAGTTAAGAATTACTTTCTTGATTACATACTTCTGGGCAAACGCGCTTAAAGTAAGTGACAGTTCTCCAGCAGACTGTACTCTCTGGGAAGTCTGGTGCATGCAAATGCCTACTTTAATTTCACATATTGTGTGTGTGTATATATGAATTCTATTTAACTTTTTAATGAAGCTCATAGATCACTCTTGGCCTGCTGTAGCAGTCCCTGTGGCTAGGGTCAGTGGTAGTGTGCTGTCCGCTCATGGCTGGAGGCAGTGAATTACAGATAATTTAAATTGTAGAGTTCTGCCTTTTCACTAGAATAGAATTAAAATAGTTAATTACAAATTTATTTTTGAACTAGAAATTTAGACTATTTTTGTTCGTTTTTCTTGTGATGTGCTGCTGAGACCATGAAAACTTGCTTGTAATTCCTGTAGGTCTTGCAGTGTGGTGCATTGCAATTAACATTTCATGGTGTGCTTTTATGCTACAAAATAGTAGTTGTCATTGAATCTGTGTCTTTTCCAAATATAATGATCTTCATATTTCTCTTATAATTCCCTGTGGTTCATATCATTGTTAATATTAAGAAATACAAAATAGGGACCATTTTGTTGTGCTTATCCACACAGAATGTGATTGGAATAAGTGCAACTTTACTTAGTTTAGGAGCTGTAACCACCTCCAGCGAGGACTTCCAGGCTGAACCGTGGGGTTGGTTTGTTGCTGGTGTAAAATGATGTTCACAGTAAAAGGATTGGGCGTCTTGGTTTTGTAGCCCTGGAGAAGATGCTGAGGAATGGGTCCCAGGGACGCTGTGAGCAGGTAGCTGTCATGAGCACAGCTGGTGAAAAATGAAGCGGAGGTCTGTATGCAAGCAAGATGAGGGAAGAAATGAAGTCATGAACAGGCGGCTGTTTGGAGGCTGTACCTGAGTGATGGAAAGGGAGCTTATTTGACTGTTCGGAAAAAGGAGTACAATGAAGAGTTTACTTTGTATTGGGTTATTATTTGGGAGTTCTTTCCTGTTTGGGGTTTTCACTTGAATCAATTTCCAAGATTTATATTTAATTTCTATGTCCTTCATAGCGTATGTTGCAGCTTAGTGAGCTTATCAGTTATGTAATGCTGACCCACTGAAGCAGTGTCTGGAAGTTTCCAAATACCATTTGGTTTCTTTCAGTCTGCTTAAAAGAGAAAAGGCTAAATAAAATCAGCAGATGAGATGTAGCTGGTGAGGTAGTTAGCATGGCCTACTGTTATGGCTACCCGCTGCTGATCATTATACATCCCCAATTTCAGTTGCTTCTGATATGTTCCAACTGCAGTTACCTTTTTCTAGGGCAGTCACCTCCCCCCAATGATTTAAAAATACCTTTCTTTCTTTAAAAAAAAAAAAAAAAAAAAAAAACAGAACAAAAAACTTCAGCCGAGTTGGCTCAGCCATTTCCAAGACCAAGGCTGTGCGGGAAACACTGCTCCACAGTGTATTTCCCCCCACCCTAGTTTTGGTGCTTGAGTACTGGGGAAGGGCTGGTGAAGCAGTGCCGTGGGGCGGCTGAGGCACTGCCGGGGATGTGGCTCTGTCCCTGTGAGGGCACCTGTGTGAGCCCATGGGGAACGGCATCATGCTTTACTCAAAGCAGAGGATGGATAAGATGCGGTCGTGTCAAAGTCATGCCAAAGACCACTCTGAACCAGAAGGATAAAATAGTGAGTATCTGTTTTTCCATTAGCTACTGTCTGTTTGGTGCACCCTAGAAGATTCTGCTGTAGAAATGATCATATCCCTTTACTTTGGGGTTTTTGGTGTTGTGGATCTGTAAGTGAATGTCTAGGTGAAAAAGTGAACGAGGTTAATAATGCAGAGGTTCAAATCTGAAGATTATGCATGAATGAAAACTGGGTTTGACCTTTAACTGCTCTGAGAATAAATGTGCAGCCTTTTCTGCCTGGAGAAGTAATAGATGCCATTGTTTTCAAAAAATGAATGAGATATTTTAGCAAGAAAACTGTACCATGATATTATAAAATTCAGAATGTACAAATTGATACTCTGCAGGAATTGAAAAAAAGTATTAAACTTCTGTAAAGTAATTTTTAAAAGTATTTTTCGGTTAGCCATGTAATGAGCTCATGCACCTGAACACAGTTTGTATTATATTTGGGTGGGGAAGAGGGTGTCCATCAGCTCTGTAAAACCTGAATTACTTGAAATGGGTTCAGCCAGCCAATCTGTAGGGCAACCAGTCATGAAAGTATGCTAGCGACATAGTTTAACATCTCTTCTTGTAAATTTTTTCATTGTTTGTAATGATTTTATCATATATATGTATGTGGGCTAACCTATACTGGTCACAGCTGATTTATTGTTGTAGGTATATATATCAAAGGTCTGGATGGTGAAATACGTGCTATTAACAAGCCATTTCTATTTCGTAAGCTAAGGGGAATGTCTGAAGAACGCGAAGGTTACTTTTAGAAAGGACTGTCATCTGGCCAGCATCCAGGGTTTCCAGTCAGTGAAATTTTTAGGTGAATATTTGGCTTTAAAAACGTGGCAAAACCCCATTGAAGAACATGCTGAAGGCAGAGAGTTACTCCTTTACTGAGGGTGGGAGCCGGGTACCTTGGTCCCATGCAGGTCACAGCCGCTGGTACCTGAGCTCAGGTGATTGCTGGTGAGAACATCTCGCCTGCTAGGGATACCCCAAATGATGCAGCAGACCTGGTTGAGGGAGGAGGGGGGGCCATGCAGGGGGCTGTAGGGTGCGTTCTGTGCTGGGGTTGTCAACAGCTCAGGAGATCGCTGTAGTCCTGTATCATATGCCTTCAAGGGTAGGTGGTTTTTATCCTGCTGTGCTCAGTGCCATTCTTAGCAGGGTGGGAGGGAGCATAGCAAATGCTTGGGGTGATGGGAGACTGCCCTAAAGCCAGTAAATAGCAGTGTGTGTTTCTAAAATATTTCACCATTCTTTATTTTCATTAAATGTGGGCTTTCATGGTGAGGGTGGAGTGGCTAATCTGATATTCATCTGTGCAAGCAGTTGAAAGGAAATTGTAATTACTTAACCTTTACTGTGGGCTCCGCACACGCCAGTTTACCCAAAACTCATCCCTTAGGGGTAAAATCCCGACCCTTACAAAGTCAGTAAGAGTTCTGCCAGAGCCACCTGCATTTCCCCGCTGAAGCATGGCAAGGTGTGGCAGCGGGGCAGTTTTGTTCACCTGCATCCTATAGTCCCAGGGGCTTCATCGCAGCCTCTACACGTCCTGTGTTTTCAGCTTTATGCCCTACTGACTGCAGATTTTACTGATTTTATTTTTTTCTATTTGTTTTATTCAATCACATACTCTAGAGCCCTCCCCGAAACCTTTGGGGCCAATGATTTGGTCTTTCCAAGTTGAAGGATGGTGATGGTTTTAGCTGCTTTTTGACATTACGGCAGCATTCCCTGGGACAGAACCCAAGGCTTTGGTGTTTGTGGAAGGCGATTTACAGAGCAAACAGCAAGCACCCAGCTCCACAGAAAGGGGTGTGATTCTCCCATCAACTGGTCACCCCACCCTTGTAAGGTCAGGTGTTTCACCAGTTTGAATTGCAAACCATCCTTATTCCTGTACGTATGGTTTGCATAAGCTTTTGCATACATAACTAGTTCCCAGGTGCAAGGCGGTGATTGCTCTATAGACCACAGATGCCTCGTCCTGCTCCCCTCGATCCCCCCTGCTGCCACCGTGCCTGCCTGTGCAATGCAAAGGGTACAGTTGGTAACTGTGATGGGAGTGCCCCGTGCTCCATCTGAGCACCGAGTGTCTGCTCTGCTATGTATTATTCATGGGGTTTGCACAAGCCGATGATGTTCCAAAGGAGTAGGAGGAATTTTGGCAAACAATTCCTTCTCCTGTAAAAAGCATACTAATCTTGACAAATATTGAAGCAAATGGAGGAGGTGTTTTTTAAGATATTTGAAATATTCTTGCCTATTGTATAGTATTCAGTGCAGCTGCTCAGAAATTGTAAGCACATCGGTGTTTTTGAAATGATGGATCCAGCCCTTGAAGGCATTCAACGAACAGTGGCTATGCCAAAGGAATGGTGGCATACAGAGAAGGCAGTGGAAAAAAAATGGTCTTTTGCATGAAGCATTTTGTATGGCTTTACTGTAGCTGCAGTACCTGGTATGGGAGGGAGCCTGTTTGGATAGTAGGTCTTAAAAAATGGGGGATTATGTGCTTGCATGGGGTTATTCATTTGCAATTGAAATACTCAGTCTCTCTTCTCAAGAAGTCCAAAACAGTATCGTTACAAGAAAGTCACAGCTCATAAGAAAGAGACTGGAGCATATACCTATCCAATGATGCTTAATTACCTGCTGGTGTTTTGTTTATCAAATACCGGAGGAGACCGGACTGGGTTAGGAGAGATGCCACGTCAGCAGCATTGGGCTTTCAGGCTGTGCCCCCATCACAGTTGCTGAAGGGGAAGTCATCTGTCGCAGCTGGGCATTTTGTGGGGCTGACAGTAATGAATGAAGGAAATCGTAGGCTCTGGGAAAGCATATTAAGCTGTGAATCACCAAATCCTCTTGTTCTGCTGCTATCAGCTGACAGGCCTTTTTCTGTAAAATAAAACCTGTTAACGTGTTCTTTGTCATTTTCAGTGATATAAAAGGCTTATACCTTCTGCAAACTCTTGGTCTAATAGGGGATTGTGCCTGATTTTAGCCAAATCCAGTTTTGCGTGAGTTAGTACTCCTGTGCATTCCCAGAGTCCATGTGTATACCAGTGTACACCCTTTTCCCCTTGAGTATGTGTCTCCCATCTTCAATACTTAACAGTAGCTGGAAGAGGCATCTCATGGCTAGACTGGGTACCATCAAATCCATATTTCTCCAAGCTTCCTCACTAGCTGGCACTGCCAACATGTTCATCGTGCTCTTTTCTTTCTGCAAATTCCCCACGATCTATCAACTTCTTGCTTGCATCGAGATACTGATGGCTGCATGTATTATATTTATTTGCATGTAGCAGAGAAGGAAGATGGTGCCGCTGTTTTTTAATTTTGTTTTCTGTATGTGGATGCCTCCTCTCAAAGAGTGTGACAGAAGACGTTTCTTCTCCAAATCACTAGTTCCAGGGCAGCATAGCTTAGATCAGGGTAATCTTGAGCTGATGGGTACTCAGCGTGAAATAAATGCGCTGTGTCAGCTCAAACATCTCTGCCAAAAAAATCACAACTCGCACTGAAACTTTTATGGTCACTGTGACAGTGGAATAGTGTGTCTGAGCACAGTGTGCTGTTGAGGAATTTTCCTGTTGTAAAGTGGATAAAATGCCCCTCGGTGGTCAACAGGGAGACAGGTGGTGAAAATCCCTTGCCAGGGAAAGGGAGGGGGATGCAGCCATTACATCAGCTGCAGCTCGCTGTGCCATCAGCACTCGTGTTGTCTGTCCTGCCCATGGATGCACACTTGTCTGTCCTGCCCATGGATGCACACCGGTAAGCAGCATCTGCTGCTTCTTGCCTGGCAGCAGTACCACAAAGACCACTTCAAGAAACTAGGAGAGACCTTGGGACCTTGGGATAAGCATGAGGAGATGGATCTCAGCTTCTCTTGCTCATGGACCGGCTTACTTCACATTAACTGTTTTTGTATTTTTCTTGGTGGCGGTTTTGAGGATTTTGAAGTTTTGCAATTGATTTTGGCAGGACCAAGATTTTGTTTTCTCTATATCCTAATAAAAATAAATGTAAAGCTGTAGCTGGTGATTTGGGAGCTTAGTTTCTATGTTTAGTGGGATCTAATCTTCTGATTCTTCTTTGTTTAGGCTATATATTACAAAACAATCAAATCCATTTTGCGTTCCACTTGGTTGTGCACCACTTAACTGCTTGGTACTAGCAGAATATATCCTAATTTAGTTGAATTGTTGTTACTTCTATGCCATTATAAGCAGCAGTGATAGCCACTCATTATCATTAGGCTAAAAGGATTCCCTTTGAAGGATCCTAGTAAGGAGGACGTACCAATTAAGTAGAATGTGTTGTGGTAAGAAACTCCTTACAAGAAAAGGTGTCATAGTCGCGCATTGTAATATAATTCTATTATCTTGTCTTCCTATAACATCTGCTCTAGTATCTCATAGAGGTACTCTCTGCTTTGGATGATGATCATCTGTTCTGGCTTTTGATGAAACCACATCCAACTCAGCTGGGATATTGCCCTGAAAACGATCACACGTCTTTGGAAAAAACTGCTCTGCAGATACGCAGTTACTAAAATTTCCACTTGCAAGGAGCCAGAGACAAAACTGCTCAGACAAAACCTCCAAACTTGGCCAGCTGAGATTAAAAAAGTTGCCCTTGTGTAGCTCAGAGGATCGTTCTTTGCAGTTTTTCTGGAAGTGAAGTTCCTGCTGGTGAGAACCCAAAATCTGCAGTTTGTACAACTTCTGTTTGTCATTTATCAGTGGTTGCTGCCGTTGATCATTTTTTGGCAGATTTTGTTAGGCTCTCAGTTCTTTCATTTTTAAGCATTATTGATTTGCTCTTCTGCTGATTTTTCCAGGAGAGAAAGGGTGATCTCTTGTGGTTAAACTGCATAACTAGAGGCCTTATGCTCTTTTCCTGATTTTCTCTGACATTTCTTATTTCACCTTGAATTAGTTACTAAGCTCTCTAGTGCTTTACTTTCACTTCGTCTATAAATTGGACATGAATATTACCTTACCGGCTTAAAGCCAGTGTCTTGAGGCTAAGTGTAAAGCTGGTAATGCTTATTAATGTCTCTGGGTAATAGGTGTTAAAGACACACAAAATAGTGTCTCTTTAGTCTCTTGCATCTGATTCCTGTGCCTGTTCTACCCTTCCTCATTTGGGCTGCTCTGCCTACTCTAAGACTCCGATTCTGGAAACTTCATATCATCACCTAGCTTTCCCAAGCACTTTGCATTTTCTCCATGCAGAGCCACTCCCTGTTATTTAACCAGGCTGGAATGTGTGGAAAGAAGACACTTTGCACTCCTTGCCTTGAATACTTTCCAGGTCTTCGGTTAACTGAAAGCACTGGCTGATACGATTAGCATTAAGGTTTTCCCCATAGTCTCATTTCTGTAAGGAGACGTCAAGATGTTTTCCATCTGCCTTGCTGGTCAGGTTGGCAGGCTGAGCTAAGGAGTCGCAGTTCAGGTTGCTTCAAACACCAGAGGCCATAGGGTTTTTTTAGGAGTTTGAGCTTCTGTGTGGTGGCTTTTGTCACTTTGTATTTACCAGCTTCTGCGCATTGGTGTCGGGATGCTGAGCCCATGGTGCTGGTGTTCCCAAACCGTGCTTCAAAATCTGGTGTGTACCTGGATGGTGCATCATCCGCATAATCATGGTTGCCACGATTACCAAATGTGGGGTCAGCAGAGTTTTTCTGCATGTCAGAATATGTATCATGTTGGGTTTGCACTTAGTAGTGAAGTGTATTGCTATTGCAAAGACAGCTGGCAATACTTTTGTCCCTTTTATTTCTTTCCCGTAGGCCTTTATGCTGTAGATCTCAAGAATGCTCTCTGGTGCTGCGAAATATTTTGGTACATGAGCTTGTGGAAGAAAAGGGATTTTCTTGATTGGATGTTTTGTGAGCTCTTGAACTTCACATGGTTCTTTATGAGAGCAGGAGATTGGACTCAAAGACCTTCTAGTCCCATGTTCCTGTGTTTTAAAAAAAAAAAAGTATTTCCTACTCCTAAACATAGTCCTCATATGTAAGGTCAGCATTTACTTCAGCAATGTGCAGCACCACGTTTTGGGGACTGTTCAGGGTTAACTACCATTTTCAGGCTCATTTTGTAGAGCAATTTGCCTGGTACCTATCCTGCACACTTAATTTCTATAAACTCTTAGTAGGATCCAGCTATTCCTTGCAGTGGGAGTATAAGCTGTTTTCCAGATATGTACGTTTGCTTAAGATGTAATAGATAGATAAAGAGGGAGGTCAAAGATACTTTCAATTATTTTCTCTTGAAAGTAGGAGCCCCTAATTAAAGAAAAATAACAAGAGCAGCAAAACCTTCATGCTTCTACCCAGACTCTAAATTAATATATAGAGAGAAATCTGGCACTCTTTCCAAAGGAATGAATGGTAGTACTAAAATGTGCAAAAAATGTTTTATGGTATTCACAGCGCTTAGAGTTTTAGTCAAAACAAACACATTTGTGTTGGGTTTCTGCTAGGTGCCTCAGCACAGATCATTTGAATCACATTGTCCAGTGGGCATTTTTGTTAATTTAGTGCCATTGGAAATTTGTTTTGGTTTAGACCATGGGATTTTAATACTAAAGGAGAAGGAGGAGGCAAACAATTTGAAATATGAGTGACATTAGGTATTGCATACCCATGAATATAGGCAGTGCAGACTTTTCCTTGCTTGCCTTAGTCTGTCACTTTGTGTCTGTGTGTGTATATATATATAAAAACTGAATTTAGTGATACTTGAGATATCATTTGGTCTTGGTGAATTTGCTGTGTGCACAAGCAATAGCTTGATTAAATGTCTTCAAATTCCTTGAAATACAAATAAAAGCTTGAAATACAGGTGTATGGTACTGGAGTATGTTTACAATAGGTGAGAAGAGGAAGGTTGGAGCAGTAAGTTGAGACCTGCGGTAACTGGAACTGCAAGTTTAGGTTCTGATCTCTCTCATTCTCTTTATTCTGAGACGGACTCACAGTTAAAAATGCTGCTTTAGGTGGCAAAGCTGGTTTGGGACCAAACTGTGGGATGTTTGAGAATGTAACATAGCCTTGACCCAAACTTTACTGCCCATTCCAAATAAACGGACTTGCCGTTTTATTGCTTTCCACATTGTGTAGTCATGCACAGTGGTATACAAAAGACTGCCTGTCTTATTTTATGCTGTTTTGCCCTTTGATCTGCCTTTACACGATGCAAATAAGCTGTGTGGTGCCAAGAGCAATGCATGGTCCACGGAGGGCCAGCAGCCTCCTGTGCCTGAGAGAAAGTGAAGTCCAATTGCCAGACCTGGAGTATGGGCACTATAGGTGCCAGCACTTCAGCAATCAAATGTTTTGCAAGAGCTGGTATTTAAGTAAGTGCAGATATGTGTCTAAATAGAGGAGCAGTGGAGGGGGCTTAGATTTTTTTTTTTAATGATTCCTCTGTATTTAGATGAGATTTGGGCTACAAATCCTATATTTCTCCTGCCCCGAAAGCCAAAGAGGTCACACAACCACTGCTGCGTCCGGTGTTGGAGTTGCTTTTGGCCGTCAGGTCCTTCAGGCTGTTTTGCTGGGTAGGCACTGAGTAGCAGGAACAAGCTCTGCTGGGGCTGCTGCCGGTCACCGAGTTTGGGATGTTTGTATGATGCATGCACACTTCTGTCAAGCTAAAAGGACAGCACGGGCAGCTCCGTGGCAAGCTCTGAAATGAGTATGCGGGAATGTATGTGTATTTGTGCCAAAATCTGCCTTGCAGTGGAGGGTTATGCATCAACCAAGCCCAAGAGGTGGGAATGTGCGTGAGGAAACTGGAACAGAGTTACCAGGTACCCCCGGCTTTGGATGAGTTTGTACAAAGGTTTAAAATAACTGCTTCTTTTACAAGTTTGGGCCTCTTCAGTCTTCACTTTGTCATTTTGTGCAATACTGCTTTGGTCTGGGATTTTTAAGTCCTTGGGGATTGAGCTCTGGCTTGTGTTTAAGCTGAGCCCACAGGGCAGGAAAAATGTGGAGTGTATTAATTGTACATCAGACTTTCCCTATGATGTTGTTTTTTTCCCTGTGTTGTTTGGGAGGGGGAGCATTAGGAGCTTGTCACCATGATTTTTTTGGCATCCTGCTGATTTTAAAATGTATTCTCTGTGTTTCTCTTCAGTCTTTCACCTACAGGCTGCAGGGTACCCTGAGGCCAAGGGCAAAGGGAATAAAGCAATTTTGGGTATGGCCCATTCTGCATATGTCTCCTTGCAGACAAGTCCTATACAGATCCCTCCCCCAAGGAGGGTACAGATGAGGGGAAGCACTGAAAGAGGTGACAAACTCCAAATACACTTGAGCGCTTTGGTTGTCTCGCCTTGCTCCAGTGGTTCACAGCAGTCATAGATGCAACATACGGCTGCTGTACATCGCTGGGTAGCACGGAGCAGCCAGGGGCGTATTGAGTGAGTCTAGCCCCATATTCATAGGGCAACAACTGACTGCTTAATTTCACTCTAGTGAATTGGAGGGAAGAAGAGGGATAAAATAATGGGCAAAGAAGTGCACAGAGTTGACTAACCGTGCAGAAAGGAAGGACATCGAACAGTGGCGGTCGAGAGAAAATACTGCCATTCATTTCTGAAGATACTGCACAGAAATCTTTGGTATGGAATGACAGATAGCATCAGCAGCGATAACCAGAAAAGCAAGGGGAAAAAAGTCCCCTTTTTCAGGCCATTGGAAATTTGAGGTCCTTGCCTCTTTGTCAGTCCAACACAGTGTAGCTGAAGACACGCCTGAAAAAGTAAGCAGAGAATTAAAATAAAGGAAGTTGGAACTGTAGCCAAACCAGTGAAAGCTGGTGGTGGCTATTTAAATGTTTTTATTTATAATCACAAAGTTTTTACCTTTTTTTCCCCCTCCCTCAATTTGGTGTGCTCTCTTCTTGCTGGGGAGCAATTCCCTGCCATAGTCTTTCATCAGCGCATTTGAGCTTCACCTCAAACACTGATAAAAAGAGAGTAGGTTTTTCTTCTAAAAAGCATTTTATTCACTTTCTTTAATCATTTTGGGGGAAAACAGTTGAAGCTAGAAAATTGGCAGAGTTGCATGCCCGAGCCATAGAATTCCCTTTCTCCATACTGGCGAAAACCAGCTCTGATCCAGAAAAATTATGAGAGTTATAAACTATCTTCCATCACCCCACTGCTCACCCGCTGTGGTCAATTATAGTTTTGAAGCTGGCATGTAAGTATCAGATGTTTGGCTATGGCATGCCTTTGCTAATCTCCAACCCAACTAAAACCCTTTGGCATGACATATCCTATAAGTTGCTAAGTTTTTGAACAATGGCGCATTTTGCATTTCATTTGCACTTTTCATCCAAGAACCTAAGGATACGCTCCCTTCGCTAAAGAACAGAGTAATTAATCATCAGGGCTGTTTGTAAGGAAAAGGCCTGGCTGTGGGAACGGATTCATAGACAAAGTAGAGAATAAAATGTCTATATCCCACTGCTTTAATCACTCGGAGAAAAACCTGCTGTACATATTATGATTTTAAACCATTTGAATCTTATTTGTAAAGGTATCATAAAACAGTATTTTTTTCCACATTTAAGGTGTATTTTCACTGAAAAAGATTTTCTTGTTGATACTAATTTTTTAATGATGCCATAAAGGTGTTTGTCCTCTATTTCTTGTTTCTTAGAAATCTCTTAGGATATTAGATCGGTTACACATCTGTGTTCTGCAGGGAAGACTCTTTCAATTTTGCCTTAATTTCTGTCCATTAAAATTAGAAAGAATAATCTAAATAAATGAGAAAAGTTTCCAATACTTATTAAAATATTCAGGCAAGTCTGTTTTTTAAATCCAGGTGTTGTACTTCTCGAGCTTGGTACATCCCCAGAATATGAATGTTGATCAGCGCACCAAGTGTTTATGTGAGTCAGCCACTGAGTGATGGCAGGAGAATTTGCAGAGCTTGTTTGATAAGCCGTTGTCGCTTTTTATCCCTTACCTCTCTGCTTTTAATTCTTTCCTCCCTGTTGCTGTGTCAGATATCCTGCTCTTTCTCTCCAGGGCGCTTCCTTGTGAGTCGTGTTCCTTGCTTGTGACCTTCCACACGTGCATATGGTTTTGCAGTGGTTGTTACAACCCCGGGACTGGAGCCAGCTGCTCCTGCTCCTCTATCTCCACTATTCAAAGAGGCTATTCGGGAATTTGTTCTGGTGTTGCTGTTGCATGCAGAGGGTGATCCTGGTTTAGGTTGCTGTCTTACGGCCATGGTGGACAAGACCTTTGGTCCCGATATTCCCAATGTATACCCCCGCTTTTTGTTTTGAACGTGTTCACTGAACCTGCGTTGCCTCTCTCCTCCCAGGGTGAGATGTTTTTAGGTCTGTGCTGCAAATACAACTTTTAGAATAAACTGTTTGCAGGGAGGAGATGGATGTGAGGAAGGAATCCAAAGCATTTTGGTGGAGCTAACAAGGTGGCTGAGAAACGTTCCCTCTCGGGTGTGTTACCTGTTCTTGCAGTGCTCCAAAACAGTGATGTCTGTGGGGCTGTTTCATAACTGAAGTAAACAGGGGTTAAGGTAGACATTCTGCTCAGGACCTCCAATGTTATACCCATTGGCAGAATTATTGATCGGTAGAGTTAGACACCATATATTTACTGAGCTGGGAAACTAAGTTCTTCGCCCGAAGAGAAACACTAAATATGTACCTCTTCCTTAATGTATTTTGTAAAGTTTGTTTGGCCTATAAGGGCAGAACCTCTCTCCTGTGCTTAAAAGGAAGGAATAGTAAAAACTAATGGAAAAAAAATCCTTCTCTGGCTTCTTTTCAAAGCTAATTGTTGCATATCACATGATCTGAGATAAGATGAAATTTAATCATCATAAAGAGGTACAATTCCACTGCCTCCAGTGGGTTTCCACTTGTGTGTGTCCCAGTGGGATTGGGAAGGTGATGCTGTGGAGAGCATGGCCATAGCTGGCTGCTTCTAGACCACAGGGAGGGAGGGGAGCTTGCTGTCCAAGCTGAACTTGCATGCGCACACTTGTTACCCAAGGATGGTAATGCAGCGTTTGCTCTTGTAAATAAGTTCTGTTTTTTAGCATGACAGTGATTTTGATTAATAAACGAGTGCCCTTTATGTACTCCTGAGGGTTTAGATGTAATGACAGAAAGTGACTTTTGTGCCTAAATGAATGTGTATGTAAATTATTTTATGTCAGTAGCTTTACTTATGCCCTACTCCACAAAAATTCACAGCTGTAAGGGCTTCTGCATAATGGGCTTTTGAAGCCCAAACAGTTCAATTGCCAGGAGCTGTATTTACAAAAGAAATTCAATAAGCACATCGATGACACTGAGAGCATCTTGATGCTGTCCATTATTTTGGCAATTGTCGGCGGAATTCCCCTTACAGGAAGAATGTGTAAATGTATCATCTGTCTCATACATAATTTTAAAGCCAATCTTTAAAAATTCTGTCACTGAGATACCATTTTCTAATAAATTTGTATGGGTTTGGAGTAGTTTCTAGGAGGCTTCTTTGGAACCCTCTTGACCTCCTCCTTGGGCAATTCTCTAGGATTTTCTGTAAGAATTATCCCTAAGCGACATCATAAGTGACTTGAGGATATTCAGAAGAGTTAACGAGGGCCACTTCTGAGAGCATGAGTCGTAGATATTGATTGTCTTTGATGTCTGCACACACAGGCTGCATCTTGGAATGTCCCTAAAACAATGTGGTGGTGGCAGCAAAGTCCATCCATACTGGCTGAAATTACATTGGACTTCTCCTTTCTTCTTATCCACTGTAGGTGTTCTCTGCCTGCCGGACAGCTTGAACCTTCACAAAGACCAGCAAAGGTCAAACAAACCCGGGGAAGTGCAGATGTTCAGCCAGTCAGAGCTAAGGACCATTGAGCAGTCTTTACTCGCTACACGCGTGGGGAGCATTGCTGAACTCAGTAAGTACAAGGCTGTTGATAATGTTTGGATTTCTTTCCTCAAAGTAAAGCAAAGCCAATTGCGTTGCCTGGTTGCACAGAGGAGAGAAGAGGGGGCACGTGTAATGTTGAAGGAGTTGTTGGGGCAGATCCAGCCATGTTTATGCTCTACGGCCAGTTTGGATGCTGAAGCCGCAGGAAGAGAGAAGTCTCGTGCAGTCTCATAGCAATGCCCATGACTTGTTTGAGTACGCTGCTTTGGTTTTTAAAGGTGAAACACTTTATTTCATCTTTCCTATGCTGTGTTTGAGAGCACCTCACAGCTTGGCCAGACTTGCAAATGTCTGTCATATTGGTGTCCTCATTTCACTGGGACGCCTGTTTTGAGATGGGCAAGCAAAAAGCTGAAGGCTGCAATAAGTGAAGGAAATACTGTCACAAATTTGAAGCAGAGCTAGTTCCACCTGTGTTAGAGAGGGTTCTTCTCCCTGCCTTTCCTCCTCCAGTTCCAGCAGAGGAAAGAACCACAAATCAAACCTGCACCAGAGGAATTTGTACCTGGAAGGTAAATTATTTGCTATTAATCCAAACACTTTTTGGGAAATGTGAGAAACTATGTTATCTGCCAAAATCTGAAAGCTTTGGTTTCAGCACAAATAAATTGTAGGAGGCAAATGCCATGTGAATCCTCATGTGACATGCAGATAAAGTTACCACAAGTGCCTTTTTAAAATTTTTTTATTGAGAGAAGCCTTCCAATCATCTGTTTACAGTATAGTTTGAGATATGAAGCTATGGGTGGGAAAACAGAAACGTTCAGACAAAAAAAGGTTTTTTCCTGAGTTCTGTCAGAAATACTGTCAAGTATTTTATTTCCTGAGGTCTGTTATGAAATTTTGGGGAGAAATTGAGAATACTCAAATCTATAAAGATACATGCAGCCCAGCTTACTGTTGTTCTTATTACTGAATTCTGGGTTGTAAAGAACATGCATAGGGATCTCACGTTCATTTTCCTGGCTTTCTCTGTAGCAATGGGAGTCTCCTCTGTAGCTCCATCATACCATCAGGGCTTAGTTTATGTGCTGTTCACGAGCTGTGTGGATGCACTGTGGATGTTTGTCTGCAAGCCACAAAATGAATTTCTGTTTTCAGCTTGCTAATTTTTCTCTGCTCTGGTGAAACATCAATAAGCCAAGAGCACTTACATGCCTTAGTGTGAAGTGTTGCTCCGTCTCTGGAATCAGGTGTTTGGTGTTACTCAAATTAAGTAATTTATACTTATTTATGTCACGTGCATGAAACACACAACAGTACTGTCTGTATGCCAACTAAATTATGCATGATACAGCTCTCTTTCATAAAGTACATATGGTTGTGTTTTAATAAATAAGTAGTTTGTGGGTATTTCAGGGTTGTTTTTTTCATTCTAGATTTTTTTGAATGTCTGTACGCAACCCAAAAAGCCAGACTCCTTAATTACACCCACCCTCCCACCCCCCTTTTAAATTTGATTTCCCAAAATCTATCATCTCTAAGTAGTCCTGTCTCAGATTCAAATGCTTGGTTGATAGAGTTTCCTCTCTATACGTATGTTGACTGCAAACACAGGCAAAACATTCTTCAGGGTGGCCAACTTGAAGAAAAGAGTGCATCAGTGGGAGTTAGATGCAGCTGTCAGAGAGAGGTTGGCACCTCCAGCACGCTGGTAGCCCTCCAGTAAGCCCTTTCGACAACCGTCGAGGGTACCTCCCCAGTTGCTGCAAGCAGATGCATGTCGAGGAAGAAGCAGTAGGAGGAGTGATAATTGGCAAAGTTTGCAAGGCTTGATGCTCAGCTGGGTGGAAATCTTTGCCATGGTGCAGAGTTCAAAACTGAATTGTGAAATGTGGAGGGAAGTGTGGCGAGTCGGTGGGCAGAACTCTGTGGATTTGGGGAAAAAATCCTAAAATGGAAGGAAAAGGGAGGAGTGGGGGGTACAAGGGGGTTTGCTCTTTGTTCAGTGCTTGTGTATCTGTCTCTGGCATCAGCAGAGGCTGTGGCCCAGGGGTTACAGTAAAGCTTCTGCTGCAGAGGGAGGCTGGGGAACCGCAGCGTGGGGGCAGAAATGCTGAGCAGCGGGGAGAAGCCAGGAGGGAACACCTGGGGATCAGGGTGCGTTGGTGGGGAGGGAGTAGGCGAAGGAGGATTTGTTGTTGCCCTGGTGGTGTGAGGGGAATGGAGAGCTTTAGAAGTGGTGTTGTAGAGGAGGATACGGAAAAAGTGGGATATGAGGAAAAGGTTAGGTACATAAAAGCTCCTGCTTTTGTGGGGATGAATAAAGGTGGTGGACAGGAGGGAATTAAGAGGATAGTGCTTGTGAAGGGAGGAGGAGGAGATGGCTACCAGGACTGAGTGGCAAGGACAAAAACTTGACCGTCAGATTGGGCAGTCCCCAAGTGTGTGTCCGCAATGTCCCACTGGCTTACAATATCCCAGGAGACAGGACTTCATTTCTGTATTCTTCATAAAAGCACAAAAGACAAGGGCCAAGAGGGATCTTGCAATAAAGCAATTTAATTTTATCTCAGAGGAAAAAAAAAAAAAGCAATTATAATTGAATGAGATTGCCTATAGTTTATCAACATTAATAAATAAAGTATTGCAAGCATGCAGAATAATTAGAATTAACAAACGCATGCTTGTGGAAGAAAGGCTTCCCCTGCTCTTGGTTCTTCCCAGCATCCTTGCACGCAGTGACTGATGTGGCTGGCTGCCGAGCTGCTGGAGGCTTTGAGATGGGAAGTCAAATCTGTCCCGTGGAGGACGACAGCTGGTAAACGGGGCCCGTTTGCTGCCTGGTGCCTGTATTTCAGCTCAAATCTTCTTAGTTTCTTCATGGTCTTTGTGTCTGTCCTAGGTGGAAAATAGATTCACAAGGTGAAAAAGCCTTGCGTCTTGTGGTACCTTCACCTTCCCCTACATGTGATGCCCTCATTCCTTTGCTCCCTTCGGTTTTTTATGAATGCTGTCAGTGTATTAAAAAAGAGCGTTTGGGTGAGCTGCATCTACTGGCGGGGTGAAAGAGGCGAGAGAAAATTGGGGAAAGGCGGGATGGTGGACATGACCGTAGAGGGAGGGCAGCACCCTCTGGGAATGCTGCGTTGAGGGGTCCTCATTACTGGGCAGGTGCAACTGGACTCACAGATGCTGCTCCAGCCCCCCCAAACCCTGCTTGCCTGGTGCTCTCATCTCCTGGGCTTAGCAGGCAGCGGGCGCTGGTTATTGCTGGGACAGCCCTGCCCTGCCTGGTGGCAGTGGCGCAGCAAGGTAGCGCCGCTGGCCCTGGGGTGCTCTCACAAAAATAGGAAGAAGAGGTGGTGTTGCTGACTTAAGGGAAAAATCAAAGCAAGGTTTTGTCTCCAGGACTTAGGAGGAGAATGTAAATAGAGACCTAATTCTGCAATGCAATTACAGCGGTAATGCATGATTCCAAGGAAAAGGCTTGAAAAATTCATGTGAAACCTTATTCATTAAAATATAATGAACATGGCACAAAGTTAAGGAACAACAATAAATTTGGCCTATGTTATATTGGCATTTAGTATTCAGGAATTGTAATTGCCTACTACAGTGTGTTTTAAAATAATGTAATTTCATTTGAAATGCTTATTATATAGAGAACATTGGAAAGAACTGAAGCACAGCAAAAAATAATAGGATTTTAAACAGTAGCCTGACAGTATTTCACTGTTTAATCTTAGAGAAAATATTTCACAAGATTTCTTTGGGGTTGGTTTTTTTTTAGATTTCTTTGGGGTTGGTTTTTTTTTCCCCCAGTTTTTCCTAAAGTTTCCTGTATTTCCAGACCAGACCTAGAGGAAAAGGGGAACAGATCTGTTTATTTGTTTATTTTTTTTTTTCAGGAAGTATTGGGAATTCTTCTAGATTTCTAGTTCTTCTTGCTTATTTCCTCCCCCTTCAGACAGCGAAAAATAAGTAGACTGAATAGAAAAAGAGAAGAATATTAGGGAGAGCTGTTGAGAGATCCCATGATACTGGATTTTGACCTGTGAATATTTTCCCTAACTTATTTATACGCATGTTTGCAATCCACAAACTTTTATGTGGTATTTAACTACATAACACTGCAACATACCTGTTCATCACTCATCAAAACCTACCGCTGCCAGCTTGGACACCAGACGCGGAAGGAATGAGGCTCACAATTGGAGGTCACTGCTGTTTTGCTGGTTGAAGGAGGACCCTCTTTCTCTTGCCTGTGCACGTTGGTGGTGACAAGGAAGAGCAGAGCCTTAGGGCGTGCTGGGCACCAATCCTGGCTCCAAGAAATATTCTTCCCTCACTGTCTTGGGGTGCAGACTGTAAAGTGTTAGTGTATGGCTGAGTTGGGACAACCACCCCATGTTGAGGCGCATGCATAGGGCTGCAGAAGGGTGGTGTCTCTCAAGCCACACAGAGGGATAAAATATGGCTTAGGATGTCATCCAAACCGTGTCTTCACACATGTCTTCAGGCTAGAGCAGAAAACTGTTTGGGGCTTGCTTTGAGTCCAAAGATGGCCAGTCTGTTATGGCTTTTCCAGGTGAAGTTGGCCACCCAGTCTTGTGCAATCCATGGTGGCTGGTGGTAGTGATACTATTCTGGGTGTTAATCACAATGAGTAGGCATTTTTCTTTCAAACTAGGATAATCTGAAGATGTGGATGCAACTTAACACTGCTGATCTCAGAGCTTTTTAGCCTTTGAACAGTGTTTAACTCAGAGCAGTTCCCACACGTGATGTTCAGGCTGGTATTTCCTCCATGTCACCACTCAGGTCTCAGCAAGGTTTTCCTTTTTGCCATTGGAAGAACGCCACTCTTCCCCATCAGTTTGCCTCCACAGTGCTGAGTGTATATATTTCCAAAATAACACCCTCCCAGTAGATCTTGGCACACTTTTAGGGATGAAAGGAAGGGTTACCGCTCAAGTGTAAGTAGGAATGTGATTGCACATACCAATACTGTTTTTCATTTCTCCTCGCAGCCCCAGCTGAGGAGATGATAAAAGTCGGCATCCCCTCCCTTGCCTTTTCATCTTGTCTCAATCCTCTGCAACCAACAGGAAGGAGCACTGCAGGCCTAGGCTTAGAAGCAAATGCCAGGGTAAAGGTGCTTGCTGGAAGGGTGGCATCTGAAGGAGGATTGTTGCAAGTGCTGTGCTTATTTGCTGCCAAAACAAAAGCCCTGTTTGTCAGATATTTTTCTTAGACTAGGCAGGACTGTAGAGAAAGGCCAAAGCTTATTCCCTGTGAACGGTTTGGTTCATGCAGCACAGTGCTGACCTAAGTGGAGATACTAGCCGAAACCTGCAATTCAGATGGTAGTGCTCCTTTCAGCATAGGGTTTTGCCATAGACTGGCAGCCTGTGTGGGCACTCTCCAGATGTGGTGCTATTTTCTCCTAGTTTTCGAGGTCCCTCCTTGGGGTTATTGCACAAGATTTCTACGTCCTCACTCTCCCACTGCTTTCTGGGCCTCTTGTTTGCGGTTCCTCCTCCCTGTAGTCCACATGTCATCCGCTCCCTGTGTAAAAGCTAAAACGAGAAGTTGTTGAGGTGCCCCTTTGCCCCCCAGCAGAGAACACAAGACAGATTAATGCAGTGCTTCAATGCTAGGTAGTTTCTTGCCTCCAGTACGTGCTAGCTGGTTGCAGGCTCCCCTAGCTGCTACTCTATTCTCCTTGCAGTCCCCTCTGAGTGATGGACCTGAGCCTCCGTTTGCTGTCTGCGTCTGTGCACAAGAAGAGTTATGGGTTATTTAATAGCCCCAAATGAACCCTTGCTTTTTTTCCATTCCCCCTGAGATACACATTTTCATAAACCATAAAGCAATACATTTATTTATCAGTGGAAACAAAGCGGGAGGAAGGATAATTTGAAAATACCAGTCTACACCCTGCTAAGGCTTTACCTTCCCTTTCACTGCCCTGCTGACCAGAAGGATGGATTTCTATCTTGGGTTACAGGGGCTGGACAGAGGCAGCTATCGCTTGCCTGGGTCCTACTCTGCTGTCAGTGCTCCTTTGGGGGCTTCCCCCATGGGGTGAGACTCAGCCCCCTTTGCTTTCCTGGGTCTGTTCTCACGCAGGTGGTTTTGTTCCTCCGGGGCTTCTACCTCGTGCGTTTAAGCCCACTCAGGTTTAATGGTTAGAGGCAAAAGGCATCGCCTTGGCGGGTAGGGCATGCTGGAGTTCCAACCCTCCAACACCTTTCTGCAGTACACCAGTGTCTCAGCTCAGGACTCCCCCACATACACCACCCTTGAGGTGCAGACTCCTATTCACCCCTGAACTCCGGTGCATCACAGCACGCTTGGGGTTAAAACAGCATTTTCCTTTCCTTAGGTTTGCAGTCCTCCCTGTCCCTGCTGTGCAGAGCACAGACAGTCGGTCAGGCCAA
Source organism: Gavia stellata (assembly GCF_030936135.1). Lineage (NCBI taxonomy): Eukaryota > Metazoa > Chordata > Aves > Gaviiformes > Gaviidae > Gavia > Gavia stellata. The sequence continues at coordinate 60,736,782 of NC_082597.1, read as the reverse complement.
GGTGAGCACTCTTCAGCTGGCTTGCTCAGTCATGGGGGGCTCTTAATTTCAGAGTTTGAGGATATGGTCTACAACAAGCCAAAGAAAATCCAGGAACAGTGGTCCATAATGTAGCGGTGGTGCGCAGAGGGAAGGCTCTGAATTAGGTCGGCAGATGAATAGCTCATCCAAGTCAAAGCTTGTTTTGTTGGGAGTTGATGTGGTTTAAGGGGAATTGAACAGAAACATCATGCTTGCCACATTGGATTGGAGATTTTGAAGGTGATAGTATTGTTATAATAGGTATGTGAACTTGAGAAGGTTTAATTATTATTGTGGCTTTTTTATGAGATATATCCAATCTCTAATTTCTTAGTCTTCAAAGGCTTTGCAAACACCAAATCGCACACAAACACGTGTTCTGTAATATAAATAGAAGCTTCTTGTGATGATGGGATAAATGGAGATAAAAGGTTAAACGATTTCTGGGAGGCCGCAGGGAAGCCACTGTCAGGAAATGGGCTGCTCATATCCCGGTCCTGTCTTTTGGCTCTGAATTCAGAGTTTGGGACCACAGCTCCTTCGTTTGCTCTTCTATGGGAGAGATGAATGGCTGTTAGGAGAAGAAAAGGTTGCCTAGGGTAGCAAATTCACATAGGGGCACAATGTGGGCGAGCAGAGATGGGGAGGTTTCTGCAAGGTGAGCTCGATGGTGAATCTGTTGCACGTGGGATGCTCCACTGACTGTGGGTTATGGCACCCCAAGCGCACCCGCAGCCCGAGGCATCTGGCTTTTGAATCTGGAATATACTGTGTGCCAAGAATAGCATAGCTTTATGTTTGAAGGTACTTTGTGCTAAAAGCATGTGCACAGTGAAATAAATACTTACTAAACACTTTCTAGCGTGCACCCACCCTAGTTCTCTGCACACTCCTTTCCTGGTGTAGATGGGTTGTCTTGAGTTAACGATAGAAAGACCTCCAATAAATCATTTGAGGAAGGGTTTCACTCGAGCAGTTTTTGCTCAGCTGGCTTTTGAAACGTAGAGATGCATGCAACACCGGAGGCAGAGCAAACATAGAGGAACAGCGCAGCTGAAATCAAGAGTGTAGGGATGGCTCAGGCAGCTGACTGAGCGAATGGCTGGAGTCGGTCTGCCATGGTACAGGAGACACAGTTCAGCTACTTGTATTCACCCGCATTCATGTGCTTACAGGCATATGCCGGGGTGAGCTGTAGCAATACGTCACTTCAGTGCAGAAATCAGAGGCAACAGGGAGGGAGAAAGGGAGAGAGACTTAGCTACAGGATGGGAAGGATGCAGGATGGCCAAGGCTACCAGGTAGAAGTCTGACTGAATAGACCATGTTTTATTATCAGGGTTATAATTCATGTTTTCAATACAGTCTCCCCAGAGCTCGTCTTGAGCAAAAGCTGTAGATCCAAGACTTCTATACTGAGGTATGAAACGAATGCAGGTGAAGAAAGTGAGTTTCACACCTGGCTCATGTGCTTGTAAGGGGGCAAACTTTGGAAACTACCAGCCATGCCGTGGAAGTTGGCATCTGGAGTTCAGCCTCTGGGCCGACACTTCTGTTGATGGTCTGGACAAGACACAGGAGGATGTTAAGGGCTCTGAATCACAGACACGACTCCAGCCTGTGCCTCTGGCCCACTCACGCAGGAGAAAATATTCATCCAGGTAGCAAAGCGAAGCGGCAGCACTGCTGCTGTCAACATGTACCACGGCAGGGCATGATTTCCAAGAGCAGGCTACACACATTGGAGTCATGGACAGCTGGAGGGATGATCAGACCGGCATTATCAAACTGATGGATGCTGCCTGCAGGATGCTGGCGTGCGAGAAACATGGCCTGCTGCTGCTTCACATGGTGCCCTAATGGGGCATCACGTGGGAAGAGGGCTGTGGTGACAACAGATCCTCCTCCCTCCCCTGATTTTGAAGGAAAGACACAGGCCAAAGAACCGTGTGGGTGGTCATCAGCGTGCAAAAATATCGTCGTTAAGTTCTTGTGGTTTTAGGACATGTTTTTGGAATATGAAAAACTTGAGGTTGGTGTTGCAGGGAGTGGCCGTGTAAGGATCGGTCCAGTGTCATTCACCTCTGGGTGGTGGTTGTGCAAACACACACCTAGGTGAATGTTTTTGGCTGTGGAATTTTATCCCTCTAAAAGCAGCAAGCCTGCTCCTAGGCAGGCGTGTTTGCAAGATCAGGTCCATTGTGACAGACCATAAAATCCCTCAGAAAGCTTCTCAGAAGTGGGCACTGGGCATCTATAATTTTCTCTTTCTTCCTCTTCTTTTTTGCTTTTCGGCTTTTTTCCCCCTCCCCTGTTACTAAATTGGAAATGGATGTGTTATTTTTTTAAACTTTGGGCTCTAAAATAGTAAGAGCAGTGATAATAGCTTTTACCAAAGCCAAACACAGTAAAAAAATGCTTAGCTGGTCACTGTGGAGAGGGCTTCAGCTGCCCAATTGAGCACTGTATGTTGTTGAAAATACCACCCCCATACGGACAGGCGCAGCTTAACTTTCCCTGTCACATCACATCTTTGGCTTGAAGTTAATGAAGCTATTCCTTAAATATTCAGTATTGCCTTAAACCAGGCCTGTGTCACAACATGCGCATTACATAATATTTTCAATCTTTAAATGAAATGTATGTGGACCTTGTGTTCATAAACCGTGCTGAACTGACAGCAGCAGCAAGGGGCAAGTCCTGCTTTAGTAGTGGAAAGGATGAAATGCTGGTAGCTACAGCAGCAGCTTTCCACATGCTGCGGTGTAGTGATGGTTTTGTGGGTCCTTTGCTGGCCGGTGTGCGAGGCATGGCGTTTCTCCTCTGGGCTGACAAGCTCCAGCGTGGAGCCTCGTTGCCGGAGCTCTTCCCCGTCGCGATCCAGGGCTGCAAGGCAGTGCTGCCCTCTGGAAACCTGCCTTCCAGTTCTGGCTTCCCAGCTTCAGCAACAAAAATATGTTCACATATCTCCCCGCCTCGCTGTTTATTCTCTATTTTATTTTTTTGTGTGTGTGTCTACCCCGCACAACGTGGTGTCTTCCTCTCCCTGGCTCTGCCAGAAGAGCAGTTTGTGCGTTGGCTCGCTTGGCTTACGTTGCATAAATTGTGGAAGTGTTTATTTCGTTTAAATTACAAACAAAATTAAATTGGCAAGGTTTTTTGTCAGGCAGTCCGGCTCCCCAGGCTGATCCTCAGATGGGTCGCAGGCGGTGGTACAGGGGTGAGAATGAGTGCAGGGGACAGCGAGGCAGGGATCCCCCCCAAGCCCCTTGTGTCATGACGCCACAGCCCTCGGGAGCCACGTCCCTGCAGTTGCAAAATCGACTCAACTGCTGGGACTTTTATTTTTTATGCATTTTTTGGAAATTAAGCACTCGGGAATTTATTTGCCTTCGAGATGCACTCAGTTGATATATCTGGGACATGTTTTCAGGGCCAAAAAAGTTGCAGAAGAGCCAGCAATGCTGTGAGCAGGTAACGTCACCTTGCAGAGCGTTGCTGTAGCTGAACACGGCTCTGAGGAGCAGAGATGGCTAACACAAAGGGATGAAGGGGGCTTCCCTCTCTGTGCTTGGCCACAAATTCAAGGTTACTGTTGGTGTTCAGATGTACTGTGGCTTTTACAGCTGGCAAGGAGAGCATATATAAGTTGAGTTTCCCCGATGAGACTTGAGTTGGCTGAATGCTGGAGACCAGACCAGTGAGTCCCATGATGGAGCTGGTTTCACGTCCATGGACTTTGGAGTGCCCTGGCCAGGATCAAAGATAATTTCAACTTTTTGTATATTCTTTTGCATCTCCATTTTCTTCCAAAGCATATCAGCAAGGAAGAATAGCAGCAGCAAAATGTGGTAGGGATTGAAACAACACATG